>NW_006494614.1:33357970-33382521 GCF_000325575.1 Pteropus alecto | reverse complement strand
GCTAACTATAATACACAAGGTCTTAAATAAGACCACCCCAGACATAGGACAAGATTGCTGGTTGTGCCTAAACCCAAAACTCCCTTACTATGTCAGGGTAGGAACTCCCCTAAACTTAACTGAGCTCAGCAGGCTAGAACTTCAAGTCGATTCACTAGCAGAAGTAGTCCTCCAAAATAGAAGAGGTTTAGATTTATTATTCTTAGAACAAGATGGATTATGTATGGCTCTAAGTGAAACCTGTTGCTTTTATGCTAATAACTCTGGAGTAATTAGAGAGAGCTTACGACTAGCAGAGAGAAATTTAGATGTCAGGGAAAAACAAAGACTAGAATCAGATAACTGGTTTCATAGGATGTTCAATTAGTCGCCATGGCTAACAACCCTCCTATCTGCTGTAGCTGAACCTTTAATCCTCCTCCTCCTCTTGTTAACTTTTGGCCCATGTTTCCTCAATTTCTTGTTTAGATATATAAGGAAGAGAATTAATTCTATTAAACTTTTAGTAATACGAAATAGAGGCTATGAGCAAATTCCACATGAAAAATCAAGGATTTGATTTTCTGTTAAGGCCAGTGGGGAATATGCTGGCTGGAAAATTACTGCTTGGCTATCGCCCATGGGAACATAGGTTATCGCCCATGGTAACATAGGCTATCACCCATGGGAACATAACATTCTAACAATATGCTTTCTGCTTCTGTACCCCCGCTTGCACAACTGACCTGTGGGTTGACAAGTACTGAATAGGAGAAAAATAGACCTTTGTGTTTAAGACAGAATGAGGAATGGGATTTAGGCCTTAAAAATCCTGTACCTCTACATTTCAGGGCTGCTTAATTTGGGGTCTGCGTACCCCTGGCAGATCCAGCTGGCTGAATAAAGAGCACGTTTTCTATAACTCACTGATTTCTGGTGGTCCGTGTGTCTTTCGGGGGCTGGCGGCTACAACTCAACCAGAACCGTAATCCAGCATCTATTTAAGGTCTGATCTCATGGTATGATTATTTACTATCTCTGCCAACAATTACTGGAATCTAGACCAGGCTTTATGTAAATCTCTTGGTTCACACCAAGATGTGAATTCTTTTCAGAGATAGCAAAATAAAAAAAAGATGCTTAGAATAGGATTACGGACACTTGCTTAAATAGAACAAAGGAAGAAAAAACAAAAGACATGGAAGTATCTTAAATATATTGATCTGCTCAGAGCAAATGCATGAGTCATTTAAATAAAAGTGCTTTAAAAGTCATCAGGTGGGACAATTTACATTTTAAGATTCAGCTTCCTTGGACTGTTATTTTACTTCTAGTAACAAATAAATCCTTTTTCTGGCTGTGTGAGAGATGGCCAGTTGCATTTTTTTGTAGCTTAGGGCTCAGATACCATATATTTATGTAAACTAGAATGGAAAAAAAAATCATATTTTTTTCATTCACAGAATCAAATCTTAGCAATTCTCAGTAACTGAGAAAAGTCTATTTGATCTAGTGAAAAATTTGACGTATATGAAGGAGTATATTTTGAACTTATGAAGAAGTATATAGTCTAATAAAATCTTTCAAAATAAAGTCATTTATTTAAAAAGCTACTAATTAAGTTATATACAAAGCACAGCCTTAATTAACCATGTATATACATACAAACATATATGTCACTAATAATAACAAAATTCTAATAATCATGTCAATTAATGCTATGTAAATATGACAATCTTCTCTTTGTAGTACTTGAGCTATTTATATTATCTTATTTTGAATATTATATCACTATTTAGAAGCTTATTCCATAGGATTTATCATTCGATATTTACCTGGGGTCCATACTTGTCATGTATAATGAAAACTTTTGTGACTTGTGACATTTTTTAACCCTTTAATGAATGCAGGAATGACCCTGTATTAATTCAACTCAGACCCGGTGTTACATTCTGAAGTCCTTTAATATTGATACTTGATCTGATCAGAGATTAAAACTGCATTTACATAGATGTGCCTGGGGTTTAAAAAAAAGTTGTTAGCATCACGGATGGAAAATACCAGTAGGTCTTTGGGCTATTTCAGAGATCTACTGGTATTAAAGTCAAATTAAACATTCATCTCTGACTTCAAGAAGAAATGAACAGACAGCTGAACTATATATAATGGCTATTTGCCTTGTTGAAGATTCTTATCCTCATTTTCTAGGTGTCTGCATTTAACTGGTGGTTGTTGTCCTTATTAGTATATCAAAATGATGTTTACTAGACCTAGAAATGATGTTTACTAGACCTATATATATATACGCATTAAAAAGTATCTGTGTTTCTGTTTGGAGATTAAGTTTGTCTCTGATGGCTTTAAATAACGTGGTCAAGGATGTGTCAATGTGGTCTATATCAGAGATTGACAATCTCTTTCTATAAAGGGCCAGTTAGTAAATATTTAGGCTTTGCAGGACATATGGTCTTTATCAGTACTACCCAACTCTTTCATGATCACACAGAAGCAGCCATAGACAATGCATAAATAAATGGGCATGGCTTTGTGTCAATTAAACTTATCTATGGATATTGAAATTTGAACATCATATAATTTCATGTGTCATGAAATATTGTTCTTTTAACATTTTTTTCAACTAGTTAAAAATGTAAAAACCATTCTCAGCTCAAGAGCTATACAAAAACAGGTGGTACGCCTGATTTGGCCTGGGGTGGAGTCATAGTTTGCCAACCCCAAGTACAGAGGAAAGCCATTGGATTTGCAGATTACCGGGTAAGGTTCTAGGCAAAACTCAGGGACCCACTAGGTGGGCCATCTCAGCTGCTGACTTCTTTACCCTGAGTCCCTATTTACTCCTAAGCATATTGAAGGCATTGGATGAGATTAGGTTTTTAACTCATTTCCCATTTAGAAATGCTCTTTGAGGCTGAAGCAAATCTGACTGGTTTTCAATGTGAAAATAAAATACAAAAACTGTTCCTGGAGTTATTTCTAAACAGAACTTGTCTCTAATCCTAATGTAATAGAAATGTATACATAAATCGGATTCATTGGATACATCTTTTGCTAATGACGGTTCAAAAACAATGTTAATTGACTTGGGGTAAATGCTGTGGCTGCAAGTACCGCCAGCGAGTATTCTTGGGGCAAATGGGAAATGGGTTAAAGCTCTTTTCTGCTTCAAAATCTCTCTGATCGATCCTGCCAGAATAATAGTGAGAAAAAATAAGCTCAACCACACACAGGTTCTTCCTTGGAATTTCTGGAAAGAGAATTGTGGGAACTCGTTGGAACGATGTATAGCGTGCCTTTTATTAGCTATCAGAACTCAGGCTTTGAGATTTCCAATTTGAGACCACGTGATTTCTGAGAATGGGGGCCATGCCCTGATGATGAGACTGTTTTTGATGTAGACACTCAAGCCCTCTCGTCAGCATATTCAACAGGAACAGATGAGGGGTGGCTGTCCATGTGATTGCCTCTATGGCAAGTCCCTACCGGCAAACTGTGTATGGAGTTTGTTACAAGTGTGTAGTTATGGGACAAAACTAAGCTAAAATTTCTTTCACATGTAAATGATCTTTCAGCTCTAACGACTTGGGAAGCAGAAAAACAATTTCAAGTCTGTAACTTCATTTCATTTTACTAACTAGAATCTAAAAAAAGAAACACACACACACACACACACACACACAGCCAACCAATCAGCAGACATTGAAAGAAGGCCTAAAAGTTCTGGGCCAATCTTCTTTATTTACCTGGAGGTGAGGAAATGATGACAGGATATTAGGAATTTTCTCCTCTAGAGCCAAAATGGTTTGGAGTAGAATTATATCTGCAAGGCTCAGCTGATTACCAACAAGAAACCTTTGTCCATGTTCCCTTAGAACCTGTAGGATATATAATTTGCATCAGTTACAATACTCTACATAGAGAAACTGATGAAGCTACTGAATCAGCACAGTATTTGAGAAGGGGTGAAACTATAGCCTTGCCCTTTCATCTTTTTATAAATAACATTAATTAAGAGGACACTAAGATAGATAGAGAAAGGAGACAAAGTGTAAAATTGAAAGCATCATTAAATATCTACTCTATATCAGAATGAAACAGTGAAAAGGGGAACAAAATATTAATTCTAGATTTATCATCCAGTATGTTAAAAGAATACTCTTATTCTATAAATACGTCTACATAAGTGAATTAGCCCTGATGAATTCAGGAGGCTGGGCAGGAGGAAGTGATTTAAAAAGTAAGTGATAGGTCCTCGTCAAGGAGTCCAATCTCGTTTGCCAGTTCTGTGTCTGTGAACATCAGGACTCACTGTCATAAATTAGATGTGACTATAAAAAAAAGGCAAGCTTCCTTTCACATCTTCTAAGACAGAGAAAATTAAAGCATGAGAGTTCATCTTGACTCCCATTGTGAGTAACATACAGGTGCAGAGAGTCACAGGAATAGATGATGATCAGGAAGAGCAAGAAACAGTGATAGAATGGAGATCCCCTTTGCAGTGAACTCTTGGACGCCTACGAGTATGAGGAAGTGCGCCCACACGTGCATGTGGTGTGTATGCCTGACAGGGACTCTGCCTATGATTCCAAAGCAAATATAGCCACTGCAGCCAGAGTGGGAGAGTACAGTGTATCCAGAATCTGAAGTCAGAGGGACAACGTCCATTCTCAGCTCCCCAGCTTGGGCACGTCACTCAATGTCTTTGTGATTCTGTTTCATTATGTATAAAAGAAGAGTAATCATTTTTAGCTCATGTATTAGGAGGAGTCCTGACATAGTCTCGGCCAAAGGGACATAATAACCAGCAGTGACCTTTCACCAAGGCACTTATTCCTCCTTTGTCATACCATATGTCTGCATTATATATTACATTCACAAAGTGCCTTGTGAGCAAGAGACCAAGGAACCAGGTGACAGAAAAACCCAGGAAATACCTCTTCTTAAATCTAATTCCATGAAGATGGCCAGAGGAAGTTTGTCAATTCCATATTTTTAGATTCTCTTGTTTTTTAATTAAAATATTTAAAACAATGCCTCTCGGTTGAGGAAAAGGAGTTTGAAGCCCAGAAAAACAGATAAGAGTAATAAGATGAGGAAAAAACGAAACAGAAAACAAGTGTGAAGGGAAGAGAAATAAACAGCAATGGTTCTCCTCTTCATATCAAACTATTAAGCGAGCTGTCTGATACATAACGCTGTTCAGCAAATGTTTGTGGAATGAACGAATAAATTAGGTAGTTTCTGCTTTTCTGTCGCTTACGTAGGATGGGTACCTGGTGAATGTAAGAAATAATAATGCACACATGTGGTAAGCCCATATTTTTTCCAGACTTTTGAATAATGTGGTCCTAGTAGTATCTGAGGAGCTGCAAGACATCCTGGTTTTGTGCTGGCTACTGTCAACTCCTAGAAGTCTAGCAAGGTCAGTTCAACAGGCCTCAGCATTACACTGCCCTGGCGGGAAGAGGCATTGGTGGCGGCTCCCTTGTGGTCTGCTTATGTTGTGTTCATAGGCTTCTCTGCCACCTACCTTTTCAAACACAGGAAAGTATCTAATTATAGCCTTCTGAGCCATGTTAACCACTTCCTTCTGTTGATCGTCTGGTTTTAGGAAAGGATGCATGATAATCAGTTCCAGCAGATCCAGCGTCCCCTCCACATACATGTCAATCCTCAAAACAAAAAAGTATTTTTCTCAATTTCCCCTTTTTGGAACGCATCAGCTTCCACAACTAAGAACTTTCTCTTGAGGCTCTGGCAACTTAAGTACCAAGAAGCATTTATCTACACCTGTCTCTTAAGAGGAAAGATGCAAAGACAACTCTGGTTGTCATTCAGAAAATTCCTTCAGAAACATCTGTCACAAACCAGAAAGCACGATAGTTATGACAGCTCTCTCTCCCCAGCCCCTACCCCTCCACTCTCACTCCAGTACCCACACTCAGTGTAGGCGGAACTTCGCATTTATAAAAATAGTGGATTACACTTATGGAATGCTTGGTATGTATCAGGCGTGGTGCTAAACACTCTATATCTATTATTTCATTGAATCCTATGACATTATGAGGAATGTGCTATCGTTATCTCCATAGTACAGGAGATTCATCAGGACTCCAGAACTTGACACTTTGCTTAGGGTCATGCATCTGGGAGGTACAAGGACCAGGCTTTGAGTGCGAATTATAATCCAAGGCATAGTATCCCAGGCCTTGAATGTCAGAATGGCTTCCTATTCCTAATAGTCAATGGTAATAAATTTGCAAGAAAAGTAAAAAGTAATATCAAAGCATTTAAAGATGTTGAAACCTGAAACAATCACACTACAGATACAGGATCTAATATCTGAATTCAATTATTTTCTATCATTTTACTCAGACTCTCTGTACTGATTTTCTAACTGGCCGTCGTGACCTTTCTGGGTTTTTGTTTCCTGTACACACGAATGACACAAGACATAAAGTAGACAGGGTGCGCTGTAGAGGACTGCAAATCGCTAAGGCATCAATAAGCTGACAAGTGAAAACACTCAAGAGGGGCCACAGTACAGGGTTCTCTCCTTGAGGTCCTTGCCAAAGAGATGGTGCCTGTCCGCTATGTAGTGGAGAATGCTTCGGGTCTGCACCAACTTCATCCCGTCAATTTCAACCATTGGCACTTGTTGGAACAGCAGGTGGTTACCTGAGAGTGGAAGCCCAGAGTTAGAAGTGATCTATGCCCTGTCTCCCAACCCCTAAAAAATGCTCTAGGGAATGAAAAGGGATGGTGTGGCCATAGCCTTAAGGAAATAGTGTAAAACTCCCTGATGACAGATAACCTCAAATTCACTCACGGCAGCAGAGTTAGCCATAAAAGAAGCCTGAAAACTAGCATTGTTCTAAACTTTTCGTTTTCATCCAGGGAAATTACCTACCCACAGCGATATGGGGTAGAGACAAATTTAGTGAAGATATTCCTCAAGAGCTGCACTAGATGCATGTATCTAGTTAAGGCTAAATTTGAATTAATGAAAATTGAGAAAATTTAAAATTCAATTCCTTAGTTACACTAGACACAGTTCAAGTCCTCAGTAGGCACAGATGGCTAGTGGCTACTACACTGGACAGTGCAGAATACAACATTTCCAACACTGTACGATGATCTACTGATAGCACTGCCTTAGACAATCTGATAATGAAGCCTAAGTCACCAAGTGATGCTCATGCATACTCATTGTTTTTTCTCTTGCACAGCCATAGGCCAGTTACTACCAAGTTTGCCCCCACTGGTGAAAAACTAACCCATTACTTTCTTTAACGCTTTGTATCAGACAGTTCCCACATAGCAAACTCTGAGGACAGATGCAAGTATAGGGTACAGCCTAGCCCTTGAAGGGCTCAAGGATTGGGGCACGTGAGGGTTCAGGGAAGACGAGGACTCAGCACGTGACTAGTCATGTCAGGCCAGTGTCACCCGTGACAGGTGGCATTACAGCCCTTCAGAGTTGGTCTCTCTTAAGGAAGTCTTGAGTTGGGCCTGAGGCTCCTGCTGATGGTTGGGAGGGAGGCTGCTTACAGGGTTGCTAGGTATTTCTCAAGGGCCCTGGGTATGCAGAGTGTAGGAATTAAAAGGCGGGGGGGGGGGGGCTTTTATTGATTTCATATGTTTGGTGTTTATTTCAGAAATTGGGGATGTTTATTTGCAGACTTTAAGCCCTCAGATAATTTGGAGGAGGCAAAAAAGGCGTGACAAGGAAGATGAGGAGGGAAGGGATGGAGGAGAGGAAGGGAGGGAAAGATGAGGAGGGAAGGGATGGAGGAGGGCAGGGGGAGGAGAAAGAGATGGAGGAGGGTTGTTTACATGGATAGAAGAAGGAACCGCTCCCTTCCTTTAGCTAGCTCTTACAGAACTACTGAATAAGAAGCAATTTCCTGGCGATTTCAGCTATTATTCATTTGTCTGGTTTTAGGATACTGTTCTGAATGTTTAGTGTCAGCAGCATCTTTGCCCTTCCACCAAGGATCAATTGTTTAAAAAAATATATATCAGCATTACCGGCAGTTGTCTCATTTCAATACTCACCATCCTGCAACTTCTGCAACTGTTCTTTTGTTTCTAAAAATTCTTCATCAAACTAAATTTTTAAAAAGATAACCCCCCCCCAAGAAAAGGTACATGTCATTATGGGATCAGGACTGCAAATACCAAGTTAAATTGCCTCAAAATCTGAGAGAAAGAGGTCACTTAGCACTCACATCTTGGCTTCTAAAGAACACTGCCCTCTAAGAGAAACAGGGGCTCCAAAGAAAAAAGGCTGATTCTGTTACATTAGGAAGCAAGGAAGTGCTCAAAGACTAATGAGATATGTCAAAGGCAGACGCACTTAGGACCTTACCTGAAGGTAATTCCCTAGACAAATTTGGGACAATTCAAGCATCAGAAAGAGTAATGTCAGTTATGGATTTTAACACACACCAACAGAAAAAAATCCCTGTCTCCAGAAATGAATAATAAAAAAGAGAAAAAGAAAAGCTCTTTTCATAGCAGAATTAGCACTAATTAATATAGAATTATTGCTAATTAATGAAAAAATTTTAAAAATCACCAATCTGCAACCTACTTTCAAAGGATTGAGGGGGAAAAAGCAGAAAGACAGGAAGGGAGAAAGCAAATGTAGCAAACTGTTGACAACTGAATTTAGTTGAAAAGTATCCATTGTACTATTACAATTTTTCTGTAGGTTTGAAAGTTTTCAAATTAAAAAGTTGGAGAAGAAAAGAAACAGAACAAATTTCTTTTCTTCTGACATTATAAAATGTTCTAGTGCAACTTTATGTCAGGAAGAGGAAGTCTCGTCCCCCCAAGTCTGGGGATGGTTCTCTGCTGTTGTCTGTCCCTGTGCTACTCCCCCAAATCATTTAAGAAAGAGGTAGAGCTGACCAGCACAGAACCGGCAGTCCTCCCAGGCCTCCTCTCCTGACCCGGGGGAAGAACTGGGATGTGGAGTATAGGCATAGCTTCTGCTACTTGCCAGGGTCTTCGTGGTGTGAGGAGAGGAGCTGCATGCCCCTAGAAACACACTATCTGGTGCCTCAGGCTTAACAATGTTCCAGGCATTTGTCCAAATGCCCAGCTGGTCAGATGTGGTGTGTGGGTGGTGCTTCCTCCACAGGACTGCTTTCAAACATTTATGGCCATGACCATTTAAAGCACATGGAAAAGTGAGAGAGTGGTGTCCAACCCCAGGCCCACCCTTTAGAGATTCACATTCAGTAGTTGTGAGAGACCCGAATTATGCATTTTCAAACACAAGTCCTTCCCAATGGTTCTGATTTTTGACTTTTAGGACATTATGCAAAATGGGTGCTCTCACTAGAGAAACTATGTGTCAAGCTTTGTAAAAACTATTGGTCAGGAAGAAGAAACCGGCACCAGAAGGGGAGATGAGAGAGTGGACAGAAAGAGAAGGACAAATATCACCAGGCAGAGCTTAGAGGGAGCTTGGCAGCTCTAGTCCAAGTACAGCCCAAGGCTGGATGGGTAGAGACAGCATCTGGGGTTCTAGCTGCACAATCAGTTGTCTTTGTTCCCTAACTTGGGAGAACTGCCGTCTTTCACACCACACCACTCCTTCTTTCAACACTGTTTCAGTTAAATTACCCACAAGTCCTGGATTCAGAGCTTGCGGCTGTTAAGTCTTCTCTTAATCATGTGTTGATTTCCCTTGGAACAAGGGGCATCCGACTGGATTTCTTGGTGGGGGGTCTTCAGGTAAATGGAGCCCCAGGCAGTGGAGAAGCAACATCTAGCACATACCAATGTCTAAGGCCTCAAACCAAGTGACTGAGATGGAGGACGCTGACTCTCTGAATTAGGACTAGCTGCCTTTCAGCAGGTTTGGTTACCTAGTTACTCAGATGTGTGTCTTTCGCATTGTAGGCTCAACCTGATACTGTGACACGGGAATCACAAACTCATTCAGTGGCTGCCAGACTGTCCTCCTGATTGTTTCAAATTTATATGAGCCAAAACTTAGCTAAAATTGTCTTTTGGCAAAGAAATGGAGAGGGCCACCCTCCATACTGCTTTTTGGGAATCGTTCTTGTAAACCACATCGTCAGCCCTAGTAAGGGAGGCCAATCAATCTCCCTCCACCGTGGCCAGAGGGGTGTGCCCAAGACCCAATCTGGGCTAATTATTCTACCCCACCTGCCTGCCCACTGCGACTGGTCTATGATAGGTGGGTCACATGACCCATGCTCTTTTTGTTGTTGTTGTTGAACTTATCTAGGGTTGGGTTTCAATTATTGTAACCAAGAATCTTGACTCGTAGGAGAGTAAGGGGAATAGGATAGAACAAAGATAGGGAAGAGAGAGAATGTAATGAAGGATTATAATACATACGCATAAGACACTCATTGCAAAACCTGCTTAAAAAACCCAAAATTATAATTCAGAAGCATACAGAGTTAGACAGATGACATAAATAAGCAGACCAGGTTCAGGTCATGGAACCAAGAATTTTTTAACTCTCTTCTTAACACAATTAGAACATGCGTCCTAAGACAAAAGGAAATGAGGGTCTGTGTTGAGCAAGAAAGGTCTACCTATAGTGGCAGTCCTTAATCAGATTCAGCAATTGCTGTCACGTGGAAATGAGGGCTCAGTATCATCAGATCTTCCCATTTCCCAAGAGAATTCAGAAATCAGGATTTGTATATAAAAATGATTATCAATTAATTTAGAAAAATTTAAAACACTGTGTGGAATTATAATTCTGTGTAAAGAAACCCAAGCCCAAACCCAAAGCAACCAAACAAAACCCAAATGCCAAACCCAACAGACTTCATGTGTTACCTTTGGAGGTTGGTAGGGTAACAACTCATTATTCTGAAAATTCATAAAGAGACCAAATCAAGCATTTATCTTGCCTTTCCTATATGAGCTATGTTTCAAGGTAATTAGTTAATGAATGAAAAATTATTCGTTATAAGAGAATCACAGTTAATAAATTCATGTGAAATGATGGAAATAGAAAAATCACCATTTTGTAATCCCTGGCAATGATCAATAGCTGCTAAAACCACTAGTTGAAAGGGTAATGGGGGAAATTTTACAATGTGTGGGTCAGGCTGACGTTACTGGAACACACCGATGAAGCTATGTGTCTCTGAAGACAAGACAGTCAGACATCATGCACCCCTAATGGCGTACAACAGAAATATGCCCACAGTATCCATCTGTCAAAGTCTGGCAGGAAAAAAAAATTTAAAGATAGAAAGAAAAAAGGAGCCTGGATTTGATCACATCTCTGGATCCAACTAGCCGTTTGCAGAAAATATAGAGAATAGAGGAACATGTTAAAATGAGGGTAAATCAGCCAAATACAGAATGGGGAAAATTCTACAGGGCAGTTTCACCCACAAATAAACGGCACTAAAACAAACGCAGACACTTTGCACCCAGATCTTGGCTGTTAATACCATTTTCTAATAAAAGGGACCAGGGCTCCTTGGAGAAATACCTGATTCTAGGGCCAGGGCAAGGAAAATAGCCTGGAGCATCTTGTTATGTCAGAAAATAAGAAATTGATGGGAATGGGGGAAAGAAGGCTATGTGGAAAGGACACGAGAGCTAACCTGAGAGAGTACCAATGGCCAAAGCTGAAATATTTTGAGCAAAAAAGTAAAGAAATATTGGATTATGACCCACAATAGAAATAAATGTACTTAAGTCCATACTGATATAAATGAATGACTGAATACATAAATAAATTGGGGAGGGGGGAGAAATCTCCCTTACATAAGAATTCTAAATGCAGATACTCCCCTCTCCAGGAGGTGGAGCTTAATTCCTATCCTTTTGAGCGTGAGCTAAACTTAATGACTCGCTTCCAAAGAATAGAGTGAAAAATAGTTTCTTTACAAAAAGAAATCTGGCAGATGCCACCTTAAACAAGTGACCAAGGATAACAGCACCAGTGATAACTCACGTTAATATGACAGAAGCCCTAATATGATGCAATGAGAAGGGCACTTCGCCTCTGTGCTATTTTTCCCCCAAACCCCAGTTTAACCATGAGAAAAACATAAGACAAACAAACCCAAGCTGGAAAAGTCTAACCAATGCTTTTTAATAAAAACGGTCAAGGTTGTGAAATAAAGGAAAGACTCAGAAAATGTCACAGATTGAGGGTGACTAAAACATATGACCTAAGATAATGTTGGATCCTGGAACAGTCATCCACTACATTCCATCTATAAAGAAAAACCCTTTGAAGGGAAGGAATCCTCTGACTCTGAAGCATGTCTGTAATATTAGTGAGACAGAACTATATCAGGGCTCTGCCATTTATGTTTTTCTCAGTCTCAAAGCCATATGAAAAATCCGTGAAGAAATAGCACATGGGGGTACCTCCACTCCAGCGGCAGCTAAAACCCATCTTACGGTTTCCATCCGACCTCTTCCATTTGGATAGTGGAGCTTGGGCTTCTCTGCCATGATGGCCTTTCCGGCTTTCTGAAAAATTTACAAATGCAGCAACTCTTCTTAATTTCGTGCCCTCAACCCACTGCTAAACGAATATTCATGATTTGGGCACAGGAAACTATTGTTTTTACTGTTTCTCCTCATTCCATAAAAGCATACCACCATTTTAACACATTAAAAAAGAAGAAAAAAACACGTTGGCTTTCATATCATCTCTATTTATGATGTCTTATTCCGGATCTTGGGAAGCTGGGGCCATTTGTTGTAAAGACATTTATGCTAGCAGTACAGTACCTCACTGATTCAGATCATCATACACTTTGACCTTGAAAATCTTAGATTTCCCAAATTCGGCCTGGAGAAGCGAAATGCGGAGGGTCGCGGAGAATTATACGTCCACCCGAACCTTTGCAAGTAGTCACACTTTCACACGCATCATATTTGATTATCACAGAAACTGGAAGGTGAGCAGGCCGAGTATTCCTATTGTCTACAAAATGTACATCCTTTGTCGCGGCTGCAGTAGCGGCCCCTGGGTCCCTCACGTCCCTGGCACCCGCAAAGAGATGAGCCCGGGTTCTTGCGAATGCGCCCAGGCCACAGACTAGGCCACCCCAGACTAGACTCCGGGACTCCGCATGCCCGCTCAATCCACGCTGGGTCAGAGCGGCCGCCCGGCCCAGGGAGGATCCAAGCCTGCCGTCCATCAAGAGACTCAGGGTCCAAAGAGTGGTTTAAAAAAAATACGCACTCTGGCCCAAGAATGCTTCCCAGTCGCAGCAAAGGGGCCCCAGTCAGCCCAGACGCGGGCGGGAGCGCACAAGACATGAGGGAGGGAGAGAAAAGAAGGATTGTAGGGGATAGGGGTAAGGGATGGATGGTGGAGTAAGAGGCCCGAATCGGAAGAATAGTGGGAAAGAGAAACAAGAAGGGAAAAGGCGAGTGGGCGCGGCAGGAGGGACACAGACCTGCAACCAGCTAGAAGAATCCGGAGCCACACAAAGCACACAGCGAGAAGCCAGCTGAGAAGAAAGATCAGCTGGCGGAGAGGAGGCGCTACCGGTGGGCGAGGCTCCGGGAAGATTTCACCAATAGAAACAACACTATTTAGCATGACCCACCCATTTGCAAGGCATTCTGGATAATATGAAAACAGCCCAAATTCAAGCCAATTTTAACATTAATTTTAGCATTATGAGGGAGAAAATGACCTTTAAATTATCATTTAGATTTAGACTTTAGTTAAAATTTTCTGTTAGCGATCCAGCATGGGTTTTTTTAAAAAAAGAAAACTCGACCTATGCGTAAAGACAAAATTCTGTTTAGGTTTATATAGCCTGTGCCAATATTAGGGTGCTCGGATGTGAGGGCGATCTGGCTGCGACATCTGTCACCCCATTGATCGCCAGGGTTGATTCGGCTGATCTGGCTGGCTAGGCGGGTGTCCCCTTCCTCCCTCACCGCTCCATGTGCGTCCCTCCCGAAGCTGCGCGCTCGGTCGAAGAGGACGACCTTCCCCGATAGAGGAGAGGACCGTTCTTCGGTCAAGGGTATACGAGTAGCTGCGCTCCCCTGCTAGAACCTCCAAACAAGCTCTCAAGGTCCATTTGTAGGAGAACGTAGGGTAGTCAAGCTTCCAAGACTCCAGACACATCCAAATGAGGCGCTGCATGTGGCAGTCTGCCTTTCTTTTAACAATGCAATAAAAAAATCTTAAGCACCACATACTACTGGAAGTGTAGAAGTATGAGAAGTATAATAGTGTAATGTTTTAATATAAAAGGATAGCCTATTTTTCAGAGGTGTTAGTAAGCAAAGTACCATATATAGCTATATGTGCCACTAATGTATATATTATTAAAGAGCAGGACTTAGTTTTTCTCATTTTGTACATACACATTTAGTTTTTTAAATTTCTTTTTCACTGACCCCATGGATCATATTGAGCTTTCTCTTCACTGATACGCAACTGCTTTAAACCACAGGCTAAACATAGCACCTTCCTCAATGGGAGGAAGGGGAGTGTTGGTGTAGAGGTGTCGATGGGGCTAAAAAAGTAATTTGTCCGGTAAAAAAGTTAACACTTTAAAAAATATTTTAAAGCCATCAAGGCTATATTATAGAATAGAATGCTAAATTCACATGACCCTTAAGGTTAAAAATATATGCTTTCAAAAGGACTTCGAATTTCTTTTTGGAGGCAGCTTCTGCTATTCTTCAGACTATAGATACTATTATTGTTTTCACCCATGAGGTGCTCTTGAAAAGACCTAGCTTGAGAAGCCTGTGCTGGTAATTAATTGCGGCAGCACAATCAGATTTTTATTTTTAATAGATTTCTCTGGCAGAAGTGTGGAGAATGATTTGGGACAGTGTGGGGTCATGAAAGAGGCCTGTTAAATGTCCTCCTGAATTAAAGTAGCATCTTGAGTTTGGAGAAGATGGGTAAGAAAAGGTGAGCTTTAAGGAGGTGGAAAGTAAAAGATTTACTAATCAAGTAGAAGGAAGTTGAGGAAGAGAGGAAGAGAAAAAGTCTAAAATGATGCTGCCCCCTAACATACACATAGACACATTTCCTTTTCCCCCGTTCTTGTCTATTTTTTTATAACATTTATTGTCATCTAACATAATACACATTTTATTTGTTGTCTGTGTAGATTCGATAGAATGTAAATTCCACGAAGTTAGGAATTTTCATATTTTTAACAATATATTTTTGTATATCCTGCTCCTAGATATTCAGAGAATGTTTTATTGAAAGAATGAATGAATGATGCCTCTAGTTCCATGAAGCCTGTTGGAAGGGGACAAGGTTTGGGAGAAATAACAACAAGATTTTCTTTGATTCCTATGAGCCATCCAATTTGTAATGTCAACTAGACAGTTGTATAAGATAGTGATGAATCAAAAGGGAAGACTGAAATGGATAAACTGGCAGCAAAAAGATGAGCTTATCTATACATAAAGTAACAAAAGAAGCAAATCAAGAATAGCTGGGCACCCCAAGAGCCAGAAAAGTCACTTAAAAAATATGTTCAATTTTATCTTTCTAATTCTGACCTAACACAGAGATTGCTCAGTTTAACATGGGTAGGAGGCCCTATTTTCCCACCATACCGAAAATGATCATTCTTTATTCATTTTTTCCAAACCATCTTTCTACAAGGATTCACTTTAATTGAACTAAATAAGACAAGCATTATTCTTCAATTTTTGTTAATAAGTCAAACATTTATCTTCATTTCTTTTTTTCTAATTAGTTGAACCATATCACATTGCCGATAATTTACTATTTTTTTCCTAACCTACAAAAATGATAACTTCATATGTCCAACCTAACAAAATAGGACACACATCATCCTATCAATCTTTTTACTTGAAAGAGAAACTAAGGGAGAATCATAAGACTCTATTAATTACACAGCCTTGTGGAGAAATAAGAAATTCTTCTAATAATTCTGCCATTCTATGCCAAGTAACCTTAGGTCATTTTATTCCTTGAAGTCCCTGAAATCATTCTATTCTTGGACACCCTTGGAGTTTTTCTCAGTCTGGTACAGTATCACTCATAGTGTCTATCTATATATCTGGTATATTTTTGGAGGCCTTGGCAGGTCCCCTCTGCCTCTAAACCTTCGCCTACCCACTCAGTAGCAAGTAAAATTGCCTCAACAAAAGTCAAAAGCTTTTTTTTTTTAAACATACACATTTACCCTTATTTATCACTGTCATTTAAAGCCTGATTTTATAAAACACTAAAAGACATTTTTAAGAGTTCTGTATCACCAGAATTTAAACAGTAGAAATATCGTTAGCTTTGTATGTGTAAGTTATGTAAATTAAAATCAAATAATTGGATGGATTTTTTCTCAATATGGAAACTATACAAATGAAATAAATGGCAAAGGATCTAATAGCAATATTTTGTTATTTATAGATTACCAGTTACTTTAGGATCTAAACAAAGATTCTGAATATTCAGACTTCTTTTGCTGTGTTTCACATTTAAATATCTCCCTACCTATATTCTGAGTCAAGCTACTTGACCAAAAGGTCTGATTTAGGAAGGCATTTAGCTTTATAGCAAAAATTTTTCCAATCTGTATTTACCACCTTCAAAGGAATTGACATTATAGCGCAGATGTAATGTGCTGGTTTCCTTTTGAACAGTGTGCAAAAAAATATGTCCACCCTGTGGAAAGTCAAACAGGTACCAAAAAATGGGACAATTATGCATAGCCCAGGGAAGTATGTTGTTTCCCCATCTAAAAATTAACCAATGAAATAAGATACATGAACTATAGTTGACTTGGCTTCAGGAAAAACACATCTGAGAATTACATCATTTGTTCTCATCTCATCTTCAGTTATTGACAGGGATTTTGTAGGCTGCCAAGCTATTTACTTTGTGAACTGTAGTAGTGAAGGAACGAAGATGGACTTGCTCAGAATTGGTAATGAACTGTTCCCATTTCTCAGGTACAACCAATCCTTGTCTGTATATATCAGCAGATTAAATGAACAGGACACTTTCAGCATTGGCAGGAACGTGACTGTAGCTGTGATCTGTCTGATCACTGAGCGGATTTCATCTTGGATAGATAGCCTGAGACTTGTCTGGGTGTGCTGTCATCTTTGACAGTCTTGTCATACTCAATATCAAATTGCCATCTTTCAAGGACCTTGCCGCTTTCAATATTTGAGATGACTACCACCAGTTTCTGAAATGAACACTTGTATAACCGATCTTTCACTTGTTCCACGTTATTTATGTATTTCGAGCTCAGGATCAGTAGTTACAAAGAAGGTGAGTCCATATTTCTGCATTCGAGTAAAGGTTTCCGATAGCTATATGCCACACTGATATAAAATGCTGTTGATGCCAAGTGAGAACTCGGCCACGATTTTGGCGCTCCCGCGCAGCGTGAGGCCTTGCTCCCAGAGAGCTGCAGCACCGTGGCCAGGCCTACAGACGCGACGCGCACTCACTCGCTGCGCTCCCCTAGAGCTGGAATCTTTGGTGCTTCTGAAGGGGCACAAATGCCAAAGGGTAGACAAATGCTATTACAGTTGGGTCAGTTCTGATGGCGAGGGGCACGTTTAGGGATTCACCAATACAAGTTTGATTGGTAAATCATGTTCCTACAAAACTCTTTCAAGGATTCAAAGAATGTTTGGGAAATGAATTTTCTGTGGAATCCTGTAACTCATGAAGTTATGAGCTTCTTTTGAGGCTTTATATTGTACGTGAGTGTGCTGTGAAAGCTAAAAACATACAAAGTAGGCATTAATCATGATGAAATCAGCAACAGGAATTTTTGATTTCCCCCTTTTTTAATGTCCCTAGTCACTTTACGAAAAGCTAAATTAAAAAAAAATTACACATTGCAGGATAACTCTTCATACTGCTACTCTAAGTGTATGTTCCTCCATCAAGGAGAAGTTAAAAAGTATCAGAGTTCCAAATTAAGAAATAGTAAAGTTATCTTTTAATTGAAGAATGTGACAGAAACACTCAAATCAATTTTTCTTAAACAGTAACTTTATTTGGAGCAGAATTTTTTTTTAATGTAAAGTTAATGTTTTTAAATACATTAGGACAAACTATTTAAAGAGCAACATTTTATTTCAGAAGGGGCTTGCAATAAGTGGTTTTCTGTCCTATCTTCTCATCATTATGAATATTTGCTTTATAAATAATTATATTCTTACTTACTCCCTTGTAATCAAATCAGGTGACAAATTGCTACCAGTGATGAGCTATCTGAGATCAGAAGACTATTCAGGTCATTTTAAATTCACATTAGCACAGTGTCTAAAAGAAATTGATAATACAGATTAATGTGATATTTGCCTCCGGTTTGTCTTCTCAATGGTTTCCATGAGACGGTCCTTACAATAAATTATATAAAATACAGTACTTTGGTTGGAAATTATAAAAATAATTCTAAAAATTAACCACATGTATTAAACAAGTTGCTACAGTATGCTTTAAATGATATATAATAATTAGTATGTCAAACATTTTCTTATAAGCATATTGCTTTTGGCCATACACTGAGCTAAAACATACAGTCTTTCTTTTTCTCTCCTACCTAAATGGCACAAAACAATGGCTTGATGGAAGGGAAATTGCTACTTTATGAGAAAACACGGTGCCCATGAACTCCAACACTACTGGTATTTGTACTTAAAAATGAAACAATTCTTGACAAAAACAAGAATTGTTTTGTTTTACATGTGTTGCCTTGATTGTATTCAATTTTGGATAACCCCAGAAGATGATTTAGTGTTGATTTATTAGATGTATTTAGTCCTTTGGGCAAGAGATGTGTCTAAAAAATTGTTTGAAAATCAATTTGCTTCCTATTTAAATCCTATCATACATGAGCTGGGTGAGGGCTTAGTAATTCATGAGATTTTTCTGTAAAACGAATGATCACACCAAGAGTAGTTTTTGTGCCTGTGCAGTTTTCCTGCACTTTACATGTGTGCCCCTTGGCTCAACTGAAGTTTTGTGCACGAATGAGAGCCATCCCTGTACCATTTCCTGGTATCCCAGAAAGCTTTCTGACTGGAAATGAGGTATAGTCATGGAGGTACAATTAAACTTGTCATTCATCTTGGTGTCTTGCATTACATTTTATAATTCTTTAGTAATGAAAAAATACATGCAACTGGCAGCATTTCATATTCACTTAACAAAAAATGGTCACTATTCCCTTCTATAGTAAACAGCTTGTATACACAATTTGTCCTTTACCCATTTCAGGGAGAAAAAAAGAGTACTTTAGGATTTTGCTAGTTCTTTAGAATTTACATTGTTTTTTTTCAGTCTTCTAGGTTTCTCAACTGCACATAAGGCTTCTTGATTTTCATATGCATAAATGTGTTTAGCTTCCCAAGGGAAGTTGTTTGCTGATAAACAAAGGAAAGAGTAAAAGGAAAGAAAGTGAAATACTTTCTGAATTTGGGCCTTATAAAAGTATCAGAAAAACCACTTTATAATGTATAATAACCAAGTAACTAGGTTTTTCAATTTAAAAAAAAATGTAATGACCTTAACATAAGCTAGAGTGCCTAGAATATGGTATTCACAATCCATTTGCTTCTCTAAAGAGTATTTACAATTTAAACCCAGCTTTCCAGCAAGCTGGGTAAGGTTACAGATTAATTTATTTTGTAGACATAATACAGAAAGGGAAAATAAATATTAACCTCAGTAAAGGACTCATCTCTGAAAACACATTTTCTGTTGCTTTAGATAATGAGCTGAGAATATAATACAGAAATGAATTCAGTTTCAAGTTGTGCTTACACATACATATTTATTTTCTGAAGCTCTGCCGCCAGTTTGTTAACAGGAAAATATTACCTATCAAATCCACATCCATTATGTGCTTTTCTCCTGCCCCTAGGGATCATAGTGCTTGCTCAAGTAAATCTTTGAGCCAGATACTCCAAAGCAGACATTGCTCCCAATTTTAGGTCACACCTCTTTGGGAGCTATGGCAATTGGTTCAAGCTACCATGTATTAATATATTGAAGTAATAATTTACCAATTTAATAGGTTGAACCATATCAAAGTGTCAATATTTATTTTAACCTACAAAATTGACAATTTCGTGTGGTTCAACATGCTATATCCTGGAACCAAATGAGAACAGCTTGAGCCCTGGGAGAATGAGTCAATACACTATTGAGATTATACCGAGTTCTCTGGCGGTGACCTTTCCTCTTGCCTTTCAGGTAACCATGACCAGAGAGGCAAATGCGCCCTAAGGAGGTGGATGAGAGTGGACCTTTTGTCTTTTGCTGTCTCCAAACTAGCTTTGTCATTTTCAAAATTGCTGTAAACATTCCTCTCAATGGAACAGCCGTGGCCAACAAATAGAGTTCTCACTGTTGAAAGAAACTACGCAAGGGTTCAGAGTTGAAATGTGGCACGCTATGACACTAATATCATGGTAACTGTGACTTCCTAGATTAGTGGAACCTCTGCCATAAATCTTTTCTGCTCCCCAAATTGCCCTGAGATTTTGGCTAGGACAGAAGGTTATTCATTGTCTGTCACTAGCCAGGCCTGGAGAACTGAACTGAATGAAAAATTCTATCAATTATAATAAAAAAAATCTTCTGCTGCTTTGAAATTTAGTTTTTTGGTCATGCATTTTGGCAGGGATAGCAATTTAGTTGACTGTATTAACCTTTAAGTTGAGAATCTTGTGGCTTGAAATCTTCCCTTTTATGGGAAATGAGACAATTTGATTTCAAAAATGAAAGAAATAGAATGTAATGGCATAGAGCAAGATAAAACCTAGTTTCATTTGTGTATCTCAAATCATGATAAAGTGTATGGTAAAAATTTCAAAAAATATTTGGAGTTCTTTCATCTGGGGAATAAAAACAAAACAAAGTGCATTACATAAATACTTTAGAACAGCAAAACGGCATCAAAATATCGAATTAATAATAACATGACATTGAAAAAAACAGATCATTTTTCTAGTGTTGGTGTCAGTCAGGAAAGTCAGAGGTACCTAATGTGCCACATTTAAAATTTAATTACGTCACAAATATCTGCACATATTGAGTAAATAACCCTTTATCACATAGTCTTAAATTGCACCCCTGTTGCAATACTGCATCAATATTATTACTGTTTTAAAAATCTGTATAAAATATTATCTGGAACCCCAAAAGAAAATCAAGTAATCTTTAAAAAGTTTGTTACAAAGTTGACTGTATAAAATGCTAAAACATAATCCATATATACAAAATGCTGCTATTTAAGAAAATAATGGGACCCAGTTTTAGAATAAAATAATTTTGTACAAAAAAAGGGTATTGCATTCAAATCAATATTTAAAAAAAAAAACTTTAAAAAAGAATATTGAAATGTCTTAGTTCAGAAGAATAACTACAAAGTGTTTGTTTGCTTTTACACCATCCGAAAGTTTTCTGCAGGTAGAGTGCCAGTTGGCTGAGGGACAGTGTCCTGCTTTCCCCTGTAAAGGGCTTTATGACAATCATCGCCGAGACGCGTACTTGGAAGCCCAGTCTGTCCGGCCATGCACTGGCTGGGCGGCTGGTGGCCGTGGGATCAACCCAGGAGTGCTTCTAGGCTGGGTATGGAAAAAAGGTCGCCCAGGATGAGGTCTCACAGCCTTCAGGGAAGAATAACCTGCAATGAAAGAAAGGTTGGCTTGATTGATAGGAGACCCATGCAAACAAAGTACTGATAAGTGCAAAGTGCCAAAAAATATCAGAAAATGAGAGTTCAAGAGGAACATTTTCTCAGACCAAAAATACTGGTGTCATTCCTGACTCCTCTCTTTTCCTCATATCCCACTTGTAATTTGTCAGCAAATCCTACTGGCTCTACCTTCCGATTACACCCAGAATCTGACCCAACTCAACTATTACCACCCTGGCCCAGGCCAACACCATTCCCTGCCTGGATGATTGCAACAGCCTCCCAATTGGTTTCCCTGCTTGCAGCCTTGCTCTCCCCTCTCAGTCTAGGGACAACCTGCGCTTGAGTGAACCTGGAAGATGAAAGTCACATCACCTCACTCCTCCGCTCAAAACCCTCCAGTGGTTCCCATGTCGCTCAGAGTCAATGACAACATGCTTTGTACCGTCGGGCCTCTTACCACCTCTCTGATCTCCTCTTCCTACTCCCCTCCTCTCATTCATACCACTCTTGCACTCTGCCTCGTTATTTGTTGAATATACTAGGCTTGTCCTGTCTCAAAGCCCACGCACTTCAGAATCCCATGTCCGAACAGTCCCACCCACATTGTGTGGCTTACTCACCTTCAGAGCTTTACTCAGCGTCTCCTTTGCTACCCTATCTAAAACTGCAATCCATACCCTGCACTCCAACCCCCACCTTCTCTCTTTCCTGCCAGCTTTATTTTTCTCCTTAGCACTTATAAACATCTTATTCGGTTGACTTATTGTCTGCAGAGTGTAAGTTCCACAAAGACAGGGAGTTTTGTCTGTCTCCTTCCCTGGTAGATCCCAGGCTTATGACATGCCTATTCACGCCTACAGAGCAGGTGTTCAATGACTATTTGTTGAATCAAGTCATGAATAATCTGAAATAGAACGTACCTGGGGAGGGGTCTGGAATAGGTGCCAAGTGTACCCTCTGCATAGCAGAACCAACTTCCTTTTTCAGAAAGGAAGGGATATAGTTTCCAGTCAGTCCACTAGAACTCGTTGAGCCGGAACCAACTATTCACCAAAGCAAAAGCTCATTAGTACAAAATCATGTGCACATGACACCAACAGCATTAAAGGACAGTGGTGCAGAACAATAAAGAATTAGGTTTTTATTTTTTGGGGGGAAAGAATTATGATAAAAGCAGTGAATTCAGAGCACAGCATTCCACCACACCACACTATCGGAAAGATTGAGTGGGATGGGGGGAGTGTGTATCAAGGACAGTGCTGCTCCTGTAGACTGCACCCCAGTGGAAGATGCTTGGTTTGTTTAAGAAAAAGGAAGCTTGTCTCCAGAATAATGATAAGAACCATTACTAGGCTATAGAAAATCTTGCCCATGACCTCGAATACACAGAGGCTGGAAGTTACTCCAAAAGGGGGGTGATGGGAGTAGAGTGGAAGGCAATACTGACGCTTAAAATATACCAAGGCACACACTAAAAATAAAACAGCTCACATTTACTGAATGTTCAGTATGTACCAGCAACTAAGCTAAGTGCTTTATATAAATAAAACTCATTTTTAATCCTTAAAAAAAAGGGAAAGCTTGAAATTTTATTTTTTTTTAGTATAATTGATTCGGCCTGTTCTGAAATACGCTTTTTCCACTTGATAATATAGAATAGTTACCTTCCATGTCAGTATATGCAAATTCTAGAATATGACTAAAATAAAATTCATTTAACTATTCTCTTATTGATCAACACAGAGGTTATCCTAATTATTTACCTATTACAAGTAATTTTCCACTAAATATTCTTGTCCATAATCAGAAAAATTAATCATTATCAAAATGTATTAAAATCATTCACTTTTTATGTCATTTCCATCTTGAGAGCGCTTTAAGGGCCGAAATTGTATGCTACTCATCTTAGTATTGTAGGAGGTTAATGGAATGCCTTACATATAGCAAGTAATCAATATATATTGGAAGGGTGAATGACTGTCTATATAAGCCTTATGATTAAGGCTTAAAACTACACAGGGAATGATGAAGAATGGTACATTGGCTATTATGCAAATGCAAGTTAAAGCCACTAAGAAAGGAGTTATGGAGTGGTAGGACTGCTCTATGTCTTCACAACACAGAGCCTTGTCAGCAATCGCTTAAGGGTGAGCGGAAACCATGGTCTGGAATGTATGTGTGAGGAGCTGTGTTGGCCAGCTGGAGCACATTTTGCATTTTGGGTGAATAGATAGATATGGAGAAAAAGGAGGAGAGAATTTGAGCAGGTAAAGTGACAAAAGGGAAAAAACATACAGTCAACGAACACAAGAAAAGATGCTCAACTTCATTAGTAAATGAGACATGCAAGTTTAAGCCACAATAAGATACCATTTCACACCCACCACATTAGCACCCATCACATTTTACAATCTTGACAGTACCAAGTGGCATCAAGGATGCAGCACAACTCCCCTGCTCTGCTGGAGAGCAATTTGGCAATATCTGTGAAGTTGAAGATGAGCAGACCCTTTAATCTAACATGTTTACCTCAGACCCAGAGAAACCCTCACATGGGTGCACAGCAATGTCCATTTCAGCACACTGTCTAACAGCAAAAATTATAAACAACTTATATGTTCGTCAAGAATAGAAGGTATAAATAAATTACGGTCTAGTAGAAGTAATACATTATACTATTACATAGATATATATTATATATGTTATAAGGTATATAATGTGATATATATTTTATATAATTGCTATATATGTAACTGAATTATTAAAATGAGGGGAGAGCCAAGATTATATACATATTTTAAAACATGCAAAACCATACTATGTATCTCACACATATTTTTTAAAAAGCATGAAAATAATAAACACCCAAATCAAATGGGGGTGCATGGA
>NW_006494614.1:33350179-33357954 GCF_000325575.1 Pteropus alecto | reverse complement strand
GGAAAGAGAGGGAAGGCCTAGACGCTGGGCTTTGTGTCTGTTTGCAAAGTTTGACTTCTTAACTTATGGTGGGTATGTGGATGTTGATGCACTTTCTTTCGTGTTCCTTAAAATAAATGAACACTTAATGGATAAAGGCACAGAGACATGAAGCCCAGATGTTCACATGGCAAGGTGGAAGGGGAAGCAGCACAGAGCAGGGGCTGCCTGTGTGAGGAAAAACAATGAGGGAAACTGATGTGCTGGAAACAGGGTTAAGTCAGCCTGGAATGTCTCCGAAATTCATACGTCTATTAAAAAAAAAAGTGGGGAGAGCCTTCTAAATGATCTTCCAACCAGAAGTTCTGATGCCCTGGGCTAAGGCTGGGTCATCAGATGGAGGGGACACCTGGAGCAAAGCAGACCAAGTCGAGTTTGACTTCTAGAGGTTGCAGGGCCTCTGAAGTCGAACTCTGTAAAACTCTGTGAAGTTATTTTTGCTTTTCCCATTAGCCAGGGAAGATTATGCTCTTCTCCCTAGCTACTCTTCAAGGCAGACCCCATGGGAGCTGCCTGAGTCCCCAGGGCCTGGTGCCATGTGCATGCTGGCAAGGGAGGGGCACAGGCCTGGAAAAGAAGCCCAGGGTTTTCATACCAGAAACACTGTCATGGTTCCACAGCTTGTACCCTTATCTCTCTGTACCCATTCTGCCATATCCAGAGAATTTGCTTCTCGTCATTTAGGAGTTAATAATTATTACTCACCTGAATTTATTTTGCTGATTACTGACACCGTCCCTGAAGATTTTCCAGACAAACCAGAACTAGACCATGGGTTAGATGGAATAAAATCCTTGCCTGGAGTCGGGAGTATACCATTTCTTATATTTATTCCTTATAAGGAAGAAATGTTTTCAGAATGTAAAATATGCATTTAATTTTGTACCAGACTTCAGGGAGAGAATTAATGCAGAACCCAATTTGCCAAAAACTTCCTATGGTTCAAAAATCTAAGCAAAAACTGACTGTAAAAAGGCAAGATGCTGTCTTTGGGTTTAGTATGTTGTCTCACTGGTGGGTGGCCTGAATGTGGTCTCCTAAACATCCTACCAACAGATCTGACCCATGTCTTATCTCTTGACCCCATCTGGTGCTGTCCTGGGCTTTCGTACTCCCGGACATTCCTACTTGTCCTCTTTCACAGACAACTGCCTTTCTGTCATCTAAGTTCTTTTGCATCCCCCATCCCAACCTCCCAGCTCTGCAGCTCTCTGCATTCTGTCCCCCAAGATTCCATCTTTTCACCTGACCTGGACCATCACTGCACTGCCATCATGTACTAGTGACTCCAGTGTGTACCAATGACCCTTACCGACTCCCTCATGTCCAAGGCTGCCCTGATCTTAATCTCAATCACCTCAACCTCAAGCCAAACCACTTTCCCTCTAGACCACCCACTTTCCCACTTGTGTCAAGCAATGCAGATTTCTAGTGGAAAGACCTCAGGTATGCTGCCTGGCTCTCACCAGTTCCTTCCTCCCTGGGGGCTGGACCGAATTTTCTCTACCAAATTTCTTATCTTAGGCAACTATATAATATAAAAACATGAGGCCTGTGCTCCAGCAAATATTTTTATGACGTTCCCACCAGTTCTGAAGAGAAACCCAAGTGTTTGCCTTCTAAAATAGAATCTTTGTATGTGATTCTAGGGACATAATTTCTTATCAACGATCAAAGAAAAGGCAATTATTTATATTACCAGGCAAGTATCGGGAGTGCTTCAAGTAGTGCTGCTTGGCCGAGGATCTCAGGGTGGGCGTGTCTCGCCTCTGATATGAAGTCTGGGTGGGGGCGCTATTTCCTGTCCCCACTGGCTCAGAGGGCTTCAGGTCCAAAACACTCTCAAATCTGAATGGAGAAAACATGGCTTAGGTCACATGAGATAGAGAGCATCATCATATCGGTAACAATCATCTCACCGAATTCCAGATTCAGTCTATTCACAAATATGAGCCTCATACTTGCCTGCAGAGAGTCTCATCACTCTGTCTTTTCTTGTTCTTCAGGTCAATCCTGGTGAGGGATGGACTGAATTCCAAGTCATCCAAGTCAGTCCAGTCATCGGAATCTTTTGTTGACCTGGAAACAAGACCCCACCTTCTCCTACTCTTTGGCTTGATCTCACCATTTTTGTGTTCCAGGCCAGCAAGGATTTTCTGTGTATACAAAGAGAGGGGGAAAAGCGATATTTGGCATTAATGGAGCTCACCCATGAGTAATCCCCATTCTGAACTTTCTTGGTCATATCATTCCCCAACACACACTGCTTATCTGAAAGGGCAACCATGGGAAACATATTCCTAGACTTCTGTCTCTCACTTATCCTGCACAGATTACATTGCTTATTACCATATGAGGATACGAAATTGTATAAGAAAAAGATTAAAAAAGAGAAATTTAAGGTACTCCTCCCATACAAGGAAGATGGCTGGATTTTCATTCAGACTTCATCTCTGAAAAAGTTAACATGATTTATACCGTCATAAATAAAGAAGTAAGAAAATATAGTTAAGATGTCAGTCATCCTGCTCTTTTACAGAAAACAATGCAAATAATGCCTTCTTTGCCTTCTCGGTAGACCTGGATACTATTTAACCATAGGGTTAGCTACAATAGGACATTTCCAAGCACACACTCCTTCCATGTTATGGGCTGGGGTAAGGCAAACAGTCTAGATACACCACCCTTGCAACCTCACGTAGTCTCTCACGTTGTGCTAGTTGGAAGCCAATGCTCAGTGGATGAATAGCAGCTGACAGAAAAAGTATTACTTTTGCATACAGGTGTCAGAAAACCAGACAGTATTACTCTCAGACAGTAATATACAACTAAGGGTAACTAGACTTCCTTGTCAGGTTACTGTTTCATCGAATCTAGCGTTATTATTTCCTTTTGAACACCAGCCCAAGAGGAAAAGAAAGATCTGGGCTCAATTAACAGCTCAACGTTCACAGCATCAATTGATGGCATTAACGGGAATAAGGATCTACAAATAATAGTACAGCATGTGATGATTTTCAAAACATCTTCACAAGCAGCAGGACATTTGATTCTCATGAGCAGCCTTGTCTGCTGGGCAAGATAGGCTTTATGATCTTCCTTTTACAGGTGAGGAAGCTGAGTCAACAGGGATTAATACAATTATAATGACTAACATTTATTGAGTTCTAACTAGGTGCCAAGTACTATTTTGAATTCTTTCAAGTATTAATTCATTTAGTCTTCAAAGAATTCTATCAGGCAGGCGCTATTATTATCCCCATTTTACTGATGAGGAAATAAAGAGCAGAGAGGCCAAGTAACTTACACAGGGCCATCGAGCTATGAGATAGCAAAGCCAAGATTTGAGACCCTGGCAATGTGGTTGAACTATCCAGCTCTCAAACACCACACCACAGCTGCCCCCGTGAGGGGCACCATGATTAATAGACAGACCCAGAATGTGAATTGAGCCCTATAACTCTAAGGCCAAAGCTCTTTTAGCAATTCCATGATATTGCAGAGATATATTTACTATAATTAGATTTTATATGCTAAAAAAAACTGTTACACAGTAAGTGGGGTCAGAAGAGAAATAGGGCAGACACAAGGCTCGCTAGTGAATCTTCGCTACTTACTGCCTGAGGATTCTTTGCATGGAGGGATGGGAAGAGCAACGGGTTTGGTTTGCCCTCAGGAACATGGTTCGGGTGATCTGTCCTGGAAGCCTCTGCTTTGTAGGGGTACGTGAGATGCTGAGAGGGCTGGCTGGCTTGATGTTGTCTCGAAGAAATTCGTGAGTGTGGCTTGGTTGGGGGCTGGGCAGGCGGGACTGGCTTCATGTGAGGAGGTAGGCCTGCCTTTTCCAGGCTGTCTTTCTGTGGTTTTCCTGAATCCTGAAGGCTCTGTGTGGTGCTGCCCAATGGGTGCCCAACCTGGAAATAAGGATATCGAAGCGCCTGGAATGACACATAAGGCTGCTTTAGGAGAAAAGTCTAGCTGGGAAGATTAACACCATCAGGTTCACTGGGCTATATTTCAGGTGACTACAGTTAATACAATGTCGTAGCCCAAACCAACTATAAAACAACACCTTGAATCTGTAACACCCCTTGTGATTTTTCTTATCTAAATATCATCAAATGTATGTACTTAAACTCATTTGGCTAGAGCAGCCAGTTACACTGCTATTACCTTTGCTACTTCTGAAAAGTATTCTGGCTTAACGCAGGTCTTGGCTTTGTAATGTATTGCTATGTGTCTTAAATATAATATTTCACCTTTCTAAGCTCATTTCCTCATTCCATAGAAAGAGACAAAAATATATATAAAACTGAGAGAGCCAAATACAATGATCCTAGAGGACCCTAAAGAATCGAAAGTAAAATAAGCAGGTACATCTGCTTTTACCTCAGGAAAGCCAAGAACGTATAATACGTGATACAGTTGAACCTTGGTATCAAGAATAACTGACAACTAAACTTCGTTAGTTCTGAATAAAAAAGTTTTCTAGATAGCCAAGGGATAAATCTCATAGGGCTGGGACTTTATAATTCTTTCTGAAATATTCTGTCTTCCCTAGTGTTTTTGAATGGACATCAATAAATATATAATAACTTTTCTTAATGACTCTGAGACATAGTTATAAATATCTGTAATGATTATATATAAGTGTAAATACAGAAGCAAAAAACATGGATACTATGGTACAAGTCCTGGACCCTGGCATCTAACTCGAAAAGTCCTCTGTATAGTCCCAAGCATTTTTACAAGTCTCAACTGATTTGGGGGTATTTTTAGCTTTTCTGACACTATTCTTAAAAGTACCCATTGCTCTCTTAGTTCCTTTTTACAGCATCTTTTTCCTTTCATCTCTTGTGCACATCCTTTGAAAACTGGGTTCATCAGAAATCTTACATCCTGCCCTGAAAATATTTATGAATTTCATGCCCAGAAATACATTTCTGAGAGTGTTCCGACCTTCTTAAGCCATCCGGAGTCTTATGGTACCAAATTAAGGCCCTTTCTTCTTTCAGTCTTTGGACAGCTACTTATCTACAATTCTTTAACCCCCTAAGTATCATCTCTCCAAATTCTAACATCACAGAAGCACTGTCTTCAAATGTCACTATTACTTTTGCTTACCCAATTCATCATCCCTGATTAGAATTGGTTACCTTTTTAAATTCTCTGAGCAACGTAACTGTCTCAATGAGATAAGGTGAGGAGGGGCCAGACACAACCAATGAAAAAGGCAGCTGGCAGGAGGCATGGGAGTGGTGGAGCTCACAGCAACACCATGCCTCTTTTGGAGATATGTTATAATCTAGGTCAAAGTGGCCTGAGGGAGGGTGGGTTCAGAAAACAGGAGGTATGGTGTAAGAAGACCTGCCATCCGCATGATTGAATTGCAGTGGCTGCACTATCTGTATTAGTTATTGGATGAGTGATTAGGACAAATTGCTTAGTTTTCTCATATATAGAATGAAAACAGTAACACTTATACAGTCTTCATGGGGTAAAATCACATAAAAACATACTGAAGTATTTACAAAATGTAAAGTGCAAAAAAATGCCAGTTACGGTTATGATCCCAGCTCTGCTGGTCTCTGTCATCTGTAAAACGAGCAAATTGGATTTTGTAAGACATTTTCAAATTCCCTTTCGACCACCAATACTGCCTTATAAACCAACTGTTATATAATCTTAACCCATAGACGATATATTTGAAAACTTTCTCCAAAGACAGGTAGATCTGTTTTTCATTTCCACATATATGGTAATGTACCATGTGAACTATACGTCAATTTTCAAAGCAACTATATTGTTTAAATCTTAACTACTTTAACTATACACAGCGAGCTTCAAACTATTTTCTCTTATACATAATACACAGTAGTGGTATTCAATACTATTTTTCACCCATAGTACCAAATATAATACTTCCTATTAGATTTATAGGAATTATTCACAGTTAGATATGAACTTCATAAGAAATCCATCAAACGGAAGAAAATGGAAGAAAACCTGACTAGCTGTTGGCCGTTTCTTGGGATCCCACTGAAGCATGTCTCTCAGGAGCTGAATTGCTTCGCTGCTAGCATTTGGAATCAAGGTCTTCAGGTTATTGGGTATGCACTGGGGCCAGCGGAAGTTCATCGCACTTGAAAGTTGGTAGCCTTCAGGCCAGTCGGTCTGAAAAAAGGAAAAGATAGAAATTTTGCTCAGCCAACTCACTGCAATGAGAGTTTATACTCTAGAATGTATACCAGTAACAGAAAGGCAATCATGTCATTATTACACCCATATTCAATATTGTGGCACTATGTGTCATAAAACACGGGAGCATGCCAATGGAGAGACACAAAGAACATGAAGTCTGAGGAAAAGGGGAAAGGATACTGGATTTGACACCAACTTGTTTCATAACCTTCAAATAAGATAGTTCCTCTGTTGAGATCTGGGAGTTGAACCAAATTAGAATTTTCACAATTGTGTTCCATGAGACAGAGGTTTGAGAAATTGCTAAGAAATTGTTTTGGGGGGTAAAAATAAAACATCTTGTCCTCAGTTAAATAAATTTGACTATATCCCCATCTTGAAGACTGAAAATATACAAGCGGAGAAGTCCAGAAGTAAAATATACAAGCTGCTCCACACAATGTCAAGCCCTTCACTTTTTCATCCATCATACCTATGGGACACTAAACACTGGAGCGAATGACAGGAAAGAATGAACAAATAATCTTTATGGTCCCCTCCAGTTTCAAAACTCCACTATTTTACAAGACACATTCTGGTGTAATTGTTTTTTTGTTGTTGTTGTTTTTTGTTTTTAAAGCAAAGTGGCAATATGTATAGCTTATATCATTTATTCACTTAGATAGTGAGTGCCTTCTATAGGCTTAGCATTGGGTGTCCAAAAATAATCTGATATAAATCTTGCCCATAAGGATATAACTGTCTAAAGGAGAAAACAAGACATTTATTTAAGAACAATAATACAGAATAAAAAGTAATAAAGATCACAAGAGAGTACAGATAGTTTTCCAGGGAAGGGAGAGATTCCAACAGGAGACTGAAAATCCTGAAGAGGTAGCATTAATGATTCAAATGACTTAATTTTTTTTGAGGGACTAGTCTTGTACCAGCAATGATGCTAGGACCTAGAAAAATAAACACAAGACAAATCCTTGCCCTGAGTGAGCTGATGGTCCATGAAAGAGATATGTACACAGATCATTATATTAATAACACAGAACACAGCTGAAGATGGAGAGGAGATTAGAGGAAAAAGATCATTGCAGGGCCTTGGAAGAAGAGTGGGATTTGGGTATATGAAAGATGTTCAGTCGGGCAGAGCATGTATATGCAGAGTGCTGTTGTGGGGGGGTTTGAGGGCACGTGGTTGGGGTGTGGGGGAGGGAGATACAATCTTTGGGACAGGGAATGACAGTTACAGGGCCTGGGTGATGGGGAGTCAGCAAATATTTTCAGGAGGAGAAGACAGTACCAGAGTTGTCCTTTATGAAGTTGAACTGGCTGAAGACTGAAAGATAAGCTGGAGAGAAATGACTTGAAGGCAGAAACACTGATACCTCTAGACAGGCAGTGTGAGCAGGAGCCAGTCTGTGAGCATGGCCCAGTCTGGGGCAGTGGGACTCGCAGGACAAGAGCCATGTGAAGGATACTATGTAGCGATATTCAATAGGATTTCAGGGCCAACTGCTTGGGGAAGGGGGAAGGAGAGAAAGGGA
>NW_006494614.1:33322923-33350142 GCF_000325575.1 Pteropus alecto | reverse complement strand
AGGGAAACTCAGCCTCAAGGCTCAGGCTCTGGAATTATGATGGGATCACAGATACAATGGAGAGTGAATGAAAGAAGCTAGTTGAGGGTGTAAACAAAAAGCAATTTGGTATACCTTAAACCTATACAATGCTGTATGTCAAGTATATCTCAATAAAAATGAAAGAAAAAATATATAAATAAGCAACTATGTAAAATTAAAAAATACATAAATTTAGAAGTATAAAAATAAAAGTGTACTAAAATATTCAACACAATATGTAAGGTGAGAAAGAAATTACTGCAGTAAAACCTTCCAATGTGTTTGTGTTATTTGGAAGAAGTTTTAGAAAAAAAAAAGGCCATTTGCATCAGACGTGTTGAGTCTGAGGTGATGAAGAGGGCGTCAGAAGAAAATCTCAGAGAATTGTAAATATGCGAGTAGAGTTCTAAAGGAGACAGGTGAGAGCTACTTAGGAGACTTCTGAATAGATTATAAGCTTTGTAGCCATGAGAATAGAGAAACTGCAAGGGGGGGTGAGGTGCCATAGAGAGAAAAGCAGAGGGAGCCAGGACGAACACATCTTCTACTTAAGAGTAGACAGAGGGTGCAAAGTGGCCGTGTCGAGAATGTGGGCAGTGGAGAATTGCTGAGGTCAGGAGAAAGATTCCAGGATGAGCAGGTGATCAGCAGTGCCAGTGTCACACTGGGTGGAGGCAAGGGAGCACAGGGTGCTGCTGGCTTTGGCCCACGGCCTTTGTTCCTTGTCATTACCTTCTTCGGTGTCCCCAACACTTGGCAAATTTTGAAGATCGTGTCAATTTCACTGGACCCAGGGAAGAGTGGCCTGAGGGTGTACACTTCTGCCATGATGCAGCCTACAGCCCAGATGTCAATGGGAGAGCTGTAGTGGGTGGACCTCAGGAGCACCTCCGGAGCCCTGTACCTGGAGGAACAAAGGGGAACTACTGGTTATTGCTTCCACTGGCCAGAAGTCAATCAAACACACAATCAATTCTCAGTGAGAGAGCTTAGGTATCTCTATTTTTGTCCAATTCGGTGTGGTACATGGATGCGTGAAGACTTGGCAATTGCTGTGGCTGCTGTCATAAAGCAGTGCTTCTCTATTTCACGGTATTTTCTGTTGAGCATGCCTCTATAGGACTCCTCTCCACAACAGCTTTGGGAAACATAAAGAGTGAGACTAACAGCGAGGGAGAGTGAGAGTGAGAGAGAAGAGAAATAGAGAACAAAAAATTTGTTGTTTTTAGGCTACTTCTTGGTCATGGCCAACTGCTTAAATCAAATTCTTAGGTCTGAAAGTTTCAATAACAGCAATTACCCAGTTTTTCAGACAGGTCTTCTAAGAATCTTGTACCTAACTCTTTTAGGAAATAGTCTTCAGGAAGGTCTATATATAAAATATTATTTATATTATGGGAAAGCACAGTAAACTTCCTTTTACAATTATTTACAACACAAGCTTTTAATGCTAATGTACTTACAAATATGTGTCTCGAATTGCACTGTTTCTCTTAGTGAAAAGTTAACATTTGTGCCATTAATATTATTCTCAGTATAATGGTATATTTTTAAAGAAGTGTAATTAAATAATTTTGAGGAAAATGGTATTCACCATCTGGTAGATACATAGTCTGTGTATGGAGGTCTTGATCGGATTTCTCGGGCCAATCCAAAGTCTGCAATTTTCACAAGTTCTGGTCCCATGCAGAGAAGGTTCTCAGGCTTTAAGTCTCGATGGAAGAAGCCTGCAGAGACAGTGGAGAAGGAATCCTAATGCAAGCTTGCTTCTGCGTTCCTCTTTGCAGCTGTATTGTTCTTTTTATAACAACTATAATCTAAAAAGCAGTCAGGTATGACACTGAAGGCTCTATACATTCATCCCACTGATAATGTAGACTTTTTTTTTTTTTAATTTTTATTTTTCAATTAGAGTTGTAAGGTAGAGTCGTTTGGACTCTCAAACGGTTGCATTAATTTCCCTTTGATGAATTCAAAATGTAAAATTCAAAAGTTGATCTTCATAATTTTTTTTCCAAAACAGAAAACATCTTTTAAAATACCAAAACTCAGTAGGTAGGGGCTGAGATAACTTTGCAAAAGACTCTATGGCTCAAGGAAAAAAATATCACGCCTACCCTGCCCAAGCCAGCCACAAAGAATTTGAGACTATAATCATTTCAACAGTTTATACCACAACAAAAATACAATTACAATTTTTGTTCAAGAAATGGATTTATGAATATGACCAACTCATATCTGAGATTCAGGTGTGCGTTGCAACAGATGTTTAAATGTTAAATACTTACTACTTGGCCTAATGAAGTAGAGGTACAGCTATAGCTCACATTGTGAAAGACAAAGATAACTCACCAAATGGGAAGCCTGTCTCAACTACAGCAGAGCTTTGGGAGTCCACGAAGGAGATATTCAACACACAAACCTTCCAGGTGCGCTCAGACATCCACTGGTCAACAATACATGCCTCTGAAAACCAAGAACCTTCCACTTGTAGAGAGCATCGCCAACATAGACATCATTCTACATGACTCTAAATCTTAGTGGAACACCCAAACTGGAAATACAACTCCGTTAATTCTGCTGATGGTATTATTTGTTATGTGCTTTCATTATCGATGCTGTAAAAGTCGTATTCTAACTAGCACATTATGGGAGAAATTAATAGCCATCACTGAAGAGCTACGCTACTTCTCAACACCTCTATGGTGATAACGCTCAAATCTATACTTCTAATGTGCCTTCTGCACCCTTCTCTAGATTTATGTTTCTAATAGGATAGCAGCTAGATGTCACTGTCATTCCCACAACAACCTGTCTCAAACCATCTCTCCTTCTTGAACTTTTGATAAGACATCCAGACACTTTGTAGTGATAGTGGATCCACCCTTCTCTAGACAATCATGGAATTGTCACATTTTTCATCAAAATATCTCACGTCTGTCCCATTTGCTTTTTCTCACTATCCCCGCCAAAATCCTTGCTCTTGCCACCTATCCCTGCATTGCTACCTTCTACCAGGCCTTCCTCGCTTCAGTTTGTCTGGATTCTCACACTTACTGATAATTTAAACACTATCTTCCCCTTGTCACTGTCCCATCCAAGAGTGCATGCGCACACACGCACACACACACACCCCTTCCATAGCTCCTTTTTAAATTATTTAACAAGCCTAAACTGCTTTCAATCTATCTAGAGACAAAATTATTTTCCAACACTTACCATCGATGTGTAAAATGTGTTCCAATCAGGTAAAATTCTTTAGGTTCATTACATTTATTCCCATTAACAACGCTGTACCCTTGTACTTTTTGTCTATACCAATCTCAATCTTTGCCATCCTTCAAGACCTATTTTGAGTTTCCCCTCCTCTAGGAGGCCATTCTAATATTCATTCATTCACTCATTCATTCTTTCTTTCAACCAATAAATATTCATGGAGGGCTCACTCCATGCCAGGCACTGAGTTAAGCTCTGTGGACTCAGAAGCAGCCCAAATGGACGTGGTGTTTGCCTTGGTGGATGTAATAGGCCCTCCCTTCTGAACCTGAGCAGAGCTCTATCATTTTCAGGTATGTTAACCATCTTATTCATTCATTCATTCATTCATTCATTCTTTCAACCAACAAATATTCACGGAGGGCTCACTCCATGCCAGGCACTGAGTTAAGCTCTGTGGACTCAGAAGCAGCCCAAATGGACGTGGTGTTTGCCTTGGTGGATGTAATAGGCCCTCCCTTCTGAACCTGAGCAGAGCTCTATCATTTTCAGGTATGTTAACCATCTTTCACTAATTAGATGCCACACTTTAAGGGTAGAAGCCAGTTATTATTTCTACCAAATGTCTAGCATAGTGGCAGGAGTATGGTGGCCTCATAATATACTCTTAATGATTAAACAAAGGACTACAATAGGTTTGCAGAGAACATGAGGAAGCTTAATGGTGACAGATATACCTGGGCCAAGTAGGTAGGCACAATCGAGAGCAGACCAGGGCTGTTGGGAGGGCGGGAGGAAGGAAAGCTCGCAAGCCAGCAACTGAGAACTGACAGGAGAACAATGACCCTAAAGCAGTGTGGGAGACACTGAGGGCTCAGCGTGGGAAGTCCTCATCCAGCAGGACTAAATCTACTAGTCAGGGTCATTTTCCAAAAACCTCTGTTTTAGAGGAAGAGGAAAGTGATTATAATGTGCTTATATTTGAATACGCATTAGATATTATGTACTATGAAAAGCAGTGTTTTAATAAAAGGACATTCCTCTTTGTTCATACTAATACAAATGGATAGTATTAATGACATAATGATGTGTCTGTATGGTGAATGGCTGGCTTAGCCAAAGTGAATATAATTACAGAGCCTAGAACCCAGTACACATAGATGGGCTGAAGGCAGAGAAGTGATTGCATATATTCAAGAGGGCTACAGATAAGAAGTACTTCCTTCTCACCAAGCTTCTTCTATTTTCCATAATCCAAGGCATCAAGCAGACCAGACACAGGCACAATAGTTTTATACTGGTATAGCATATGTGCATGTGTGTGTTTATGTATGAGTGTTTGTATGTATATATGGGTATGGAAAAAAATCTCTCTATATATTCCATTGCTTCATTCTATATCCTGCCATTGTACCAATATATACCTAATGGCCTTCCTCATACAATTCCTTAAGTATCCTAACCAAATAAGAGTAAATTAAACCTAAATTATAGCAAGAACCAAACTTGAAATGGCCCACTCAGTAATTTCAAACAGTAATTCAGTATTAATCAAGAAAGGCCTTTAAAATGAAAGAAAAAATTTCTGATGTGGACAAATGTGGATAGCTTATTCTCAGCCTAATGAAATAAAGATGATCAACACTCATCAGAATGGGCGAGGTCTGTTCTAAGACTTAGTGTAATGGAGTCATCGTGTTTGAACCCTGTTCTTCAGGGCACTACCAGCTCCCACAAGGCCTGACTGCATGCTCCCACCTTGGAATTGACTTAAGAATGTGTGAATACACAAGCAGTGATTAGGCAGTGATCTTGTTTGTCAGTACATTCAGGAAGAATCCTGTGGCCCCTGAAAACATGTGAACTGAGACCATTGTCTATCTTCCTAAAAACTCAGAGCATTAAAAACACCCTAAATGAGAAAAGAAATGGCAGACATTGTTTTCATACTGAATGGATAGGAAAAGTGAATCATGGTGATGGCAAGGGAATGAATTATTCACAGTCCTACCAAGAAATGTGTCAGAGCTATTGTACTATGGAGCTCTATTCTGCCCATCTTGAAACTTATAGCTAAATCTTGATTTGTGGTTCTGTTCCTCTCAAGTTTTGAATACTACTTCTCCTCTTAGACTCTTTTTCTCTTCTAGATGATCTAAATTGTTATTTCTAAACTTATGCGACATGAGTCATTTGTCCTCCAGTCCCCAAGCGCCAGTGCAATTTCCTCTGCTACCATCTATAACACCCACTTCAACAAACTTGCATTTTCTCCCTGTTTTGTTCATCCCATTACATCAACTGGTACTCAGGTACAAGTACCATTCTTGCACCAGACCTTGTACCTTGCTTCAACCCTGGGTCATGCTCCCGTAAACACTGACTACCTCCTCCTATCAGTCAAGCTTTATTCTTTCCCTCTCTACTAACTGTTCTTTAATCCTACTTCCACAGAGAACATGTGCACTAATGAGAATGAAGATTCTGGTTCCCCATATGTCCCTCTAAGCAGCTTTCCTTTCTATGGATCATACTTCAGGCCCCAAATAAACTATCAGTGGGAAAATGGCTAGGAAAAAAAATTAATTGCAAACATTCTTTAAAATGACTGGTTAAAATTCTATTTATCAGTTGACATATGTTGTCTGTTATACTATATTCGAGTATAAGCTTTTATAACTAGGAAGCATTTATGATTATGTCTGTAGAATATCTAGCCCTCTGTTCTTTTCATTACTGAATAATAGCAACAGCTATTATTAGCCTTATATCCATGAGTTTTATTCCTTGGTGACGAAAAGTATAAGGCCCTCACGTCATGTACATTTACTGTTCATCTCTATTTTAACAACAAAATTACTATTTCCATATGAGAGGCAATACTGCATACTGGTTAAGAGTGCAGACCAATCAGACTGCCTGATTTCAAATCCCAATTTTGTTTACTGGCTGGCAAATTACTTAACCTCTCTGTGCCTCACTTTCCTCATCTGTCAAATAGGGAATATAACAGCATCTATCTTGTGGGATTGTTTGGCAGGATTCAACTTGTTAATATTTGTAAAACTTTTAGAACAGTGATTGGCACACTGGTTCCTCGCAAGAGCTTCTCCTTGTCTCTTCCCAAGAACCTGGTAAAGTGGGCAGGCAGATATGGCTCCATTTTTGTAGATAAGAAGTAAGGCTCATAAGGCTAGAGATGTGCCCCACCATCTCTGAGGGGGTGGTGCTAAGCTCTGATCTGATTCCTGGGTGGGTCCATGTTCTTTTGATGTGTACACTGGGGCTTATAACAAGAGTTCACTTCCTCCTCTGTGCTTCTGATTCATAATGCAAACCCTTTTTAGCGAGTCATTCAGAGATCACGCAATAGCAAAGTGTTGTTATGATAAGAACTGTTCAAAACTGTTTGACTTTCAGAATTCAGGAACAGCCCTTCAATTTAATTTCAGGGTACTCCATGCCATTTGAATGACAGAGGGATTGTCTCTTTCATCCTGGCAGAAAATATGTTGTGCTTACTATTCATTAAGAACCCTGGGGCAAGGAAAACATCAAGCCACAAAGAAGGCCTTCTCCACTCTGCTATGTTCTGTTAACGATGAACCTGATATGAATATGTGGAAAGAATAAGAGAATAATCAAACACTATGAATTTATGTAGCACATCTTCTGGCTATGGAAGTTTTAAGATCACAGATATTACTGAATTTAAAACGTTTTTATCAAGAAGGTCACAGGGATAGCAACACACAGAAAGGCCCAGGGATGACTCAAGGTCAAGCACAGGAAGACAGTGGTGAAACACATAAGCAGAGAACCACTTCCTGGGGCAAAACATTGTTCTCTAAGCCACCTAATGCATTTCTGAACACTGGCACGGATAAGTGTGACTTGGATATTTGTAAGGGCAGGTTGAGGATGAAACACGGTTTGCATTAATTATTTAATTCCTGCAAAGTACATATGCTTTGGCATTGCTCAGTCAGTCCCAAGCAAAATCATGTTTTCATTCCCTGTGGGGGAAAAGTACTCAGTGACATGAACTACGGCCATAGCAACTACCTGCAGCACTGTTCTCCCTCTCAAAGGAATCCACTCCCCGGGGACAGACTATGCCTTCACAGTGAGAACGAGCTACTGAGGAAGAGCCTGAAACTTGCAAGACAAATCTGTGAAGTGCTTTATGTTATTTTTTTCCCCCACTGCTGGAGGAAAGGAATAATATGGAGTTACATGTGCACTTAACCAAAGTCAAGTCAATACCATATAAAAACCATGAAGAAGTTTCCAAAAATCATTTATCAGTGAAAATGAGATAGGACTTACAAAATTAATATCCATCCCACTTACAATTATTATTGCTATTTTCTTCACCTCTTACTCTGTTGTTTGCTTTGAGAACAGACAGGTTTTTCTACTGAAGCATTGCAAATGGGCACAGATATCTGAGCTAATTTTCGCTCTACCACTTTATTGCTGTGGGGCCTTTGACAGGTTTTTAAAACTCTTTGAACCTGTTTCCTCTTCTGTGGAAGGAAGATACCATCAATCCTTTCTACCTGAGAAATTGGCAAAGAAATAAATAAGGTGACAGAGGAAATGTTATTAAGTTAAAACTAGTACTGGGCACTTAACAGCTGGGGAAAATGTCTATGAGAATTTCTGGCAATAGCAATAGTGCTGGGGTTATAAAAATAAAGGTGGTCTGACCTTCTCCATAAACTGAGCTCCCCTCGCACTGTTTCTATACACAATCCGTTTGTCTAAGGCATGCGAGGGAAATGGACAGTGCAGAAGAATGGCAAATCAATCAATCAATCAATCAATCAATCAAGAAAATAAATAAAAATTAAAAAATAGCAAAAGAGCTATTTTGACACAATAGTATATGGATTATTATTGGATACAAATATGTATTGTGAGTGTACATACATGTGCATTTGTGTGTGTGTTTATGGGGGGGACAGTATATGTAGGTACATGTGCACCTGGGTATGTATACATGTAGATGTGTATGCACATGTATGAGGGTATGTGTGTGTATTCATTTGGTGGGATTAGGGTCTAGATAAAATATTATGTGTTCTTTCTGGCAACAAATATCTGAGTCTCATGAAAAGCAGCAAAAGAGGAAAAGAAGAGAAAGTCAAAGAACATTAACTTTTTTTTAGGTCTCCCAGTCAATTTTTAGCACTGAGCAAATAGCCTAAGTAATTGAGACTCTATGACTGGTTCCTATTTGAAAACATTCTGGTTGACCATTTTCTTTTGAGAATCTCTTTGATTTCTCATCATTTTTCCCCACCCTGGGCTCTTAAATCTAGCAAGCAACCCTTTTCCTATTTGTCTCTAATGTCTTACCAGAAGCTTTCGTGTTTTGCAAATTCATACCATCTAGCGTGAGTTCTGGTGACTAAAGACTAACATGCTAGCTCTATCACTGTCAGCAGAATCAGGCATACCTTTTACTAAAAACTTTTTACTAGAATGCGTTCACGATTTGACTCAGTCTTGCATATTACTCTCTAAGATTATTCAGCATGTGCCTGAGGCTGACAAGAATTTGTACACAAAGCCCTGTCTCTTATTTGTGCTTCATTTAGTTCGCAACTGTGAGGAGATACTTAGAGGTTAACGAGCAGGCTGGGAATGATCTTAGATGTTCCATGCCACAGGCTGTGGTACAATGTCTTTTCTACTCACTGCCAATGTGTGTCAGATCTGAACTGTGCTATCAAAACGCTTCCATCCAGCTTTCTTACTGGGTAATGAAACTCATTTGTTGGTGCAGTATTTGCAATGGCAATGGCATCCTTAGACTGGGAGAATGGATTTCTGCCTGTGCAAGATCAGCGCTTTGCCCATCTGTCTACATATTAAAGTGACCTCAAATGACCTCCCGAGGGGACTCCTGGCTCCACTGGTGAACACATCCATCCCATAGCTCTGTGTTCACGAGAAGGTATCAATCCAACTCCAGCTGGGTCTGTGTTTGGTCAGTAACAGAGACTAGTAATAGTAATGTCCCAGGTATCTGCTGGACAATATAACCTCAAACTCATTGCTACTCAAAATCTTTCAAAAGCTCAGCTAAAAAGAACAAATGTGATAGAGTATTTCCTGAAGGGTATGTGGCCATCCATTTCTCTAGATACTCTAAACCTTTCCTTAAATCATACTGGGCCTCAGTAGAACTGTTTTCTCTGATCAGGTGATATAAGTGGCCTATCTGAGGGATATGACATGAAACTGCTCTATGTAATCTGTCACTGTGTTTACCATAAAATGACATTGTTACATACTGTCCCCTCTTCAAAGATCCAAAAGAGAAACCTCTCTGATCTTGGTACCAAGAATAGTTCTGTTTCTCTTGGGCAACTGATCTGCTTTTACCTTGGGGAAATGCTGTAGTTTGTAACTGGTCATGTTTCACATTTTACATGGTCAGAAAGCAAGCTCAGAATCAAATCTGTAACCTGCTTCTTCTACTTAAAACATGCTGATATGCACTTTGCGGATTAACCTCACTCCTGGCTATAGCCATACCTTGTTTTGCCTTGCCTTTTTCTTTCTTTGCTAATTTTTAATTAGTTTTATTTTCCTGTGTTGCATAAATCTTGTTAGACTATTTTTGAAATCTTTTGAACAAACTGAAATATAAATACATTAGGAAAATGAGAAGCCACAGCAAATCAGTATTGGTAGGTTAAACATGTAAAGTTCTCCGAATTCTAATCTTAGGTTTCTCATCAATACACCACTTAATAGTCAGGAATAACTTTTAGATCTATAACTAACAAGCTTAATGATAAAGCCTAAAGAATAAGAACATGTAGACATGATAAATAATGAGGGAAATTCAGAAATCAGGTTATGGAAGTTAATGTATTCCAAAATCCATTGTCAGCCTCTCAACTCTTCAACCTTTTCTGGGAGTCAGTTACAAAAGGCCATGACGTTTCCTACATCTTCTACCTGATGACAACATCTCGCTGCGTTTCAAAAGCATGATACTCCAAATCACCTACCGTGTTTGTGAATAAATGCAAGTCCTTGCAATATTTGGTACATGATATTCCTTATAGCAGACTCAGGAAACAACTTATTTCTGTATGGGGCAGAGGAAAAAAGTTGTAAATCCAGATTTACATATGAAAACAAATCCCATTTTCATATTCTTTTGGTTATGTAGTAAGAATTTATGAAAATATTTGCTCACATGTTAATTTGACTAGACCTTTTGATAATAAAGACCAAAGAAAAACAACCATTTATACATGCATGAGAATGACCTTATAAATACCAAGTATATTCAGTCATGTTATAAAGAAGCAATGATTAAACATTTTATAGTAACCTCTCCACATTCTAATATAGCATATAAAAATCTCTCTCCATAATATAATCTAAAACTTTAAAAAATTTTAATGGCAAAAATCTAAGGCCTTATGACATTCAGCAGATAGTGACATTTTCTCCCTGGCTGGGCAAACCACACAGCTTCACTGCTGTTATTGACAATAAAGATGATATTTGTTCACTGAAATCACTCAGAAGGATGCTATGAATGGCATTCATTTGCTACCAAGAAAATGTGCCCAAGAAAATGTAACTTCTAAGAGATAGTCTATGATTAAAATAATCTTCATAAAGAAGACATAGAAAAAAAAAATTGTGCCCAAGAGGTTCTACACGGTTCACTTTTAAAGTTCAAAATTACCATAGCAGGTAAGTTTTCATTAGTCTCCTCTGCCCAGCACACAAGCCTCTGGGCACTGTAATAAGAAAGGAACTGAAATAAACCTAGACATTTTCAAATGGAGGTCTCAAAATGAATGAAGCTTTTACATCCTTGACTTGTAGCTGCTCTGCCCATATGTCCTTGCGGGAATGGAGAACTGCAGGGTATCTGTTAAATCTCTGAGCTTTTTTGGGTGAATAATCCATTAAAAAATGAAAACAGCTTAATTGAAAGTAACTTCTCGGAAGCTATCAAAAGGCCTCCAAAGTAGGAATGCGGGTTGGGCCCCTCATCTAAAGGGTTGCTTTAAACAGTGAAGCCTAAGTAACATGATGGGGAAAAAAAAAGCAGAAAGAAAACATGCTCATTTTGCTATATTTATTTCTAAGATCATGAAAACTAAACTGTACCTTTCTTTAATGAGCTGGTAAAGATTTTCCTTCATGTACTCGAAGATAAAATAAAGATGATCATTTTCCCTGATAACCTCTTTTAATTTTACTACATTGGCGTGGTTTAGCTTCTTTAAAGACTGAAAGGAGAGGAAAAAACACAAAAAATTAGAAAAAAACAAAACTATCGTTGAAAAAGAAAAGTAATCCTATTATACTTAGGAAGAAATACCTAATTCTGAAACCACAGAAATATCACAATTGATATCTCATTGACAATTTAATAAAGTGTGTCTATGAAATAGATATTAACTTTACATGGAAAAACTATCCTGATTAACTGACTAGAAAATAAGTACTTGACCATCACTGGTATTTCTGGCTGCTGCAAGCACCAGGCAATGGGCCTAGGCTATTTTAGGTGCAATCCCTCCAAATGATAGAATCCAGGCTGTAGAAGTTGCCAGAGAGGAATCAACTGGAGGCTGAGGCTTTAATTGTTCTAGCTTTGAAGAAGGTAGGTGCTTTGGAGTGAGGTTGCCAGCTTATAGTCTGCATGTAGACACTTTGAAAAGGAAATTGTTTAAATAGACAGAAACTGATAACCAAACTCTCTCAACTTTCTTCTGACGTATGTGCATCCATGAGACAGACACATAGCACTCCTTACGATGTGAGTTATAAAAGAGAAGAAGGAAGAGAAATCTCATTGGAAAAAGACTCTGAAGTGATATGGGAGAAACGTCTCTGCTCCAAGAATACCAAAGACAAAATAGTCAGGCACAAGGAACAAGAGGGTGGCTCAGACATGTCATGTGACCTTCTCATTATTTATCCTTGTGCATATGCAGTTTTCCTCTTCCTGGAAGATACACACGAGTACAGCCATGTGTTGACTATTTTCTCCTTGCCTCATTAATTCTGTCAATGGTAAACAAGTACACTTTTGTATTAGTGGGCAGCAACCTCGTTCATCTACAAGAACGAGACACTCAATTGCTGGTTTGCTCACTATAAAATTAGGATTTGATAAACTTGCTCCTTCAAGGAAGCCTCAAAGGGTCACTCTGGCCAGTGGGATAAGCCTCTTCCTCACAGAGAAGTGAGTCCAATAAATTGTAAAGCTCTCTTTATCTTTGAATTTCCTTAAAAGAATATCCCTTTTTAAAGCAAATAAACACAATGTCTGAAGATGAAAATGTTGACATGAATATCTGAATTTGAAAGGACACCCAGTAATAAGGTACCCCAGGGATCAGAGCCGGAGAATGTGTAATATGATCAAGTTGCTTCAAGTGGGTGGGAAGACAGAGGAATATGGCCAGAATAAAATGAGACTCTTCTGAAGCCTCTTTCCCGAAAGGCAACCTCCTGCCAAGATGCCTCTCTGACAGGAAATACTCAGCTGTTTTGGCCACAGGGCCAGATCCTTTTGAATGACCCAACTGGGCTGATAACTTCTTTTAGTTGGGTTGGCTTCCTGGTTCTCCATGAGTAACAAACACAAACATTGCTTAACTTGTAAGTAGTATTCACTACATTCTCATGGACTGCAGCCATCTTTTCTGCTTATTTGCTTAAAATGCACCATAAGCAATGGCTGAGGTGTCCAGTGGACGAGCAGCAAATTTGTTCAGAGGAAAATGAAGTAAGTTTTAAAGCCCTTCAAGAAGAGAATTCTAGGCAAGGAGTAGGGTACCTTCCACTCTTAGCCTGAAGTATGTTTTGAGCATGAATTACCAGCCCGTCTGAGTGGCTCTCAGCTCTTTTTCCTAAGTGAGGCTCATGAGCAAGTTATAGTCTATATTAGTTTAAAATAAAAAGAATTAATTTTTGTGTAGAGGGCTTCATGTGACTCACTTTACAGAGATATATTTCCAAAAAGAAGGCATCTTATTTTGGCTTAGGAAAGGTTTACAAAGGAGAAGAAGAGGCAGGACAGCTGCATCAAAGCAGAGAAGCGGAAATAGCAAATTAAACCGGGGTCAGCAGTCCGATGGGGACTGTTTATCCCCATAGATAAAAGTTCTTACTATTAACAAAACTATAGTAAATACTCACTTCACGTCACTGATAGGTTCTTGGAACTTCTGTAAACCAGCATCTAACGAAACCAATTTTATCACAGGCTAACTGATATAAACAAGAGTTAATTTCCTACAGCATCTTGTCAATGTTCTAATGAAAAGACGTTGAACAAAAGGATATTATCTGAGGACCTACTGTACAATGTACTGGGCCCCAAGGATAATCTGGGCATAAGAGATAGTGCCTGCCCTTAAGAGGCAAACAACCTAATTGAAGAAAGAGGACATGAGTACAAAATACATGTAGCAGAATAGGAATTTGATCCTCGTATTGAGGATCAAAGGAATGACAGAGACAAACATCAGAGGAGTAATTATTAAACCCTGCATGGTTAGTTATCATTCAAAATGTGACTTGAAGGAAGAGTAACACCTGGACAAACTCAGTGCGAAGGTTGTGTGTCAGGAAGTAAAGGTGTGAGAGTGGAGTGAGAACTGCGGAATGAGAACTGCTCCCATTTGGTTCTGAAGGCAGCTCATCTGAAAAACTTTTAGAGAAGTGGGAAGGGAAGATGCTGTTTGGTTGCAAGGTGGATACCCACTGAAGCCTCTGACAAACCTGGGTTTGAAACCAAGCTTTGAGGCTTAGAGTTGTGTTTGCCTCAGGCAAGTTACTGAGTATGGGCCTCAGTGTTCTCATCAGCAGAATCAAGATGTTAACACTCTCCTCATCGGGTAGTTGTGGAGATGGAAGAAGACAGCGCATGTAAAGTACCTAAGGTGCTGCCTGGTCCATAATATCCTTTTGATAAATTGAAGAAAGTATATGAGCAGCTGAATGTCATGGAGATCATTCTGGCAGCAGCACACAGGATGGATGAAAAGTGTGAAAAGTGGGATTACACAGGCCACCTGTGAGGAGCTGTGGCTTCTGGATAAATGATAATTAACAGAAGGGGGAGAAAATAGGAGCACTGGGGGATGTAGACATTCTAGAAAATACAGGCACTGATATTCATTAAACAGTTGAATATAGGGGCCTGAAGCAGGGGTCAGCAAACCCTTCTGTAAAAAAACAGAGAGTGAACATTTTAAGCTTTCTAGGTCATACAGTCGCTGCTGCAACTACTCAACTTTCCTACTGTAGTATGAAATCAACCATAGATAACATGCAAACAAATGGACGTGGCTGTGTTCCACAAAATTTTACTTACAAAAACAGGTTGTGGCATTTGTCAACCCCTGCTCTAATGCATAAAAGATTTGATGAGACTGCTGAAACTAGGGGAATGAATGAAATTACCCAGGAGTAGAGTCAGAGCAAAAAAAAAAAAAATAATAATTAAGAAAGGAATGCAAGAAATCACTGATATTTAAGGGGTGAACCGCAGAAGAACTGGTGAAAGGCAAGAAAGTGGTAGGACAGCTGGGTGAAAGCAGAGTCACACAGCCCGGGGAGAGGAAAGGAAGAAGCAGTCAACAGCACCCAACACTGCAGGCAAGAAAGTGCTTGAGAAAATGATCCTGGACTTGGCAACTGGCGACTTTTAGGGAGCAGCTTCAGTGGCACTGCAGAGGGAAATGCTGACTCAATTAAGTGGAAAGTCAGTGGTAGGAGGGAAATGATGGAGAAAGGAGATATTTGGAAGGTAAGGTAAGGAAAGGTAAGGAAAGGGGTGGAAGCTCAAGAGGCTAGAGGGCTGAGGATGATTAGAGAGCATGGTGGGAACATTTATAAACTGAAGAGAAGGAACCATTGTGCAAAGGTTCACAATGACCAAAAGGTGGGAGCAACCCAGATGTCCATCAATGAATGAATGGATGAACAAAATGTGGTATATCTATACAATGGAATATGATTCAGCCTTAAAAAGAAATTTAACACATGCTATAACATAGATGAACCCTGAAGATATTATGCTAAGTGAAATAAGCCAATCACAAAAAGACAAATAACAGGTATACCTTGAAGATGGTGCAAGTTCAGTTCTAGACCACTGCAATAAAGTGAGCTATAGGGTTTTGTCTTCAGTTTGTAAAAAATGCAACATTTTTTGTGAAGTGTAATAAAATGAGGTACGCCTGTACTGTATGATTTCACTTATATAGGTACCAAGAGTAGTCAAATTCATAGAGGCAGAAAATAGAATGGTGGTTGCTGGGGGTGGGTGTTACGGGGAGATATTGCTTAATGGGTACGATTTCCAGTTTTGCAGGATGAAAGAGTTCTAAAGATGGATGGTGATTATGGTTGTACAACAATATGAATGTATTTAATACCACTGAACTGCATACACCTAAAAATTGTTACGATGGCAAATTTTATGCTATTTGTATTTCATCACAAAAAGGACATTGGTAGGAAACTACTGACCTCTTCATAAATCTGTGGTTTACTTAATAATAATACACAAAAGTTTTTAAAAAGTATATTCACCAAAGATAGCATAGCAATTATCTACTTTGAGCTATTAACTGCATAATGTTATCTTTTGTTCCCTTTTTTGGCATCAGTGAAACAAGTCCAACAGAATGACTATATCAACTATAAATCTAAGCATGTGAAAAGCTATTTTAATCAACCATACACAAGTTATTCTTTATTGTTATTAATAAATACCTTAACCTCCCGAAGGTTCATGCATTCCTCCCAGGAATAAAACTTTCTTTTCATTCTAAAAGAGAAGAGAGAAACAAATAGTATGCTTATTCTCAGTAACAGGCTAAACTTTATTTTTTAAAAATGTTTTCATTCTGAACCTAATGAATAGTGTTTAAAGTCGGTTTTGATTTCTATCAAATATAATACCACCCAAAATGGTACTTATTCTAAAATCTGGCAGTGCAATCAATCCTACATCACTCAATTTCCCAGCAGAGGTGGTACACAGTACAGTGCAGAGGCCTGGACTGCTGTCTTGCTGTATTGCTAATTAGCTAACCTTGCCCTGGAGGGAAATACCTCATTTTCATTTTATCTAGACCACAGCTGTCCAAGAGAATTTTCTGTTTTGGTGGAAATGTTCTGTGCTGTCCAGCCACTGAGCACTTGGAATGTGCTAGTGCAACATAGGAAGTAAATTTTCATTTAAATTTACATTTAAATGTCACATATGGTCGCCAGCTTCCGTGTTAGACGACACAGTTCTAGACCTTCCAGTTCAGGCCTTGGCAAACTATGGCCCATGGGTCAATTCCACTCCATCATCTCTTTCTGGACAGCCCATAAGCTGAGATGGCATTTATATTTTTAAATAGTTTAGGACAACAAATCAAAAGATGATTTTGCAACATGTGAAAATTATCTGAAATTCAAATTTCAGTTTCCATAAATGAAATTTTATTGGAATATAACCACACTCATTCATTTATATATGGTCTATGTCTGCTTTCACACTACAGTAGCAGAGCTGAGTTGTGACGGGGACCATATGGCCTGCAAAGCCTAAAATATTTAGTCTGGCTCTTTACAGAAAAAGTATGCCAATCCCTAGTATAGAGCCTGAGGGGAGAAAGAAAACCATATTAGCTAACCAGAAACCCAGGTTTCAAGGTTATATCTTTCATCACACTTCAATCGCATTTTCTCATTTGCATCTTACAGTTACCCCGTGAAATAGGCAGGACAGGTGAGGAAACTAAGAAACAGAAGTGAAGCGATTCTCCCAAGGTCTCGCTGCTGGCTAATAACAGAACAACTTTTATTTGAACAGACCACTTCACTCTGATACTCTGTCTCCAATGTCACATGCTTCCTGGTTTAGTGACCAATTCCTCGATTCATGTTCAAAATGTTACTTAGCCCCACCTATGTGGCAAGGGCTTTGTCAGGCACTGGAGACAATGATGAGAGACGTCCCTCATGGAACTGACTTCACAGCAGGAAGGTAGGTAACTAATCATTTTCTGTACTGAGTGCTATGAAGGAAAGCTACGGAGCCCTGCACGAGTGGACCTCAAGGCTACCTAATCCAGTCTGGGGTAGTAGGGAACATTCCGTGAGTAAAGTAATATTTTAAATAACCTGAAGGATGAGTAGAATTTAGTCTGATAGGAGGTGTGGGAAAGGAAATATTATGTGAATACCTGGGGCACAAAGGTATTGGGTGAGTTAAAGAAGCTGAAAGGCCAGAGCAGCCAGAACAAAGTAGGCAACAGGGTAGTGATAGGAGATATGGCTGAAGAAAACAGGCAGGGGCTGAATGAGGCAGCAATCTATAGGTCACATTAAAAATTGGGGCTTGATCCTAAAACTGATAGGAAGACTTTGAAAACGGTCTTAGTTTGGGTTGCCTTGAAAGCAGAGCCTGAGGCAAGGACTTAAGTGAATGTAGTTTATTTGGGAGATTATTTGTGAGATGATTCTAGGAAGATAGGGCAAGGAGCAGAGAAACTAGGGACAGAGAGGTGGGAAATCCATTAAAAGGTACATTGCTGAGCTGATATCAAGGTGAGCAACTTGGACTCAGTACTGCTGGGGATCTTCTAAGGAACTGTGTAGAAGGCATCTTGGTTGAGAGTTTCCTACAAGTACCTGCAGTGAAATACTGGTGGCGGGCACAGAACTGGACAGCATAATTCACTGAAGTCAGGTGGGACAAGATCTGATGGGGCAGCAGGGACACAAAGAATATTTGGCACAAATGGTTTTAGACAATTAGATTCATGTGTTTAAAATAATCCTTTCAGACTGGAATGGACAAGGGTTAAGCATGGAAGCCAGGAACCCTGTAGAGTAAATTATTCTAGTAGCAGAGGTAGTAAATGATAATGGGTTGAATGGGAGGTTAGCATTGGAAATATAGAGAAGTGGGTGAATCGGATAAATATTTAGCAGTTAGAACCGATAGGACTAGATGACCAATGGTGGGCAAATGAAGAGAAGTCAGGAGGACTCCCCAGTTTTGAGGAGATGATAGTGTCATTTATCAAGGTAGGAAATACTAAAGGAGAAAGAGGGTGAGAGGAAGGGCAGGAGAATATGTTGGCTATAAATTCAGTTTTGAATACGATAAGTTTGAAGTATCTGCAGGACATCCAAATGGAGATGTTGAGATGGCAACAAGATATAGATGAGTATGGTACGCAGACTCTAAAATAGCCTTTGAAGACCCCTCTCGCCCCATATCCTGGTATTCACAGCTTGGTATAACCCCCTCTCCTTCAATGACTTGCTTCTAACCAATAGAATATTGTAATTTGAGAGGATGTCACTTCTGTGATTAGATTACAAAAGCAAAAAGCTGTGACTTTCATCTCTCACTGCCCTATTGGCTTCCATGTCTTGATGAAGCAAGCTTCCATGTTGTGAGTTGCTCTTCTGAGAGGCCCACATGGGAAGGGATTGAGGGGAGCCTCCAGCCAACAGCTTCCACAGAAATGAGGCCCTTGGCCTGACAAACCAGGAGGTACTGAATGCTGCCCACAGTCATGTGAGTAAGCTTGGAAGTGGATCCTTTCCCAGTCTAGCCTTCAGATAAGATCCAGCACTGGCCAACACCTTGACTGCGGCCTCATGAGAGACTGTAAAGCAGAGAACTCAGCTAAGCCATGCCCAGACTCTTGACCTACAGAAACTGTGAGGTAGTTGTTTTAAACCTCTGATTCTCAGAGTAAATTGTTACATAGCAACAGACGACTAATACAATGGGTCTGGACTCAGACTGCAAAGGGCAAGTGGGGTCAAGGGAAAAAGACAGGAGTCACCAGACCACCACTTGTGATCCAAATTAAGTCACTTAATTTCTTAACATTTCAATTTCCTTTTCTATAAAATAATACTAATAAATATTATTTGTTACTCATTACTATCTCACAATATACGAAAACACTTTGAAAAAGTACTAGTGCTATAAGCAAAGTAGAAAAAGCGGGAATGTGTTTAAGACCTCTAACGTGAGCATCCCAGAGTTGACAATCATCTAACTCACAGAAATCAATGTCTAAGATTCTTTTCCAGGCCTCCCATGCCGTCCCCTTTTGAAATATGTCAAACACAAGGAATGGAGAGGGTAGAGTTAAAATGATGTTGACAATGTATAGTTGAGGATGAATTCATGAGAGTAAAGAATAACACTTACTTTTTAATAGCAATCAGTTCCCCGGATTCAATGCTTCTTCCCAGCAGGACGGAACCGTAGGTTCCATCCCCAAGCTGCTTGATCGTTGTGTATCTATTCATGGTGTGCCCGCTCAGGCCGGACACTCATCTCAGGGCCGAGGTGGTTCAGTCCTGCAGTGGCAGCAGGCCTCCCCAGAGTGTAACCAGATTTTTCTATGGCAGCACCAGCACAAGGTATTCAATACAACGTGACTGTCTCCCAAATACATATTTTCAAAGATCAGTCTTCTACCTGTAGAGAAAAATCAGAGACAAGGATAAACGCTAATATATACCGTGAGTTTGTGTATTTTTATGGTCTAAATCAGGGGTCAGCACAATATACTCCCAGACCTGCCACCTGTTCTTACTGGCTTTATTGGAACCCAGTCATGCCCACTCATTTGCATATTGTCTGTAGCTGTTTCCATACTACAACAGCAGAGTTGAGTAGTTGTGACAAGGACTGAAGGGCCTATAAAACTGAAAGTATTTATTTTCTGACATTTTACAAATAAAGTTTGTTGACTTCTGATCTAAATAATGCTCTTTTACAATTTTTTTTTATACAACCAGAGATACCATTCTTGGAAAGTCAATTTGTCACTGACTCAGAAATGAATTAGCTTCGATTCAATGCTTTTTTGCTGACTGACCATTGTGGGCAAACCCTGCATGATAACTACGGCCAATGAAAATTGACAAGCTACAAGAATCCATGCCAAATATACTGTGTTCTATATAATTCAGCTACAATTAACGGTGTAAACACACCAAAGCCAAGAAATGCTAAAATTAAAGTTCTTCCAATAGAGAACTTACATGTGCTCCATGATCTATTTGCAGCTAGGCATCAACAGTATTATTTTTACTACGAGCCATTTAGAAGCTAAACAAAGAACTAGTAATTTTTTAAGGCCTGTGTGTAGGGTGTGCCCTTTTAAAGTCATTCAGTTGTTTTCCTTAAAATAATAAGTCACCAATTTTTCATTTATAAAATTGAATCATTCAGTCTGCCCGTAATAAAGAAAATGTAGTAATAATATGTAAGTGCAATCATTTAAATGTAGATACTTAGATACGAACAATACAGGCATATTTTTAAATACAGCTGTTAAACTAATTATCCAAAGAATCAAAAGATCAACAAATAAAGATTAGAAGTATGTGACATTCTACATTTAAATCCAAATCCAGTCTATGCAGCTTCTCCTTCCAGAAGAATTCTAATCAATAAATGCAGAAGGAAAGAGGGAAGTAAGAAATTCCCTTTTAGGCAAACATCACAGTAAATTTGTTACAGACAAGATTCTCTGATAGATACAAGTAATTGTGGATGAAAGTCTGAGGAGAAATGGGATATTTACATAGTTTCAAAGGATCTCCAAGATATTTGTTAACTTCAAAGGGAAAGACAGTAACTCTACAGGGAAAAATACAGCAGAAACCTCCTTATCCAAGTGATCAAGTTCGACATCACTTTTACTAAGACATAACATCGTGTATCCTGGATATGATGCTTCTGCAGTATTCTTGTCAAAAATGCAGAACCTCAATCTATCTGTGAGAAAACATAAGACAAACCTGAAATGAGGGACATTCTACGAAACACTGATGGAAACTCTTCAAAATTGTCAAGATCACAAAGGCAAGGGCAGACTTGAACTGCCACAGATTGGAGGCAATTAAGAAGACATAACAACTAAATACATTGTGAGATCCTGGAACAGAAAAAAAGACATGAGTGGAAAAGTTGGTGAAATTTGAATGAGGTCTGCAGTTTAGTTAGCAGCATGTTGCCAACTTCCTGGTTTTGGTCATTGTTATGGTGATACAAGAGGTTAATATTAGAGAAAGCTGAGTGAAGGTTTTCTAAGAACTCTATTTCTGCATCTTTTCTGGAAGCCTAAAAATTCATTCAAAATTAAAAATTAAAAAAAAAAATAAATCCAATCTATGTTCTCATGAGGGTTGTGTGTGACTTTTGAGAAAACGTAAAGAAGGTAAACATTATGACTGATTTTACCAGCCTCTACCACATAACTGGAAGAACCGAGAGCCCCCTTCAACTGATTTCCCATCCCTCTAGAACCATTTTAAGGCCTCTTGTTAGAGGGGCATTTTCCTTCCTTCTAAATCTCTTCAGGATTAAACTCCCTGCAATTTCCTTCAGCAGCTCTTTATAGTGATGTATTCCATTGCTGATTAATAAATATTTATAAAGCACTTCCTGCAGGACAGACACTATGTTAACATCTAGGGATACAAAGACCAATCAAATTTGGTCCATTTTTCAAAGATCTTAAGAGTCTCACAGCAGGGGCTGAGGGTGATGGGTGGGAGCGGGGCTAGATATTTACTCATGAATATGCACGAAGATACTTTAAGTCTACCTAAAGGACTGGACATGGAGAATGAATAAGAAGAAAGTCCCCTGGCTTCCAGGTGGGTCAATTCCATCTGGGCTCAGAAGGGCAATAAGAAAAGTCTTCTTCATAGACTCTTCATGAAAGACTGAGTCTTTAAAGAAAAAGTAGATGTTTAGTAAGGTAAGGGATTATAACACTCCAAGGAGTAGAAACTAAGGCATGGGGGCTTTAATCTGGGGTAACGGGAAGGTGGGGAGCTTGGAAATAGAAGGAGATAGCCCTAGAGTTTTGTTTGTGGAGGGCCTCACATTCCAATTTGAAAAACATACGCCTTGACTGGATTCGGTACTAAAGGAGAAGAAAACACTAAAAAGGGCATTATGGGGTCAATGGAAACAATTGGAATATGGGTGGCAGATTAAAGCATTCTATCTCTATTAAACTTACTGGAGTTGATGCCTCTCCTATGGTTCTTATAAATCCTTCTTATCCTGAAGGATAAGTAAAGGTCTATGACGCATAGTTTATTCTCAAGTAGGTAGAATGAAAATTGTGTGTGTGTGTGTGTGTGTATGGAGAGAAAGCGAGAAAGAGCAAGAGAGAGTGCGCGCATGAGCACGCATACACATGAGCATACAGTTGGTGTAAACTGTTAACAATGGGTAAACCTGGGTAAAGATACATGGGTATTCTTTGTACTATTGCAAGTTTCCTGTAAGTTTGAAATTATTCTAGATTAAAAGTTGAAAAAATTATCCTTAAAATGTGGAGGAATGGAATCTTAAAAATATATACATATCTTAAATATTTTATTTTGGTTTAAAACATACAAATGTAGATTTACTTAATAAAACCTAATATTAATGTGTTCATAGGAAAGAACACTATCTAATATCATGGCTCCTTCATTTTATTGATTACAATACTGTGGACTGTTTGGGATTCAAGCTGTGTCTCAATATAATATAGAAAGAGCATTTGGACCACAACAAGCAATTTTGGGCTCTGTTTGTTTTCCCCTCTACTTCTTCTTTTTCCTATTTATCTCTATCCATTTTTGAGAAGACAATATGATTTTTGCACCATTCACAATTTCATTTTCTAGCAAATTAAAATTCCCAAACGCTGTTGTATGTCATTGTCCAAAAAAAATCACTGGATCCTTGATTTGTCAAAAATTAGCTAACATATTACATGTTTTATTTTTTAAAAAGTAGGTTCTGACCTAGAGACAATGGGAAGTCAATTAAGATTTTTTTAAACTAGAGAACATGATCGGATTGCCTTTTTAAACTAGAGAATAACATGATCAGTAAGTTAGAATATTTTTTTAATGTCCAACCAAAACTTGTCTATTCTAATTTAAGCTGAATAATTCTTCATGCTCAGTTTTTTGTGGACATAAAGAAAATGTCTCACAAAAATATGAAATTAGTAATCAAATTTGTGTTCCTCAGCCTTCTCTTGCTTTAATTATACAACTTTTCCTTTAATTATCTTTGGCATTCATCTCTTAACCCTCATACATCTCTCCATCTCCTTGATGAGTTGTGGTGACCAAAATTTAATAATGATCTACATTCCAGTAGCACGTGGGGTCGTCCCCATTTTTATTTTTTGCCATGGCATTATATTCATGATTCACACCTATTTATTATTAATCATAAAAGCCTTTCTTTGATAATTAATATCTTACTACTTCCTCATCCACTTAAATTGTATAACTAAGACAATACTTTTCTAGATGATCACTGAGAAAGCTCTTTGTAAAAGAATTAAGAACTTCATTGATATTCAGATAAGTAGGTCATTCATTCAACACACAGTCACTCAGACAATTCTTTCTTGTTACAGTTTGTCACATTACTATAGAACAAAATTCAATTACTCTGGAAAGATTTGACTCTCACCCCACCATGGCAGTTGTTTTTTAATCTTGTTGTTTCAGATAATCACATAATGATTATATGATGGATCAGACTATTGTCTCTTCAGGCTGAGATGCTAAGCACTATGCAAGGCTTTGGGGGCACATTATGGATAAGATAAGGGTTCCTCCTTTAGATAAGTTGCAACTGATGCATATGTGAAAAAGATAGGAAGGGCTATGAGAATATGGTAGAGAGAACGGCCAGCTCTTGGGAGAAGGTATAAATCTGACAAACCCTTTGGAGGAGAGGTTGGACTGAAGTACTGGAGAATGAGCAAAGTTTTATACAGAAAAGAGAAAAGAAAGGAATTAGATGGAGGAAATGGTGTACAAAATGTTGGCAGGTACAGGGCTGGGTACGTTCACAAGAAGGCAAAAGCCTAGTGGTTTGTTCCCTGGCTGAACATTAGAATCACCTAGAGAACTTTTAACTGATGCCCACGCTTTCCCTCTAAGAGTTAGGTCAGGGTGGGAATGAGTTTCAGTAGTTTGGAAAGCTTTCCAGGTGATTCTAATGTGCAACCAGGGTTGTGCATTACAGTACAGGGCCATAGAGGGCAGTAAAGAAATGGCAGGAAATAGGTAGAAACTTAAGGTGGAGTTGGATTGTGAAGAGGTATTATTTGTCATACAGGAGTTGGTCTTTAACCTGCTGAAGGAAGCTCTTCGGTGGTTTTTAGGCAGGGAAATGACATGAGGAAGATCCCTCTGGAGACCAAACACACGTTAGAAGAACCAGGGGCAGACAGATTGGTTTGGAGGGTACTGAAATAGTCCAGGTGAAATATGTCGAAGGCCTGAACAAAAGCACTGGACTGAATGAATCTCAGAAATAGGAGACACAGGTTTGGAATACTGAATATGTATGTACGTGTTATTTGGACAATGTATAGAGACAATGGGTTCTGTTCTCTAAGGTGTTGAATTTGAGGTATGTATAAACCTCTCAATGCTCAGCAGGCAGCTACAAGTAGTTCTAAGGTTATTCTATTTTGTTTCCAAAGATTGTATACTATTGGAGCTCTTATTAAGAGCACGGCATTCAGACAAGGCTAATACATCACAAGGCTCTGGAGTCCTCCATTCACTGGAGTGTTGCAGCATGGTGCCCATGGATCCAGAACAAGGGACCTGACAGTCTCAACATACGCCTGAATTACTGTTCAACTTTGGATGACAAACTTCGAGAGAAATATTAAAGAACGTAATGAGGAGCTTAAATGAATATACAAGAATAGTTTCAGAAACACTGAATACGTGAAGTAAAGGAGACTTAGGAAGCCATGATAACTGTTTCACATATATAAAGAGTTATCAGAGAGAAAGATTAGTTACTCTAAGTAGGGATCCAGAGAACAGAACCATGACCACTGTTTGAGCTTTCTATTTTCTACTCTAGTGAATTATTTTCTATACTAACAAATAAATAAATAAAGTGGTATTATTTAAATTATCATTAGACAAAATAACTTTCAACCCATAGTCAATTCTGAGCATATCCCAGCAGGAAGAGGTTAAGTACATTTGAGATCAGTGTTGTTCAGTTGTTCATCACTTTTGTGGTGACCTGAATATAATGACTCATGTCATAATCTGAAAGTAAAAAACAAAAACTCACTACTGCTCTGGGAAAACAACAGAGTGATGGACAATGCACTAGAAAAACAGAAGATAGGGCAGAGGCCACTGCTGATCTACCCAGTAGCAATGCTCTTCTTCTTGCTTAGTTTATAGGACATCGATTTTATTCAGGATTCAATAGAATCAAGGATGGCAGCCACCTACTACAGCTCCAGGGCATAAACTCTGATCAGTCTAAGCCAAGCCAAGCAATTCCACTTCTACTAAAAACTGTGTAGGAGTGGGACTATGGTTCTGACATGTAAGATGGAAAGGAAAGCGAGCTGGTGAGAGAAGAGAGAGGCTTCTGAGAAGGAATCTACTCCTTGGCAGAGTTGACAAAGAGGTTGCCCCATGTTTCTGCTTTGAACATGGTTGTGTAAAGCTGTAATATTTAGGGCTGAGACAGCCTTCTGGTGACTACGAGATGTTAACTCTAAAGATAAGAATCCCATCTGCTGAGGATAGATGAAAAGAAATTAAGAAGCTGAGTCTTTAATATCACTGGGCTGCTACATGATCCCGAAAATATCTGCCTTAGATTTCTTGCTACATGACCTAGTTAAAGATCTTTGTTGCTGAAGCCACCGTAAGATATTCTATCAACTATGGCTGAAAGCATTCCTGATACAATGGATGAAGATTACATTGACTAAATACAAAATTTTCTACAGGAGATGATATAGGTAGAATAGATATATCTTTTGCAGTTACCATGGTTTGGAAGACTGAAAGAGGTATATATAGCTGGAGACAAATTACAAGAAGTAATTCTTTATTAGCCTAAGGTTCATTTTCCATTTACCATGATCTGCTTCCATGCTGACAGAATATATGACTAGAAGGAGGAGTTGCCCAAAATGGTTCTGGGTACCCCTCAGAGTTGCCTGGAAAATTAGCCAGCTGGGATTGGGGCTTCTCTCTTCTTCTCAGGGTTTATACAAACCCAACTTCTCTTGGGCCTTGAAGGTCTTTACCAAACAGCTACTGACCTATAGCTAGCATCTAAAACCAGACTCTGCAAATTGTCTGATTATGCCCCCACAGACAAGACTGTTCATATCCACACAGCATATTCAACAGAGCACTGTGGCCCGGTACAACTCTCCATGGAAATGGTGAGAAACTGAGATATCCATGCTTGTCTGTCCTGCTCTCTTGATTTTCAAGTATCTCCAAAAGAGCCTATTCCTTAACTCATGCTATATGACCTTATGGAATTTTGTCCTAGCCCTACAACATGGCAGGTGGCAATGAAGGGATCCCACCTTGCACAACAACTGCACTCTGTATGTCACGGATAGTGAAACTTACCACACGTCACAACAGAGCTTAAGTTAAAGGTGACCACAGAAATCACAGAACTTTAAGCCTGAGTTTTGGCAGGAAAAAGTTTTAGCACACAATGACTACGTTTATTGTACATTCTTCTTTGATACTTAATGAGAGACATCTACATCTACAATCAGTTCTTCAAAGAAAGAAGCTGACAAATTTCAAAGGTGTAAAACAGACATTTTTTCATAAAGTTGGGTACTATATACTTGAAACTAATTATAATAAATTAAAAATACCTCTACAGTTACTCTTTGGACAGAGATTGGTAATTGAACTCATCAGATATACAGAGTCCTTTACACCATGAAAGAAAAGGTGGTAGAAAAGGTTTTTACACCTTAATATTGTTTATATTACAGATAAGCGAACTTAAATGTATAGGGGAAAAAAGAACTCACACATGCTCCAAGCACATTAGAGCCTGACCTTAAGACCCTGCCAACTAAAACAACCTTAGCAGTC
>NW_006494614.1:33315686-33322877 GCF_000325575.1 Pteropus alecto | reverse complement strand
TATATAAAAGAATGAAATTCTGATACATGATATAACATGGATTAACCTTGAAAACATTATGCTAAGTGAAAAAACCCAGATACACAAAAAAACAACTGTTGTATGATTCCGCTTATATGAAGTATGGAGAACAGGCAAATTCATAGAGACAGAAAGTAGCATAGTGGTTACCAAAGGCTGAGAGAAGGGGTAAGAGGGGATCATTTAATGGTTTTCTGTTTGGGATGATGAAAAGTTCTGGAGATGAAGAGTGGAGACGGCTACACAACACTGTGAATGTACTTAACGTCACTGTACACTTAATGAACTGTATACTTAAAATGGTTATAATGATAAATTTTGTCGTGTGTATTTTACCACAATAAAAAAAAGTAATATGTACACGAGATAAAAGCAAAAAAAAAAAAAAAAGTTGGGTACTTCAGTGTATTTTATTAACTCGGTGTTTTAGAATGCTCATTTAGAACAACCACTAAGCTATGCTATGTCTTTAATTATAGCTAACTCAAGTCTCAACATAGTACAAAAACAAATCACCATCTCATCTGGTTCCTCTCAAGCACATGTGTCTGCTCCTCTCTGTAACATTCTGCCTGCAAATCATTCCACTGAGACCTCAGTCCATAAACAGAAGATAGTTTCTACTGCTGGGTTCTTTACAATTTGGTAAAATGGCCAACTATGACAAATTTGGGAAAAAGCCTTTTCTATGGTTCTGAGGTTTACCCACATTTATGTTGCACATTATAACAATATGTGAAATATATATTTGTATGGATTTGTGCCAGTGTTTATTTCAGATAAAGAGGAATACGCTCAAGAAATTAAAGTATTGACAAGTATCACTCAAGTGAAAAATTATGCACAAGATACTAGGCTCAGTTCTGAGATATAACATCCAAAGAGCTGTGGCTGGTGGATCTGGCCTCTGGGAACTTCCCATCTAGCTGAGGAAGAGGCTTATACACAGTGACTGGGAGACACGGTAGTTGAGGTAAGCTCTGGGAGGGACAGAGACAAGAGTGCTACAAGTAAGGATAAGTCACTTTGTGGATCACTGTCTAGGAACCTCAAGAAAGGCTCTGGGCCACTAATCTCTAAATGGCTAATTTCTCTCATTAAGGACGTGTCATTTACCTATACCCTGATCCATGTATCACTGACAAAAACAAATTTTAAAAAATGTAACAAGTTTTCCTTACCAACTGTATTAGTTTCCCACGGCTGCTGTAACAAATTACCACAATCCTGGTGGCTTAAAACAACAGGAATTTATTCTCTCACATTTCTGGAGGCCAGAGTCCAAAACCAGTATCACTGGGCCTAGTACTTCCTCCGGAGGCCCTAGGAAACATTTCTGGAGGCCAGAGTCCAAAACCAGTATCACCGGGCCTAGATCAAGGCGTAAGTACTTCCTCCGGAGGCCCTAGGAGGCATCCAGTCCTTGTCTCTTATAGCTTCCTGCTATAAGGCTGCTGGCATTCCTTATAGTTTATGACTATATCACTCCACTCTCTGCCCCTGTGGTCACATTACCTTCTGTGTGTGTCAAGTCTCCTTCTGCTTCTCTCTTATCGGGACTTGTGTTTGCATTTAGGGCACACCCAGGTTAATCTTCTAGTCTCAAATGCCTTAATTTAATCACACCTGCAAAGTCTATTTTGTCATAAATGATAACACTCATGGGTTCCAGAGATTAAGACCTGAGATCTTTGGAGGATATTATTTAGCTTACTACTCTCCAGTGATATTTCCCAAAGACTTTCATACAATCATCTGAACTATGGCAGTAGTGGTTTTTATCCATTCAAAAGTGAGTGTTTGAGGAATGAAATCAGAAGTCTATGCTTACTTACCCAATGAACAACACATTTCTTTTTGACATATAGAGAATATTGCACAGTGGACAAAACTTCACAATTCTGGCTGAAATCTCTGAGTATATGACATTAGCATATAAAGATTCCACATTGTGTGGACCAGAGATTGCAAATCAGCAGTGTGAGGACTGAATTCAGAGGTATATTTAGAGTCTTTTTTTTCATGAACAGGACAATTCATATGGAAATCCAGATTTGGGGCTTCTCTGGAAAAACCGGAGAACTAAACACATGGGATCCTTAGTCCTCAATGGTAATAAAAAGCTAGAAAAGGGTCATCACCATCCCTTTAGATTGAGCCTGGGCTCTTCAGCTCATCGCAGTCTCCATTTTCCCTGCTTTCCCTATCGGTTGCCATTTTTTTTTTTCTTTTTCTTTCTTTCTTTTTTTTTAGTTGCTATGTATTTTTGCACCTTCACAGCCACTTGTTTTACTGGAAGAAAAATAGTTCTCTGTTCCTATGACTCTATCAAAGTGACAAAGTAAAAGACAGCCTAGAAAAAAATCTAATTTTTGAAGAAAAATTGTTCCTTCTTTAAAAAAGAGAACAGCAAGTCCTTACTGTTTAACAAGCACATATCCAGCTACTTTGAATCTTTCACATTTGTCCTCTGCCCCTGACAGTATTTGAATTCACAGCTTCTGGTACAGACAGCCAACACTGCCTGAGAAGTGAATGGAATATAGCAGCCCATCCATTAACTTGAGAATTAGCTAACATGCTAATGGACAGTCCTAAATATGGTTCTGATTCCAAGAATTAATTTGTATAAATCACTCATTATAACTAATCCATACTTAGCTTCTTAATATATCAAATAAGCCAAAAAGGTAAAATAATAATTTTAATACTCAATATTTGTATAGTACTGTTAAAAGTACCTGGCATATATTAATCCACTTAATCCTTACAACTGTACCAGGTAGGTACTATTATTATTATCATCCCCATTTTATAGATAAGGAAACTGAAACACAAATTACTTGTCTAAGGTTATTCAACTAATAAGTGGTGGGATTGAGATAGGAACCCAGGCTGATTGCACCAAACTCAAGGGAAAGGTTGCAAAAGATCCAAAGATCATGAAATCTTTTAAGGATCTGAGAATGAGAGGAAGTACTTTGTAGCTCAAAGTCCAAACATGTAAACCAGTGATGTGACCATGCTCTAGTTGGCCTCATTCTGCAATCAAACATCAGTGAACCCAGCGGGGACCTTGCCAGCAGCGGCTGACTAAGGTGGAGGCAAAGTGAACACAGACAAAGAAAGGCTGGGTCCCAGTTTCTAGTCAGTACAGACACCCTGTGACTCGGAGCATCTTGGTCCTCAAGTTTACTTTCTGTGAAATCAGGGCATTGGATTTGATGAAGTGAGGTGATTTCTTGCTCTAATGCTCTATGATTCTGTGACTCTGTGTCAGGAACCAAGCTAGCATTAATTAGTCTAAGAAAAAAATGGATCACTGTTTCCACGTTTCCTGTCACATGCACAAAAGCTGGCAAAGAGAAGACAGTGCCCCAGAGGGACCCTGAATGCTACACACCATCTCTCTTTCAGAGAGGGACAAGTACCCCCTGCCTCAGCCAGGCCCCAAAGTTCAGAGTCTAGTCCTCTTCCCTCACAGTCAGCTCACCAATCACCTCTTCAGAGCCTCCTGCCCCCACCTGCACAGACACAGCTAATGGCTCTTTCCCCAAGATGCCACAGCACCCTGTCCACACCTCAAAGTCCTCACTCTTTCTCCGGTGGTCAGTGACTTATGGGCCAGCCCACTGCCATCAGCCAGGTCACCACCACGCTTCCTTCATCTCTGTGCTCTTACACCTAAACTCCACTTGCACGCAGCAGTTACTCAAGGTTTGTCTGAATGGTCAAAATTTGAATTTTATTCTTTGCTATTTATTTTATTATTTTTTTTCCATTAATACGTACTATATTAGTGGTTAAAATGCACTTACAAGCAGGGTACTATTTGTTTTCTGTCCCACCCTTGGTAAGTATCTCAAAATTCTTGGTGCTTCTATTTCTTCATGTGCAAAGTAATGATAACCAAATTGTGACCAGATCAGAAATGTCCTGAAGTTCTGAAATAGAAGAATCGTAAATACTACAGAAAGGCTAAAAGCAAGCAGGCCACTTGGACCCTCCCACCGCAATTACTGAGTTTCAGAGAATCACAGAAAGGCTCCCTCAATGTCATCGGATCAGGCCTTTGGCCTTTGGGTAAGGCTGTACTCAACTAACAAAGAAACAGTTTTATTTTGCTTTCGAAGAGTTCCAGCCAATACTTAAAATAAATGTGATGGTTTTCCTGGCTAGATGACTTTGGGGAAAATCTTCCTGAGATCTGCCCCAATTCCCTCCCCTCTGCTTCAATCCTCAGTGGAGGCAAAGAACATCTGCTCATGGCCAGCAGCTTGTATGGGGTGCCCTGCTCATTCACAGCCTGGACAACGGAGACTGGGTGTAGTTAAAATGGTAGTCACTCTTCACGTTAGAACCTTGATAGTCAATGAATAAATGCCACAATTATTCATTTGTTAAGATAGGAGATAGGAAATTGTATGCAAACATGGGCTTCTCTGGGAGTTGGGATTTACCAGCCTGCTGACACCATTCGGACATTATGAGGAGCTTTTCTCCTTTTGCCTTAATTGTTTTACACTGTAAAGTTTCCATTACTTTTATCTGTCCTCATAGGAAAATTGGATCATGTGCAAAATCATTCTATGGTGCTTCTGAGCTCCATTTTACCTTAACGGCAATGTTAATTATACATCATATTCTAGGTTCAACTGTGTCATAACTTTAAAGGAGTAAGTTAATACTGTCAATTTGTTTTTAAAAGGTACTAAAAATAGTACATCTGTGTTCATATTTTTCTCTCTGGAGCCTAATTCTTCTGCCCATACACATTTTAGCAGAACTATCCTTTAAGTATTTTGCCTCTTAGACAAGTGTTTTTTTCTGCATTGGAGACAGCACCTACGAGGCCAAATCTTTGTGTTGAACATGCTCTGCCTTTACCTTGACAAAGGAGTACATTAAAGGTGCTTTCTGCTACTGCATCAACTGGAGTGATGGGGGAAGAAAATCAGTTTTCTGATATGCCCTTTTCCATCTCCCAGAAACTGTTCCATGCCTTTACCTCCTTGTCCTCCATCAACCCCAGCTTCTGAGAAAAGAACTGCCCAGGCACCAGGGTCCTTAATCCCCTAAGAAAGGTCCAGAACTTCCCATCACTTCTGCAATATCAAAGGGAGCTTGTGCCCCAAACCTTAAACAAGTCTTCAATCACTTGCAGGTTATTTCTGAACTAGGACCCATCATTCTATGTGATTTTGTGGACTGTAAAAACTGAAGGGAGAGTGAAATGTTAAAGAGCCAGAGGAAAAATAACTTTACTCTGACTAGTGTGAAACTGTGGATGAGCTGGGGTGACAGTCTCCAAGCTTAATGAAGGATGTTGAGGGTGGCAACAGTCCTGGTCCCAGATGCTTGCTTGACTGCTACCCCATGTTTTATGGGTGGGCAAAGTAGAGTGAGGTGAAGATGATGGGAGTGAATGAGAACATATCATGTATTCAAGTGCTATGCAAAATATTACAGTACATTTAACTCAGAAGCCGATCTCACTTAATGTAAGATGATTCACTACCGTGTATAACAACAAACAAATCAATAAAACACATCAAGGAAGTAAAAGCTTAATGTAAAAATAAAATAGAGCAGGGGTCAGCAAACAATTTCTGTGAAGAGCCAGTAAATATCTTAGGCTTTGAGCACTATGCAGCTCTGTCACAACTACTCAACTCTGCCATTATAGCATAAAAGCAGTCTTAGACAATACGGACATAAGTGGACATGCTTGTGTTCCAGTACAACTCTATTTACAAAGACAGGCAGCAGGCAGGATATGCCTACAGGGCACAGTTTCTTGACCCCAGAAACAGAGGAAACCCTACAAGTAAGCAGAAACACTTTACCCCTCGCCACTTAACCCTCATTTACCTCTAGATTAAAGAGCTGTATATACAAACTGTGTTTTTCCCTAGGATATAAGCTCTCTGGGGGCAGAAACTTTGTTATGTTCACAATGTATTCTCAGTACGTAGATGAGTACCTGGCATTCAGCTGGCACAAACAGGTGCTTACAATAAGATTTGCTGAATGAATAAATTAATGAATGAGCAGCTTACAGGTTTGTAAAGGGTAATTTTGACTATAGATGGTTTTTCTGTATCACCAACCCCACTCCTACTGCCATCCTATCCCCTCTCACCACCCCTTTTATGCAAAATTGGACAACTGTATGAGACTAGGACACAAATATTATGAATCCTTCTAAAAACTATTACACCAATTTAGAAAAATATGATTTTTAATAGCTAAGATAACATGTAAGCACATATACCTTTTTTCTCACTTAGTTTGCCTGAGTTAAAACAATCTTTAATAAATTCACTTTCAAAGCAATGGCAGTGTCCAAGAGGATGAAACCAGTAACTGTTGTCTCTGAGAACTACAAATTCATGCAGATCGTAACTTTCATGATAATGTCAAATGTGTAGTTGGACATTGCACCATAATACTTTGTCTTTTGGGTTCTAGGTCATTATCTTTTATAGCAACCACGAGGACAGTCACATGTTATCAGCACTTTATCACAGGTCATACTATACCTATGGAAAGGTAAAAAATAACTCACATTGATCTTTCCACAAAAACATGTAGCTCTTATAAGCTCTTAGCCATCACTATACATTTATCAGGTGGCTACTAAGAGCCCTAGAAAGGTGGAAAAAGAACCAAATGAAATGTGAGGCAATATCATGGCCCATCCATTTTAAAGAACTGAGTTAGGATGACAAACTTAAAATCCAGGAAAAATTTAAAGTAAGATAATATATATAACCTAACGCTAATTAGTAGAGATTGAAAGCTAAATTCACAAGGACCTAAGTTCAACATGGGCATAGTATAACATAGGAAACTTCAAACTATAGAGTTAGATTTCTTTTCTGTAAGGGACCTTAATGATAGTCCAACACCCTCATTGTACAGTTGAGATCCAGGAACCTTACTAAGAGAAATGGAATCTTTGTTTCTTCAGAGTAGCATGTATTTTAATGCGTGACTATAAGAAAAATTTTAATGGTCTATTAAAGATATATCAAACGTTCCCCACTTCCCCTTTTATAAAAAGTATATGAATGTATTGTTAACCACATATAGAAAAAAAGTGGCAGATCTCTGAAGATGTGCTTTCTTCAAACTCAGACAACTTCACAAGTCAGCACACATAGGATT
>NW_006494614.1:33308573-33315415 GCF_000325575.1 Pteropus alecto | reverse complement strand
CGACTTTCAAAGCACAGCACATCAGGCACTTAATGAGCAAGGACACTTCAGTTTCCTTGGAAAGAAATCAGGAATGGAAGCTTTCTGCTTGGATAGAGTACTTTTCTAGGATCTGTTGAGTAGCAATATTTTCCTAATATCGGACAGCACCTCACTAGGTGCAGAGATTGAGCGTGAATGCCCATATCAACCTTCCTTACCATCTCAAGAGGAACCTGTGCTGCTTGTTTAACTTTCTCTTTGGCTGTAAGCAAAGGCATCTCTGATTTCTTTCCGCCACAACACTATCTTAGTATTTTAATGCAATTTGCCCCAGAAAATTATTTACTTCACTAAATTATTTTTACAAGGTAATTATCTAGGATACATATATATCGATAAGGAAGTTAAAACTGTGTTTCAAACGTAAGCACCACAACCTAGCACATGGTTACACCATCGCCCCCAAACAATATGTGTGTAAACTGTCCAGCACATACCTCTGTTTACGCTTTCTCCAGGTCAACCACATCAACCACAAACACTGAAGTCCACAGAGATTTCTGATACCACTCCAGTCAAAGGCCCTTTTCAGAATGCCAAGTTTGTCGAGGACTACTGATGACAGACTTTAAAATTAAGTGAGACACTATTCACAGGCTGACAGATCAATATATACAGAAAGGTCACTGTACCCAGAATTCTGCCAAGAAAGTGCTAGACAAGTAGTTCTGTCAGAAACACATATACTCATACATACCCCACAAGTAGAAAAATAGAAGGGCTAGGTCAAACTCCAACTCAGCAAAATGAAATGGAAGAGCTTGCCATGAGAAGCAGTTTAAAAAAAATTTAAAAGTCAGTAGTGTTCCTGGCAAGGTTCAGATGGAAAAACAGCAACAGATCCCAGAAGCAGAGTTCTAGCCAGCAATATAACCTCAGCTCAAGCCATTTTAAGTAAGGGCAGGGTAACACTAAGTCTTTACTGCAAGATTGCCCATCCTCTGGGCCTTCAGGCTGAGCCATGACTTGGTGGTCTATGACAAATCAATCAATAAACATCGACCAAATATTTGTTACATGTTCAGGACGCTGTGAATCATTGTCAAGGGAAGAGGAGATTTTTGTCAGGCTTATGACAGCCACTGTTTAGGCGCTAGACCACCTTCACAACACAATCAGCTGGGGGAGGCATTTCTCCTAGTTTACATGTGAGAGACTAATACTAGGCAAATCCCACAAGGCCCATGAGTAATAAGCGGAGTCAGGCCCTGACCTCAATTCTGCCTGACTCTAAAGCCCACAATACCACATTACCATTTATAAAATATAGCTCCTGCCCTAAAGAGTCTCAAAATAGCCTAAACCAAGTAGAAATCAATACAGCTAGTATAATGAAGGGCTAATGAACAAGTATTGTTAAGACTTTAAGGAAAAAAGAGAAATGAGTAGTTAGAGAAGACATTATGAAAGAAGTAGGACTTAGGCTTTTCCTTAGAATATGGGTAAGATTTGCCCAGGAGAGTGGAAAGAAGGGAGGGAGTTTCTAGGGAAAGCAATCTGAGCAGTGACAGTGCAGTGAGAACAAGCTTGGCTCCTTTGGTAGGATAGAAAGACCAAACCGCACAGAGCACAAAGACATATACTGACCTGAAAACAGGATTTAGACATGAGGAGTGAGGCCTGATTATGAAAGGCCTTGAAAAAGCAGGCAAATTTATTTAGACTTAAATAGCAGAGAATGAAGAACTGAAGGTGGCAAGGCAAGGAGAAACATAAGGAAGTGATAGTTTAAAAAGATTAGACTGACAAGAAATGAAGAAGATTCCAGGAAAAGGAGCATTGTTCATTCATTCAGCAAACATTTACTAAGGACTTAATAACATCCAGGCTTGGAAGGCTAGCTAAAAGCCTGCTCTAGTCTGCAGGAGAGGAAGGGTGAGGTTCTCGATTAAAATATGGAGGGAGGTATGTATACACATCACACTTCAAAGGCCTCAATTCATTGATATAAAGGAAGAAGGAAATGAAAGAAAAGTTAAAGATAATTTCAAAGGTTCAAGATCGACATGATTTCCACCTTTACTAGTAACCTCAAAAAGCAATGAGAATAAAATATATAATGAAAATATAAGAAGAGCTTTGATGATGTTGAACAGCCAACTGATACCCCCTCACCCCACCCCCAAAACCTGTTCCTTATCCTGGTAGCTCATTTCCATACAATCTGTAGGAAGGAAACTTCACTGAGAAAAACCGATTCTTTGTGACTAAAATGCTGAGTTCCCTGGGCAAGAAAAACAGACTTCTGCCTACTCAGACAGGCTCCATCAACCCTCCAACACATCCCTCCATCATCTAAAACCAATCTTATTTAGAAACGTGGCTTACCATTCCCAGTCAGCCACTGTTGACTTTGGGGAAGAGGAAGAAGGCAAAGTAAAGAGGGGAGAAATAAAAAGTGGGCAGGGTCACTGTAGAGGGCTGTATCTTAAGGCGGGGGCAGTGGTACAGAATACCATTTAACATAAAGAATCCCAGCACAGTTCTCATTTCTACACCACTTCCTAGTGTTTTACAATTACTGGTCCTCAAATAGATAGGAAGGCCTTAAAAGATTCTTTACTAAATCGCAGCGCTTTGTTTAGAAACTATTTCAAATGTGCATATTTATGCGTACATTAACTACTAGTACAGCTAGCATATGCTTGAGACACAGCTTTTTCTTAATAATTTATATGTTGACTACACAAATTTAAAGCTCATTTTAACTTTAAATCCAGCAATAGTACAATTCACTATTGGGGCACATCCAGAAAGTCCACTCATTGTAAAATGTGAAATGTGAAAACTGTAGCTATTGAACTTCTACTGCTACAAAGAATGTTCCAGGCCAAAAACAAAACAAAATAAAACAAACAAAAACCTCAACTGCCAATACTTTACAGAAATCTAGCCCTGCATGCAAAATTCAGGATGATATTGTCTCAGCACAGTCCAGCTTTAGCAAGAGCAGATCTCTATTTAGTTATAAGGGTAAATAAATACTATTTTCTGCAGAATGATGCATTAAAGTACTTTTATATTTAAAATAAAAGCCCTCAATGTTAGTGTCAAAGCCAAACTTTAAAAGGTGCATTACAAAAGGAACTCTTGCTCTGGAAAACCCTTCAACATCCCTCTCATAACATGTACTCAGATAAGAAAGAAATCAGAACAGAAAGAAACCCAGTGAAAAATGGTTGCACATAAATGCGTGAGGATTCTCGCTCAGAACCCTTGCAGGACAGCCAAAGGCCTAATCATGAAAATTCCAAGGGCAAGTCCTCCTCATCCTACTAAAGGGGCTTCACGTCGGGCACGAACGTTGGCCCTCTTTTACACTAAAAGGTAAACACCCATCAAAATCTTCCAGACTCAGGAAACGGGAGTTTTCATGCCAAGAGGGAGAGACCCACATTACGGCGAAGAGAAACTACAGCTCATTAACCCCTCCTTCCGCCTCCGATCTCTCACGGGGCCACCCGCCAAGGGTCCTTCCGCAGCTCCAGTCCATCTCCCCGAGTGACAGGTCGCCCGGCAGAAGCCCCTAAATCCCTGACCCCACTTACAGGCGCCGCGAACATAGGCGGGGGCCCGCCCCTGCGGTGAGCGCAGCTCCTCTGCGAGTGGAGCGCAGCAGCCCGCTCGGGAATGGGGAGTCGGGGCGATCCCTGCTAGGAGAGGCCGAGGCGTCCGTGCAGGGACGCCCGAGAGGTCTGGCGAGTTGCACGGGCCGCGCGGCGCATGGTAGAGCAGCAGGAACCCGGCTGCTCTCCAGTCTCCGGCAGGAAAACAAACAAAAGGCAGGGAGGCTTTTAGCGGGGACGACCGGCCGCTTTCCCTGGGAAGTTACCCTGCAGCTCCCCTCGCTGGCCCTGCGCGTCCCTGCACCGCGTGCAGGCCGCCCCGGGGCGCGGAGCAGCTGCGCTCCATTCTCGGCTAGGGGTCGGACAGAGCCCAGGGATCCCTGCAGCCAGCTGACCATGAATGTGAGCTCAGCTCCAAACGCACACCTTACTGCAGATCGGCTGCATCAGGGATCGAGATTTAGAAATGGTGGCCGTGGATGCACGTTCTGAGAACATTTCATGATAGGTAATCATGGTGAAAACATTTCTCCTGGTTTTAAAACGTAACTGAGATTGCAAGACATTGTGATGGAAGTCAGTGCTACTGAATTGTACACGCAGAATGGCTAAGATGGCAAATTGTGTTATATATATTTTTACCACAATAAAGTGTTTAAAATAAAGATGCAACTGATTGCCTGTTAGCATTCATTTGAACTCTAAGAGTTTTTATATTGTTAACTTTAGTTTGAAAAAACGGATCGTTTTCTAGGTGGGAAATAGCCTAGATATGCTCTACACAACAGCTATTCTCTGTAACCGGTTATATGAAATCTAACATTTAACACTTGTTAAACACATTCACTTTTGTCATAAATTATATTGTAGACATTACCTTAAATCATACACAAAAGGACTGGCTCTGAAGTGCTTTGAAAAAAGACATTGCTTCAACGTCCTCAATTTAAATGTACATAATTGCCGCAAGCCAATAGTTCTCAAACTTTGCTTGGAGGCATCAGAATCACCCGGAGGGTGTGTTACAGCATTGCTGGGCCCTATCCATGATCGATGCTGATGCTGCTGGTCAGGGAAATCACAATACCCTAAGCAACACAATTTTAATGAATAAAGGAGTAACTTTTACACAATGTGGATCTTTGTCTGACTTTAAAATCCCCAGCTCACAACCATATCAATTTTATCTATTTTTATTTTTGAATTGTAAAGAACTGAAGACAGATCGTTTTTATCCCTAAAGAATCTATACAAAAGTCCTGAATCCCTCTCTCCTCTTGCTCCTGTTGAAGAACCCTACAACACATAATCAGTCAAGCTTTCTTAGACTTCCTGTTGCAAATGGGAGAGTCACCTGGCAACTTGGCAAATGTATAACATTTATCTACCTTTGCGTTTGCCTATACATCAAACAAACCCTGTGGCAAATGAAATTATCAAATGTCGTTATCAATGAAAAGATAGGTAGACGAGAGGGAGTCTAAAATCTTATGCTACTCCCATGAAAAATGATTTTTAAAGTATCTTAAAAAGATCAGTTTTTGTCAAATTCAGTTGTCCAAGCAAGTCTACCTAGCAAACAGAGAGACTATCTTGCTCTGCCTTTACAAGAGTCCACTGAGCTATTAAATGGCTTTGGTCAGCAGTTCTAGCCTCAGGAAAATTACAACCCTGTAAATATAATATGATGAGATACTACAACCCTGTAAGGAGTATATTAGCTACTGATCTAATATAGAAAATTGGTAGTTATGAAACCTAACAGCGTTTTAATAAAATGTGCTTAGTTTATCATTACAAAAACTAATTTTTATTAAACTTTATTGTTTATTTGCTAGAATAATAGAAACCACCTGTGCTAATTCAACAAGATAAATTAGCATTCAACGTGTTTAATGAAATTGAATAGTTCTGAAAATATTTCAATACTTCATTCTTCATTTGCAAAGCTGATCTTTTGTATTCACGAGTCACATATATAATTTTCTTCTATTATAAGTTCTTACATCTAATCTTTTCCCCAGATTTGTTTCAAAATCCCTTTAAAGAGATTATTGGGAAAAAAAGCATTTTTAAAAGACCTAAGCCCTAAAGTCTCTTTTAAAAACTAAAAATTATTAAATTTTTGGCCTCTGATAAACATGAAAATACTTTTTATAGGTAGCTGATTTAGGATGTAACTAAAAATACACCCAGCCGAAGGGTGGATCCTAATATTAAGACAGCTTAATATTAGGCTTCCATGTTGTAGCTTACTATTCTGCAACCCCTTCTACGCTCCACTCCTTTTTTTACCTCTTGTCTCTATTTTTCTGCCGAAAATGTACTGCACTGTTAAGGTCTCCAGTGGATAGAAAGTTTAAAATGGATAGAAAGTTTAAATTCTGTGAACTCGTTGAAAGTAGGTCTTGGAACCCTGATGACTATTAGTACCTGGTACCTAGCAGAAACTAGAAACTCCGTAAATGTTTGCTGAATGAAGAAATTAAGAGGCTATAAGACTGTAGGTTTTCACCGTGCACTCAAAATTCCATATACAAAACGACGTAAAGTGTGAGAAAATAACAAAACGCCTCATAAGTAAAAGCGCCTTTTGTGGAAGTGAAATCAGGTGCTTGGGCTTTAAAAGGTGGGGAGAGTACCGTGTGGCAGTTCCGGCGCTCCACGCGGAACAGTGGACTATAAATCCCAGAGTGTCTCGCGGGCGCCATCTGGGCAGGATTCGTTTTTAAGGCTTTGGAGTCTCAACGTCCTTCCCCCGTTGCATGATGGGAACTGTAGTGCGACATGCCTTGCGGTGGCCGAGTTTACTTCCCCCTTGTTGCTCTCCTGAATGAATCTTTCCCTCAACCTGTGCTTTTAAAAAGTTTAGTCGTTATAACAGCCTGTGATTGTAGTGGAGTTTCACTGTTTCCCTGCATTCCTGGTTTAGAACTCCAGCTACAGTGGTCGAGAACCCTATAGCGACCGTCCCGAGCACCAAGTTCAGCGCTCATTGGGGCTTCTTGCCTTAGGCTCTCAACCCTTAATTTGAATTACACACATTTTTGAGATAACGCTTTTTCCAAGTTTGCTTAAGTGTTCACTGAGCCGAATAAGTGGGTTGAGTTTGGGGTTCGGCGAATTTGTGATTACACGCCCAGTTCGGCCTTGCGCACACAGTAGGCCCACAGCCCCTCGTCCTCCACTGGGCAGCACGCACGGGGCAGTAGAGCCGTGCCGCGCACGCAGGCG
>NW_006494614.1:33293795-33308450 GCF_000325575.1 Pteropus alecto | reverse complement strand
GGGACTGCGCATGCTCGGTGCGCCGGCGCAGGTTTCTGCAGCAGAGAGGGAAGCACTGCGGCGGCGTCCGGGGTCTCTAGCAGGGCCGACGGTGTGGTTCTCGTAGACTTCGGCCTCCGCTGGCAGCAGGCATTCCTCCGCTCCCCGTGTCCCCGGCCGCCGCTCCAGCGCGCCCCGATCTGGCCCCCTGCCCCGCGAAGATGGCTGCCGTACGCCGGGCCCGCAGTTACTGCCGCTGCCTGGTTCGCTTCTCCGACCGAGAACTCTGCTAAGCCCTGCTGCAGCAGACAGGAGTAGACACCCGAACACCCAGCACACCTCCTTGGGGGGCGGTGCAGAGGGGGCGCGGAGAGCCCCTCGACCGCGGTCGTCCGGCCCGCCAGCATGGTAACCTAAGGGGGCAGGGGAATTATGCGAGGCGGGGTGCAGTGTGCAGGAGGGGCCAGGCCTGAGGGGAGCCCCGAGGGAGCTGGGAAGAGGGGGAGCTGCACGGCTGCTACCCATTATGGGACCTCCGGCCTGAGAAGGAGCGGTACAAGTGCCCGCTCTGACCACTCCCCGGGGTTTCTTTCTGTGAAACCGCCAGCCGAGACTCGATGTGAAGAGAGTGGGTTTGCAGGACGGCCGAGAAAAATGTCTATTCTCGGCTCGCTAAGGACGTTGAACCAGTCCCGCCCCTCTCGAGGGAGTTTATCAAAAGCAGTGAGCACAGATAGAGGTGAGCGGTCGCAGCATCTGAAATCGGGAGGGTGCCTTGGCAAGCGGACACTTGTTGATTGCTTCCTCTCTGGGAAGCAGTTTGGGCCCCTTGAGGAGCCCATGGGTTTAGGACGCACCTGCTCCGTGGCGCATCACTACCCTGGGTAGGATGTTGGTTGGCAGGCGGTCCTGGCGGTGTGGGGTTAGGATTATGTCTCACCTCACAGCGGTGAGGGCCAGAGAAGCGTCAGTGCGGTCCAAATGTAGAGACTGAGCTAAGCTCCAGAAATTGACAGCGCAAATTCCATAGGACTATTGCATACTGGAATACGTAGTCTGCCTTATGCAGCCTTTCTTTGGCTTCAGATAAATTGTCCATCTAAGAAACTAATCTCTGGCTAGGGTTGCATTAATCAAAGGTGAAAATAATTAGCTTATAGTAGACATTCAGATATTTATTGAGTAAACGAATAGCTGAATGAATTTATTAAATTAATCTGGAGGATAGGAAAAGCAGTAATTGAATATGCCCTTAAAGTTGTAGAAGTAGTTCTCTGTTCAAAATTAAGCACTTAACTTTTTAAATTTCACTGATCCATTGTGTGAAACATGAGTAAAATGAAGACATGAGCTACTCAAGTAAAAGGTGATGTTTAGGTCAGACTCAGTTAGGAAAAATAAAGTGGGTGACAGCTGAGGACCTACTTATTTCAAGTGGTATTTGAATTGAAAAATGTCATAAAACTCCAAATTTGATAGTTTCTTTTTATCATGCTGTCAAAATATCCAATACCATCTCCTTACAAATGAGACAGCTGAGGCCTGGATGGACATTTACTATGAATCAAGCAATGTATTTGGCCTTCTAAGGTTATAGAGATGACTGAAATGTGATCTTTGTTCCCAGTGCACCAACTAGCAAAGAGACAAAAATAATCTCAGCACAAGTCTTAAGTGCTGTTATACAAGCACAAATATAATGGGGGAAAATGAAAGAGGCAATTAAAAAGATCAAAACATGCTTCCTACTGGGATGATCCCTGGAACTGAATCTTGAAGGATGAATAGAAGTAGGCAATTGAGGAAGAAGCAGTCTAAGAAATGGAGAGAAATAGTACACTCTGCAACAATATGGAACTGAATATGCAACATATGGAACTGAAGAGAGCACGGGAAGCTCTTATAATGAAGTCAGTTTAGTATGACCACTAGGCAAGAGGTAGAAGGCTGTTACTAAGAGGAAACTATAAAGCAGCAGTCCCCAACCTTTTTGGCACTAGAGACCAGTGCTCCTGTGAGAATCTAATGCCTGATGATGTGAGGGGAAGCTGAAGCTGCAATGCTAGCACTGGGGAGCAGCTGCAGATACAGATAAAGGAAGCTTCACTCTCTTGCCTTGCCCGCTGCTCATCTCCTGTCGTGCGGCCTGGTCCGCTACCAGTCTCTGGTCCCAGGGTTGGGGACCCCTGCCCTTAGAGAACTCAGATCCCCTCATATTAGCTGTACTTAGAGTTTACAGTAATAAAACAGACTCTAATTTGAGAAGAGAGAGAAATGCACTTCTCAATGGGATCTATAAATATAAAGTTCTTTATTATGTATTTTCTTATTTAGTGAAGGTCTTAGTTGGGAAAGCTCCCAGCTCAAAGACTCAAAAAAAGAAATGTATTTGACATTACGTCAATGCTTACGTTTTCCAGTTTTCTGGAAATTCATCAGAGTGTTAGCTTCTCTCATTTCTTTCTTTGCTGATTTAGCTTTTATAGTGTCAAGCACTTTACTATATGTTAACTAGTTCAAGTCTTAAAGGCACCTCTGGCTTTAAGTCTGGTTGCCAGAGATAAGATAGGAGGAGGTGAGGATTACCTTGCATAGTGCAAGTGTATCTGGCTGCTGTATTCAAATGTATGTGTTAATACATTTTTTCCCCTGGAAACAAATTACAACTAAAATTGGCAATTGTGAAACTTAACATCTTTAGAACAAGTAAAATTAAATCAGTTTTATTATTTTTATTTCTAACCTTCAAGGGCATTTCCCTGATTGCCACATTTCTTTACAGGACTGAACACATTAAGTGTTGAGCAAGTCCCCTTTGCTAATAAGTCTAGCCTGTTAGCTAATAGACTAGACCTAGGCAACATTTCATCTTCACTGGAAGGTAGAGTTCAGTTTAATTTAGCAAACATTTATAGAGAGCAAAAGGATAAAATGAAAAGAAACTGACCTGAGACCTCTATTAAGCTCCAAGCCGTGCCCAGTAATTCCAGGCCAGTTTTGTTCCACTTTAAGTTAATCCAATATATAAAAATCTGGATTTATAAAACAAATAGAAAGAGCTTCTTTCCAAAAAAGATTCGCTACTACATGTCTTTGATTTATGAGCTTTCCTAGTACATTTAAAATATTAATAGACAAACGTCATAGTCACGTATTAATAATATGCCAGTGTGTAAAAGGAAGGACATCATATATGGATTATATATGGTCTTTTAAGTGATCTTCGAAATAAAAATTATTTGCTGAACTCTGTACCACAACTTCATGTTATTTTCCGAAGCAAAGTTGTTCTTTTCAACCATTTATCAAAACACTAGAGCCCAGTGAAGTTGTTTATCTTACAGTATTAAAAAATTAAAGTATCTCATTTTTCTGATTAGAATCATTAAATTTACCATGAAGAAGATATCTAAAGAGAAGCAACTATATAATTCATTGGGCAAGTAGCCAATTTGGAGATTCAGATTTCAAAGAGAAACTGGTGTTTGCATATTTCTGATCATTATTTTGGGTTTATCTCCTCAGGCAGAAGCTGAGGAAGATTGTCATTCTGATACTGTCAGAGCCGGAGATGATGATGAAAATGAAAGCCCAGCTGAAACAGATCTGCAGGCATGTTTCTTCATTGTATATTTAATTCTTATTCCATTGCTTTCCATACATAAGCAGAAATTGGTCATAATTGTGAAGATTTATAGGTTCTTATTTGCATTGAATTTAACTATTTTCATACCAGATTATTGGATACTTAAGTTATAACTATGTTATGGATCTCTTTCTGTAAAAAGATACATCAATAATTGCTGCTATGTAGTTCCATGTATGAGTTTAAAGTGTTCGAACCCAGGCTTAAGCATGACTCAAAACCCATCACCTTAAAGAAAAAGATTGACAGATTTGATCTAAAAGTCTAAAACCTATATATAGCAAAACAAAATCATAAATCAAGAGACTTAATCAGCTGTAAAAGCTGCTTGCCACATATGGGCAGAGCATTGATAGTCTGTCTCAGTATGTGTAGGACATCCTTATAAATTAGCAAGAGGAACCCAAGGTAGAAAAATATGAATGGACAACTAATGGAAAAAAAAACAGTATAAATGGTTATTAAACATTTGAAGAGGTAATGCACCTTATTAATAATTTAAAAAATACAAATTAAATCTACAATGAGATTGTTTTTAAAAGGTCAGAATAGTGAATAATACCCATTGCCATATGGGCTGTGAGAGCACTTACGCAGTGTATGTGAAAGTACAAATTGCTACAACTTTTTTGGAGGTTAGAGTAGTAATATGGATCAAAATGAGAAACATTCCCAATTCTACTTTCAGGAAATTAATCCTACGGAAGTAATGGGGAAAGTGAGTAAATATACATGTACAAAAATATTTATCATGGCATTGTTTATATGGAAAAATGGAGTACAACCTAAGTGTCCATTACTTGTGTTAAGTAATGATGCATTCATACAATGAAATACACTGCAGCCATTTAAAAGGATAAGGTAAATCTTTGTGCATTGACATAGAAAAATATTCATTGTAATTAGTTAAGTGCATTTTACCGAATTTATAAGCTTTATAATATTTATTTGGAATGTGTCATCTAGTATACATTAAGAGTACTGCTAAAGATTCTTTAGGTTGGAGGTATGTGTGTTAGATGTAGGAAGGTGGGAACCAAAACCAAAGCAGTGTACAGAATGTAGAGAAAAATTATTTTCAAAACATTTTATATATACATTTTTTAAAAAAGCCAGGACTAATATACACAATCCTATTGTCAATGGCCTTCTGTGAGAGGAAGGGCATTTTGGGTTGTGTTTTCTGAAAGTGGACTTGGAGGTAGAGAGTACTATGTAGGAGGTTTTTTAGGCAGTGCCTTGGTATCAACACCAAGTCAAAATATAAAACTTGTGTCATCCCAAGAGGAAGGAAGGGGGAGAGAGAAGCAGCAGTTGAGGGTAGTTGAGCTGCTGTGCAATCTTAGTAGACCGTCTTAGTTACTTCCGTGTAAGTTCTGAGGATGGAATAACCTTTCAGAGCCTGGCTTTTTCTGTCACTCATCACTTTCATTGTTCAGTCATTGGGTAGGGATCACCTGGGAAGGTAGCATCATCTTGCTGAGGCAGTACCAGAAAGGGCTGACAGCTGAGGGCTGTTTTTGGTGGCACTCCCATCAGTTGGAGTAATAAGTGCTTTATGCCTGAAGAGGGGTCTGGGCAGCACAGCAAAGTCCACCACACAAGGGACTTCACTTTTCCTAAATTTAAAAATTTTTAAATGATATGTATTAGAAAAAATATGGCCTTTTTAAAAAGAGACTGGCTATTGAAAGAAATACTTTGGGCTCATGTACAGAATTTTTAGCAGCACTGATAACATCTACTAGATGATGTATTCCAAATAAACAAATAAAGCATCTAAGTTCAGTCCCTAAGTGATAGCTTATATTTTTGATTTTAATTAAAATTTGGTGTTCCTATACCATTAGATTTTTCCTGTATAGACAATTTTATTTTAGGCAAATTTTCATGATTTCTTTAAAGTTTTAAACAGAATTATTTTAGGAGATAATAGGTGTGTAATGGTATTAACTTTGTAATTTAAAAGACAGTGTTTTCTGGTCTTAGAATAAGTAGATATGTATGGAAATTGATGTTGGACCTATTGACAAATTGTTCCAGAGTTGAGCTACTCTTCCTTGATGAGTCCTAAAGTACTTTTCTCCCCTTAGGCACAACTTCAGATGTTTCGAGCTCAGTGGATGTTTGAACTTGCCCCAGGTGTAGGCTCTAGCAATTTAGAGACTCGATCTTGCAGAGTAGCAAGAGGCTCTTTCCTGAAAGCAGCGGATACCAAAGGAAAGCAAGAACTGGCAAAAGAAGAAAAGTTAAGTGTTATGGACATTGTACATAGAAAAATTTTGACAATATATGAGTTTATCCATTCCTTACTACTTCTAGGTACTTTGGATGATATCACTACTACTTATGGTCTTCTTTCCTACAGGTACACTATCTTCATGGAAATGTCTTTGGTAGTTATAGACCCCTGAGATTCACTTGGTCTTGAAAAGATTAACGCCTCTGAATTTGTTACTGAAACCCAAAAGGGGAAAAAAATTATTTAAATGTCAACACCTTTTCAAGAGTGATAATGCAATATTTTGTATATTTTGAATTAAATTTATAATGATGCATTAGTCATGTCCTTATTCTGGAAAGTTTTGAAACTGCTCACACTGAAAAAATTTGAGTGCTATCAAATTGTTCACGCCTTTCCTAGTACTTATTCACCTGAAGTGGGCACAGCACACCACCTTACTTTTCATTATTTTCCTATTCCATAGAGGCTGTCATCTTTACATATCCAATGATGCTGAATATCTTTTTTTATCTATTTCCTATCCTTATATCCTCTCTGAAATACCGGTTTGTTTTTTCTAATTAGATTGCTTATGTTTTTACTGTTGAGTTTTGAGAGTTCTTTTTGTATTCTAAATATATGTCTTTTGTTGAACATGAGGCTTATAAATACTTTGAGTTTATAGCTTGTCTTTTCATCCTCTTTGCAGGGTATTTTGTAGAGCAAGTTTTTAATTTTGATGAGCTCCTATTTATCAGTTTATACAGATTTGCTTTGATGTCAGTTATAAGTATGCTGCCTACTCCTAGGTCTCCAAGATTGCCTTTTTTCTAAAAGTTTTACATTTAAGTCCATGGTCCATGTTCAAGTTAGTTTTTATGTAAAATGCGAGGTTTAGTTTGAGGCTCGTTATTTTACCTAGAGATGTCCAGTGTTCTAGCCCCATTAGTTTAAAAGGCTATTTTTCCGCCATCCATACTCTTTTAATACCGATTTTCAAAAATTGTTTTTCACTATCTATTTTTATAGGCTCGAGAACTCTTCCTGAAAGCAGTAGAAGAAGAACAAAATGGCGCTCTCTATGAAGGTAAAAACTCAGGGCCCAAGATCATATTGTCATGATATTTCTGAGTAACAACTCGGTACTGACCAAATTTTTTTTTTTTACTAGACTATATTTTGCATAGAGCATCAGTCTTCCTATATTCAAAATTGTTTTTTAAAAAAATCAAAAATAAAAATTGTATCTTTATATAACCTGTCTCTTTCCAAAAAAATATTGCTGGGGAACATCATCATATTGGTAGGATGAGTAAAGTAATCTTTTTCTACACTTAAATTTTTGTATTTAATTTTGTCATTTTTAAAATCTTAAGACTATTGTCATTGATTTAAAAATAGGATATGCTCCCTTTATAGGTGAAATTACTTCAGAAGAGGAGAATGTTAAGGATAAAGTGAGAAATGTATATATGTTTTTAAGTTCTAATTTACATTGTATGTAAAGGAATACCCTTTAACTTTGTTTTATTAACCCAATAGAAATGCATAAGTAAACGAAGTGATATGCCTGTTTACTGTATTAGGTTTGTACTTGGGCTTTCATTTTGTGATAGTAAAGCTAATAATTGGACCATAGGAAGGATACTTGTGCCTGGATTATTTGAAAATGCTCCCAAAATAACATTTTCAGAATTATTGCATTTATTTTCAAATTTCATCTAGTGATATTTTTACTCTGAGATATTGAAAAGGTCCATTTAATATCCCAACATAGTCTTCATTAGTTTGTAAGATTCTCATATCCACTTAGTGTACAGTAATTCACCCAAGAATAAAAACATGGCAGAATATATTGAATTGAATAGATTTCATCTAAGGGAAAAAGAACTAATCAGCCTCTACAACCCGAAGGTCTATTGATGTATCTCTATGGAAGACATTATTAAATATTATAATTCTACACCCCCTGGCCAGGAGATTTACTTAAAAACAAATAGGTTTTAAAGGTTAAATAAGTGGGAGCTGGACTAAAAGAAGTTGGATTGAGAGGACAGATTCCAATCCAATTGCTGTAGTTGGGGCTACAGCAATTGCATTTTCAAAGTCGGAAGAAGGACAACCACATAAGATTACTTTTGACAACACATAGGGGGCTGAGGAAACAGATGGGAAGGGCTAAAAGATAAGAGTAAAATGCAACATCTTGTTTCTATAACAGTTAGCTTTAGAAAAAAGATTATTTTTGAGTAGTAAGGTTTGGAAATAAGTTTGTTTACTGAACTACTTTTGTATGTAGAAAAAGAGAATTTGGCCGTTTGTGAAGAAAGTTACCTAATTAAACCACAATTAAGGGTAAGCAAAGGAAATGACAAAAATGTGTGGTCATAGCTAATTTAGCTTTATTTCTTCTTTTAGCCATCAAGTTTTATCGTAGGGCTATGCAACTTGTACCTGATATAGAGTTCAAGATTACTTATACCCGGTCTCCAGATGGTGATGGCGTTGGAAACAGCTAGTGCGTATATAATTTGATAGATAGTAATACATAGAGTTTGTTAAAGTTAAGCGTCTTTGCCCTGTTGACGTAACATGTTAAGAAGATGGTACTCATTCTGTTAAGTTATAAATACAGTCTTTATTATAAAGGCTTGTTTGTAAGTTGTAGAAATTTTTTAATTAGGGAAATTTTAAGATTGAAATATAGAAATGCACATTTTAAACAGGCATAACAAAAATAAAGTGATGAAAAATTTTATAAAAGCAGCGATTATTGAAAAGAGTAAATTAAAGGGCATATTTTAACTTTCTGAAACCTATTTAAAGTCAAAACTATTAAAATGTAATTAGGCCAATGTTGATAGTGGTAGAAATTGGGAGATGGGGTTTCATTATACTCGTCTTTCTCCTTTTGTACGTGTTTGAAACTATACATTTTTTTAAAAAACAGAAGATTTTTCATTTATTAGGAAAATGCTGAATTATAACAAGATTTTGTTTATTATTTTCTTAAGGTATGTACATAAAATATAATTAAAACTAAGATTGGTTTAAAAGCACAGGAGGAGGATATAAATACTCCTAAAAAATCCTGTTTCATTGCATAAATGCCACCTAACTCAGAGTCATGAAGTAGTGGCATTGATGGTGTTATATGGACAGAGATCAAGAGAATATATTTTTTAAGGCAATACCTTTGAAGCTATTTGCAAAACAATTATAAAATTGTTTTGGTTTAATCTCTTTATCCCCAAAAGCCTATTTGCTGATATTAGAAAAGAAGGGAACCTATACCCATGAGGTAATGTTAAGTTTAAAATGAGCAGTACCTAGAAAAATAGTGTTTTGGTAATGATATATTATCTACTATGTTATTATATTACCTCTGTGATGAAATAATTAAGAAGTTATCTTTAGTGGTAGTTTATGCTTATTCCCAGTGTTTACCTGCTTATAGTATTAACTAAGCCTTGGATAAGCCATATTAAAAATATCCCAATGAAATCAGAACTAATTGCCTATTTGAATTTCTGGGCAAGTAATATTGTTCACCAAATTAGATTTATTAGTGTGAGGTAGTTCATATTCAGAAGGAATCATTTGGGGTTTTTCTAACCTTCTTTAAATTTTGGGTAGAGTCACTTGGACCCTGGTCTTAGCTAGTTTTATAAATAGATTCCAAGTGCTGTTAGGAAAGTTTGTATTATAACATTAGAGAACCATTTCTTTTCTCCACAATCCCTTTATATATGTATAAACGCAGATGCTATGAAAGTTCTTTAAGGATACAGTCCTTTTTTGTCTTACCAGCTCTAATAAGCCCTAAATGTCTCCTTGCTGTTTATTTGCCTTCAGTAAAATATTGGTAAAGTAACCCTGGAGTCCATCTAGTCTCAACCGCACTCGCCCTTTGTTATAATAAGCTCTCTGGTTTTCTAACTTTATCTTCATCTAAGTCTTTTTGTAAGTCTGATCATTTCTAAGGTTACTTTCAACAAAAATGAAAGCTAGATATTTTTTTAAAACTCTGTAACTACAAATTTATTTATATTGGTAGATGATATGTGAACCCTGCTAAGATTTTTTAAATTACACACTTCTCTCTAAAGGAAGGGTGATAAGGCATACCTGTTAGAAAATCTTTGGTATGTACATACCTCAGATGACATCTGTATGTTTGATTTTTATCCAATTAGAATGGATTATGGTTACTTAAAAGAATATATTTACATAAAATTTAAAAAATAATTTGAAATTATCTTTTTCACTAAAATATGAAATCCGTACAATAAAACTAATTAATTAAATCTTAACACCTTTATCCCAAAATTCTGATTTTTTTCTGGGTAACAATTCAAATTGCTAAAGCTTTTTTCTTCAGAAGATTTCGTGTGGTACTCCTTTGTAAGGCAGGGTAAACTTTTATCATCATAGAGAAAAGCAGTAAGTTTTCTTTTAGATGACTTTTTCTAAAGAAGATTTGAAAATACTTTGAAAAATCAATTTCTAAGCTTTATGTTTGTAGACTGAGGCACTTAGTTTATTCACCTCCCTTCTTTTTCAGCATTGAAGATAATGACGATGATAGCAAGATGGCAGATCTCTTGTCCTACTTTCAGCAGCAGCTTACATTTCAGGAGTCTATGCTCAAACTGTGTCAGCCTGAACTTGAGAGCAGTCAGACTCACATATCAGGTGTGAATTTATGCTTGTTATAACTCTATAAGAAATACTTTAATAACCTTAGATTTTACTTTTCCAAACCTACAATGTCAGATAACTTGCCAAGTTATTGCTCTAGTTCAAAAATGGTTGAAGATCTAGTTATAATTACTGTTTGTGTATACTAATAAGCTTTTCAAAGTCTGAAGTAGAGCAGTTTGTAGTGTAAACTTTTGTTCGTAGTTCAAGGATGCCACACTTTTTCTCCATGAAGATCTCAAGGTGAGTCACTGGGACATTCTTGAGAAAATTGGAGGAATACTGGTAACATCAAGTGTTTCAGCCAGGTTGGATAGTAGTGCTGAGATAGGCTAAATGTTTAAAAATGAATACTTTTTCTTTTTATATGTTAGATGTTTAGCTAGTTAGAGGACTTTTCAGAGGACCATTGAAATTTTTAAGAAAGACGAAAATAACTTTTTAGTGTTAAATGCAGTATGGATCACACACACACACACAGTAGAACAGGGGCCCCCAACCTCCAGGCCATGGACGAGTACTGGTCCATGGCCTGTTAGGAACTGGGCTGCATAGCTGGAGGTGAAGGCGAGGAAGGGAAGCTTCCTCTGCATTTGCAGTGGCTCCCCAGCGCTGACATCACCGCCTCAGCTCCACCTCCTATCATCAGGCATTAGATTCTCATAAGAGCACCAGTCCCTAGTGCCGAAAAAGGTTGGGGACCACTGCAGTACACTACTTTTCTAACATACTTATTTTAATATTGGTGGTAAATGATTTTCTGAGAGAAAGAGTTACTTTATAAAAGTAGCTTCAGATCTGTTCTATACTGAAAAAAACAAAGATATTTGTGTCTTGATGTTAGGAACCATTATTACCTTTGGATAGTTAAAGACACTAGTGCTGTATGTCAGCAGTACCGAAGGTATGATTTATAAATTTCTAGGAATATATAAAGATATCTGTGCTGAGAATGTGACAATAGAATGACTTATAGGAGAGTCACTGAAAGGATGATTTTCTTTTGCAGTGCTGCCAATGGAAGTCCTAATGTACATCTTCCGATGGGTGGTGTCTAGTGATTTGGACCTCAGGTCATTAGAGCAGTTGTCACAGGTGTGCAGAGGATTCTATATCTGTGCCAGGTACTTACTTTTTAAAAACAACTCAGGTAGTGGTGAAAAAGGGATTATGGTCTTTTGTCAATTTTGTTAAAAGAATTTGATAGATATTCTGAGTAAAAGCTTAGAATGAATAGTTTTGCTAAGCTGTATGTATCTAATTTTCTCAAACTACTTAGCTTTTAAAGGCTAGAATGCACTAAGTTTCCAGAGTATAGAAGAATATGTAGAACAGATATAGTCTACATATTATTACTTTTGTAGTCTATATATTATTACATATTACTTTTATAGGGTAGTTTTCATGCTTATTTAGCTGATTTGGAAAAAGAATTATGCTAAAAAAATACTCAAGTCATTTTAAATTTAAAAGTTATTAGCTTTTAAAATTAAAGTTATCCTATAATTTAAAAATCATGCTATGTGAAGAATAATTATAGTTTAGCATGACATCATTTGAGACTAGTAGTCTTTCACAGTCATCTTATGTAAAACTATGTACTTAGTCCTTAGCATCTAGAACTATATAACTTTAGTTCTTAATATTGAGATGCATTATTTTTAAATAACTTAATTTCATTTGGAGTCTTCTATTTTGAGTAAAACATTTGAGTTGCTTAAAGCCTTTATGTTTTGTGTTTTGTGTTTGTGTGTGTGTGTTAGTGATTCTTTGTACTATTCTATTTAACAAGTATCTATTAAGCATCTAGTAGATTGCCACCAGCCTTTTAAAATTGGAGTCTCTAGCACTGTTACTTCATTAATTTTTTTAAAAATTATACATGAAAAAACATAAGGAACTGATTAAGAAAACAAATTTTCAGGTATAAAATTTTATGCCTAATAAAATAAAAATAATTGTTAAATTTTAAATACACATTGCCACTTAAGTTTGAGATGTCTCTTTTTGCAGTCTAGTCCCAATATAAGTAGTTTTTATGCCTTTAAAGCTGAATATTTTAAGTTACAGATGGAGTTAAAAATATTTTGAACTGTATCAGAAGTATGTGAATAGTCAATACATCTTTTGCTTTGCTTTTTTCACTAATCCCATAACAAAGACTTGTTGGCGCTGCCTTCAAAATGTATCTCCAGTCTGACCATTTTACTACTTCTCCAGAGTACCTTTCTGGTTCAGCCATTGTTATGCCTAGTCTATATTATGGCAATAGCAGCCTACGTAGTCTTCCTGCTTCCATTCTTATACCCCTGAAGCATAGTCTCCATAAGCTACCAAGTGATTTTTTCTTTTTGCCTTTTTTTCCCATCCCCCTATCACCCTCTCCTTTGGCAGCTATCAGCTTGTTTTCTGTATTTGTGGGTCTGTTTATAGTTTATTTTGTTTATTCATGTTTTGTTTTGTTTTAGATTCTACATATAAGTGAAATCATATGGTATTTGTCTGCTTCACTTAGCATAATAACTCTCTAAGTCCACCTATGTGTTGTAAATGGCAAGATTGCGTTCTTTTTTATTGCCAAATAATCTTCCATTGTATATGTATACCACATCTTTATCCATTAATCTTTTGGTGGACATCTAGATTGCTGCCATGTCTTGGGTATTTCTTGTAATGCTACAATGAATGTAAGGGTGCATATATCTTCTTGTATATGTACTGCCAAAAGAACACTATATCTTTTTGAATTCGTGTTTTTGTTTTGTTTGGATAAATACCCAAAAGCGGAATTGCTGGATCATATGGCAACTCAGTTTTAATTTATTGAGGACTTTCCATACTGTCGCGTATTGGCTGCACTAATTCACAATCCAACCAGTGCTGTATGAGGGTTCTCTTCTCTCCACATCCTCACCAGCCCTTGTTTGTTGATTTTTTGATGCTAGCCATTCTCACAGCCATTGTGAGGTGTTATATCATTGTGGTTTTAATTTTCATTTTCCTGATGATGTTGAGCATGTTTTCTCATGTCTGTTGGCCATCCGTATGTTCCTTTGGGAGAAATGTTTATTCAGGTCCTCTGCCCATTTATTAACTGGACTGTTTTTTGTTTGTTTTGGGGATTAAGTTGTATGAGTTCCTTATATATTTTGGATATTAACCCATTATTGGTTGTATCATTGGTAAATATCCTCTCCCTGAGTGTAGGTTGTCTTTTCATTTTGTCGATGGTTTCCTTCACAGTGCAAAAACTTTTTCAATTGATGTAGTTCCATTTGTTTATTTTTTCTTTTGTTGTCCTTGTCTGAGGAGACATATTCAAAAGATATTGCCAAGAGTGGTTATTAAGAAGTTTACTACTTATGTTTTCTTCTAGGAGGTCCATGGTTTCAGGCCTTACATTTAAGTCTTTAATCCTTTTTGAGTTTATTTCTGTATATGGTGTAAGAGAGTGATACAATTTAATTTTTGCATTTATCTGTCCAGGTTTCCCAATACCACTTCTTAAAGAGACTGTCATTTCTCCATTCTATATTCTTGTCTCCTTTCTTGTAGATTAATTGACCATATAAGGGAAGATTTATTTTTGGGCTTTCTATTCTGTTCCACTGATCTGTGTGTCTGTTTTTATGCCAGGACCATACTGTTTTATAGTATTATTTGAAATCAGGGAGCTTGAAACTTCCACTTTGTTCTTCTTTCCCAAGATTGCTTTGGCTGTTTGTGTGTTTTTTTGGTTCTATATAAATTTTAGGATTATTTGTTCTACTTCTGGGGAAAAGGCCATTGGTATTTTGTTAGGGATTGCATTGAATTTGTAGATTGCTTTGGGTAGTATAGGCATTTTAATATTAATTCTTCCCATCCATGAGCATGTTATATGCTCCCATTTTGTATCTTCACCTTCTTTCATTAATGTTTTAACAGTTTTCCAAGTACAGGTCTTCTAGCTTCTTGGTTAAATTTATTTCTAGGAATTTTATTATTTTTGAATAAATGGGATTGTTTTTATTTCCCTTTCTGATAGTTTGTTATTAGTATATAAAAATGCCACCAATTTCTGAATAGTTTTTGGTGGATACTTTAGGGTTCTCTAGGGCATCGT
>NW_006494614.1:33248362-33293438 GCF_000325575.1 Pteropus alecto | reverse complement strand
TTTTTGCATCCCAGGTATTAAACCCACTTGATCATGGTGTAGATAATTCTTTTAACGTACTGTTGAATTTGGTTTGCTGATATTTTGTTGAGAATTTTTACATCTGTTTTCATTGGGGATATTGACCTGTAATCTTTTTTTTTTTTTTAAGTGTCTTTGTCTGTTTTTGGTATCAGGGTAATGCTGGCCTCATAGATTGAGTTTGGATGCATTCGTTCCCTTTCAGTCTTTCGGAGTAGTTTGAGAAAGATTCATATTAATTCTTCTTTGAATGTTTGGTAGAATTTACCCGTGAAGCCGTCTGGTCCTGGGCTTTTGTTTGTTGGAAGTTTTTGATTACTGTTTAAATTTCATTTTTAGTAATCTGTTTAGATTTTGTATTTCTTCTTTGTTTAGTCTTGGAAGGTTATATACTTCTAGAAATTTATTCATTTTTTCTAGATTGTTGAATTTGTTGGTGTATAATTTGTTGATGTAGTATTCTTTAATGATTCTTTTGTATTTCTGTGGTGTCGGTTGTAATATCTCTTTCATTTCTGATTATATTTACTTGGGTTCTCTTTTTTTCTTGATGAATTTGGCTAAAGGTTTGTCAACTTCGTTTATTTTTTTCAAAGAACCAGATCTTAGTTTCATCAGTCTTTTATATTTTTAAAATTTCTATTTTGTTTATTTTCACTGTAATCTTAACAGTTTCTTCCTTCTGTTTACTTTTTTTCCTTAGTTTCCCTAATTTGGGATTTTTCTTATTTCTTGATGTAGATGTATATAGCTATGAGCTTCCCTCTTAGAACTGCTTTTGCTTTATCCTGTAAATTTTCATAGGGTGTCTTTAATTTCCATTTGTTTCAAGTAATTTTGATTTCCTACTTGATTTTGTTTTTGATTCATTGTTTGTTTAGTAGCATGTTGTTTAGTCTCCGTGTATTTGTGTTGTTTCCAGTTTTCTTCATATAGTTGATTTCTAGTTTCATGCCATTGTGGGCAGAAAAAATGCTTTATATGATTTCAGCCTTCTTGAATTTATTGAGACTTGTTTTGGCCTAATCTATTCTGGAGAATGTTCCATGTGCACTCAAAATAATATATATTCTGCCATTTTGAGATGAAATGTTCTGTTAATGTCTATTAAGTTGATCTAGTCAGCGTGACATTTAAGGCCATTATTTCCTTATTAATTTTCTTAATTTTCTGTCTAATAATGTGAGTGGGGTATTAAAATCCTCTACTATTATTGTATTACTTTGGGTTTCTCCAGTATGTCCATTAATAATTACTTTACATATTTAGGTGCTCCTGTATTGAGTGTGTAGATATTTACTATTGTTAATAGCCTCTTCTTGGATTAATTCCTTTATAATTATGTCCTTTATCTTTTTCTTTACATTTTTTGTTTAAAATTTATTTTGTCTAATATCAATATTGCTTCCCCAGCTTTCTTTTCATTTGCATGAAATATGTTTTTCCATCTCTTCACTTTCAGTTCGTATGTGTCTTTCAATTCTAAGTGAGTCTCTTGTAAACCACATATAGATGGGTTGTGGTTTTTAATCCATTTAGCCACCCCTTGTCTTTTGGAGTACTTAATCCATTTACATTTATAGTAATTATTGATAAGTATGTACTGATTGCCATTTTCTTTAGTGTGTCGTTTGGGTTCCTTTTTCTTTATTCTTTGTATATCTTTTGTAAGTTTTAGCTTTGTGGTTACCATGAGGTTTATGTACATTATTCTATATCTTTTTCAGTCTATTTTAAGCTGGTAGTTGTTTGAGTTTGAATATATTCTATGAGGACTACATTTTTACTCCCTGCTCCATGCTTGCTACCTTTGTTCAGGGCTGAAATGCGCCTGGGCAATGTGTCCAAGAATGTGCTACAGCAACCTTGTAGGTAGGCCAGAGCACCTGGATAGTGCTTCCACCCATCCTATGGAAGTAGAGGGGGTATAAACAATGGCACTTAAAGGTACTTCTGAACCTGGAGAATTCCCACAGTCCCGAGAGGGCTTCTGTGGCTCCTTAGCCTTCTCTATTTAGTCTCTCTCTTGTTTGCTATACATAAAAAGGTCTTGTGTAGAATGACCTCTTTGTAGGCTTTGTGTGCCTGGTAGTTTTGGGAAGCCGGTTGGAGCCAGGTAGGTGCTTACAGGGCCTGGAGTACTGGCTCATGAGTCTGGAGTGGCTCCTGGTAGGGAGGCCAGCAGGTGTGTGTGGTGATGCCTCTTATTCCTATTTGCTCCCTTTGTTCTGAGGCAGAAGGCTCTGGGCAGGGTAGCTGGGACCACTCTGTGGTGATCTTGCAAGATGACCAGAGCACCCAAATAGTTTCTGCCTGACCTATCAATGTGGAGGGAACGTAAACAATGGCGCTCACTGGCTACTCTGGCCTGGAAAGTCCCCACAGCTCCCTGAGCCTCCTCTGTTTCATCTCTTTGTTGTTCAGCTGTTCATTCAGCCTTCAGTTGTCTCACAGGAGCAATTGCAGTCTATATTCAAGTATATTTGAGTTTGCTTATGGGAAAGGTTGAGTTCAGCATTCTCCTATGCCACTGCCATCTTGGATCTCTCCCAGAATGATCTTTTAGAAGTGTAAGTCATGCTCAAAACCCTGCAACGGCCTCCATCTCACTTCTACCTGAAAACCACTACTTCACCTGCCCCTGACTACTTCTAAAATTACATAGTCTGTACTTGTTTGCTTTGCTGTAGCCACATGACCTTTCTTACTCCTTGTGGAGCACAGCAGCCATACTCCTGCCTTAGGGCCTTGCACTTGCTGTGGTTTCTGCTCAGAATACTCTTCCTCATCACTATAGGCACATGCCAAGAGAGGCCTTTCTTGGCTGTTCTATCTGAAGTAGTCTTTATTTTCCCACTGCCATCATCGTTGTCTGTTTAGCCCACTTTATTTTTGCACTAAGCTCACTATCTGAAACTTTCTCTTTGTTTTCTAATTTTTGTTTGCTTTATCATCAGTAAAAGAGAAGGGTCTTTGTCCATCAGTCTATCTCCAGTGCCAGGACAGTGCTTGGCAGCCACTAAACAAATACTTGCTGAATAGAAGATGGCTGGTAGCAGGAGTGTTTTTTATATCTGCATATAGGGGTTTAGCCTTTTATATATATTGATGTTGTGCTTTTATAACCTAGAGAACCTGAAATATGGCGTTTGGCCTGCTTGAAAGTTTGGGGCAGAAGCTGTATTAAACTTGTTCCATATACATCCTGGAGAGAGATGTTTCTAGAAAGGCCCCGTGTTCGGTTTGATGGTAAGTGAACTCTTTAGAGCTCAGGAGAAATACTGATCTATCACGCTGATCTATCATGACTGACAACTACACAGTCTTAGTTTTCTCTAAACACCTAAGTACTATGAGCACATATGAAGGAAACCACAATAAAAATGAAGATAGAAACCTATATGATTATAAATTTTAAAAAATTTTATTTTCTTAATTTTTTAAAACGATGTTTCTTTTTTATAGGAGTATATATCAGTAAAACAACATATATTCGTCAAGGGGAACAGTCTCTTGATGGTTTCTATAGAGCCTGGCACCAAGTGGAATATTACAGGTACAACTGTAGTAAACTGAGTGAGTGAAAAATTCTCTCTCTCCAAGTATTAGTTCATTAATTATTGGACATCTGTTCTCTGAGACTTGCATTTATCCACAGAATGGCCTTCAGTATTTTTATCCACTATTACAATAGGAACTGCACTCAAAGAACCAATGGGTTATGACAAATTTTTTAATTCCTCCTACCTTTGAATCTAAGAATCATTTTACATTTTAGACCTCTTCCTTGTCTTTTGCCCTTGGTATATCCGTTTGCCTTTTCAAATTGTTTGTGCTCTTATTCAGCCTGTTGTTCATCAGATATTACTGTCAGTGAGAAATAAGTAGACATGTTAACTACTGTGTATTATGAGATCCCACTTTTATTTGACATTAATTAGTGCTTTAGGAGAAAACATACAGAGCTTTAGAGTAACATTTAATCTAATTTTTTTATTCAGTGAGTAAAACAAAAGTTCAGCAGTTCCCTCTAAGGAAGATAATAAAATGCCTTTATTTCTTTGTTGCTGGCTTTACAGGTTATCAGTCACAGTTCAGTGATGTTTTGCCAGTTCTTTGGCCATAGTATTTGTTTTGGTGTCACAGATACAAATAGGTTTAGGTACCAGAAAATTAGGACATGTTTTATACTTTTTGTGTGTGTGGTGTGTTTTTGGTGTTCTTGGTCTTTTCACACAGGTACATAAGATTTTTCCCTGATGGCCATGTGATGATGTTGACAACCCCCGAGGAGCCTCAATCCATTGTTCCTCGTTTAAGAACTCGGAATGCCAGGTTAGTATCTTTCTGTAGTTTTCTATTCAGTTCGCATTTTATACAGTTAATTGCAGGTTAATGTAATCCAGTGCTTTCTTAATTTACTACTGGGTGGTTAAAAAAGCAGTCACCGGGGGGGCACTTGTAAAAAAATCAATTCCTGGGCCTCTCCCTAAGAAGTGTACTTTAGTACACTCTGGGGCCTTGGAAACTAGATTTACTCACATCCTAGTTGATTCTTCTGAGGCAAATTGTATAAATACTATTATAATCCATTATTTCCTGGATTACTTAAATACATGTAGTAACTGATTATTAGACTTAGATTTAAAGTGTATTTTTTAATTTTTAGAACTGATGCAATTCTACTGGGTCATTATCGCTTGTCACAAGATACAGACAATCAGACCAAAGTATTTGCTGTGATAACTAAGAAAAAAGAAGAAGTGAGTATTCAAGGTGGAATTAGCAGTTTTCTTTTGTTGCATATGCATATTCAAGCATTTATTAGAAAGGATAAAAACATAGTTGCATTATTTATACTATTATTCAAACCACATGTTGACTTATAGCGTATCTCTAAAGAGACCTGGAGGGTTTTCTAAAATGCGATTATTTTTTCTTGGATCCGCCTGTTTATTTTTCTTCAAATGGTTTCTTTTTCTGGTCCAGGTTTTTCACATCTGACAACGTAAAGCCAAAATATCTTGTAAAATAACTAGTAAAATATCATATCAAAAATATCAAAAAACCATATCTGAAAATAGTTTTTGGCTCTTCTCATTTTGAATCATAAAGGATTTTCTTCCTGAATTAGCTCAAATAGGTAATTCTTTCATAAGGATAGTCTTATAGAGAATTTCAAATTCTACTGGAAATAAGCTAATGTCAGATAGTTTTCTTCTTCCTGCTTGCGAAAGAAAAAAACACGACAAGCAAATATGATTGCTGAATTATTACATTCTAGAGGTCTTTAAACAGGTACATAAGATTTTTTAATAGATTGAGGGCCAAATTTTTTTCACAGCTTTTCTCCATGTGCATTTTTTTCAATCCTGATTAAAAACCATAATGTGTACCCAAGAGGTCAATTGAGAGGGAGTTGGAATAAATACTTGTCTCTTGCTTTTATAAATGAGTATAGGTTTTGAAAGAAGTTTCCCTTATATTGAATCTCCCTCTCTTTTCTAACAGCATGTGCCAAGATAGGGCAGGGTTTCTCTGTGAGTCCTAGTGCTATCACCTTGTGACCATCTTTTGCTGGCTTCTCCCACCTCACTCTGGTTGTCGCTTGGAATCTGGAACAGCAGTCTGAGGAGCTGAGATAGTTGCTATGACTATGACCTTGGCCATGAATATCCTGAGGTCAGAATTGGGGAGTCATACGCCCTATTTAGGTTTTATCTAAAAAAAGTGTTTAGGAAATCCCAATGGAATACCCATTTTCTCTTCAGAATATGATACAATGAAACCATATGTAGTGTTGATATTCTTGTGTTTTTAGCAGCAATATTTGCAGAAGTGTGATTCTAATGAAGCTTGTCACATATGTTTCTGCTTTTTCTGCAGCCTTCACCAGTTTTTAACTTTCTCACTTTAGAAATTCCTAAGTGTTTTCAAGTAGAATTTCCTAAGTGTTTTCAAGTAGAAGGAAATACTTCCTCGAAGGCTTCGAACTGGGAGACAGAAGTTTTAATTCCCATCTCTAAAACTTTCGTGTAACTTCGGTTAACTTGTTTGACCGCCTGGGTCTTTATTTCTTTAGCCATAAAATAGCAATAATGCAGTCATAGTATATCGAGCTATCATGATGATTAACTGAGATGATGATGATGGGGAAAAATATATTTTTAAGTGCTTAAACATTTTTAAGACACGTACACATTCTCATTTGACACATTAAGACAACTCTAATTACTATGTGTAGATACTGTTTTAGTGTCACTCTTGCATAATATACTCCTATAAATATTTCAGTGAAGTGACATTTCATTATAGCTTATTCACCTTTTTTTTTTTTTTTACAGAAACCACTTGACTATAAATACAGATATTTTCGTCGTGTCCCTGTACAAGAAGCAGATCAGAGTTTTCACGTGGGGCTACAGTTGTGTTCCAGTGGCCACCAGAGGTTCAACAAACTCATCTGGATACATCATTCTTGTCACATTACTTACAAGTAGGTGAATGCAGTAAAAATAACAAAGTCACAGAATAAATGCATATTTCATGTCAGGCTTAGGAAACTTTCACATAGGTTTTTAATTCTTCAGAGTTGAAATTACACTGCAAAGCAAAAGCAGTATATACTACTACAAACCAAGAAAATGGCCAAAATGAAAAAAAACTGAAAGTGGGCCAGGAAGTGGAACATCCAGAGCTCTCACCAGTGCCCACGGGAATGTGAACGGGTCCCACCACTTTGGCAATGAAAGCGGCATTCTATGAGTAGGATGGTACTCGGTCACTAAGAAAATTCGTGCGCTGACTTACTCAAGGCAGTTTTAAAATACCAGATCTCTTTTCTTCTCCCATGTTTCAGTCTTACCGTTTTTTACTTTATTTCCATTTAGTTTATCCTCAGAGATTATATACCGATTTTAGTAAAATTGTATTTAGGAAAAATAAGTCTGCTAAAAACATCTGTATTCCAAAGCCAAATCTATTAGGTGGTTCCTATATAAATCTCTTTTTTTCTATGAGTTAGGATTTTTTTTTTTTTACATTTACATACTCATGCTTAATATTTTTAAATATTCTTCAAAAACATTATTTTCAATTATTTCAAGTATACTCCATCATTCTCCTTGTTTTATTTATGTATTTATTTCCAACATTTTATTTTGTAAAATTTTAAACATACAGAAAAGTCGAAAGAATTTTATAGTTAAAACCCATATACCTGCCACTGTTAACATTTAACTATACTTGCTTTTATATCATATCCGTTCCTCTATCCATTGCTAGATTTAAAAGCTAGATTTACTGCTGATAGAATTGAGAAAAATCTATCCATCCATCAATACATCTTTTTTCTCTTTAAAAAAATTTTTATTTGAGTATAGTTGGTATACAATTTTATATTAGTTTCAGGTGTATAGTATAGTGATTCAACATTTATATACTTAACAATGTGATCACCATAATAAGTCTAATAGTCATCTGTCACTGTGTACGCTTATCACAATATTATTGACTATATATTCCATTTTACCATTTTCACACCCTCCCCCAACTCTCGCAACCCTCAGTTTGCTCTCAGTTTCTATGGGTCTGTTTTGTTTTGTTTTTTAGATTCCACATATAAGTGAAAACATACAGTATTCGCCTTTCTCTGTCCGACTGATTTCACTTAGCGTAATGCTCTCTAGGTCCATCCATGTTGTTGCAGATAGCAAGATTTCATTCTTTTTTGTGGTTAGGTAATATTCATTCATATATATATACCACATCTTCTTTATCCATTCATCTATCTACAGATACCTAGGTAATTGAGGAATCTCCATACTGTTTTCCACAGAGGCTGCACCAATTTGCAGTCCCGCCAGCAGTGCACATGGGTTCCCTTTTCTCAACATCCTCACCAACACGTTATTTGTTGACTTTTTGATAATAGCCATTATAACTGGTATCTCAATGTGGTTTTGATTTGCGTTTCCCTGATAATTAGCAATATTGAGTATCTTTTCATATGTTTGTTGGCCATCTGTAGATCTTCTTCAGAGAAATGTCTCTACATGTCCTCTGTTCATTTTTAGATATCAACCTCTTATTGGATATATTATTTGCAGATATCGTCTCTCATTCAGTAGGTTGTCCTGTCATTTTGTTGGTTTCCTTCGCTCTGCAGAAGCTTTTTAGCTTGATGAAGTCTCATTTGTTTATGTTTGCTTTTGTTTCCCTTGCTCAAGGAGACATATCCAAAACAATATTACTAAAATCGATGTCAAATAGTTTACTACCTATGTTTTCTTCTAGGAGGTCCATGGTTTCAGGCCTTACATTTAAGTCTTTAATCCTTTTTGAGTTTGTTTCTGTATGTGGTGTAAGAGAGTGATCCAGTTTAATTTTGTGCATTTATCTGTCCAGTTTTCGCAATACCACTTCTTAAAGAGCCTGTCATTTCTCCATTGTATATTTTTGCCTCTTTTCTTGTAGATTAATTGACCATATAAGGGAAGATTTATTTCTGGGCTTTCTATTCTGTTCCACTGATCTGTGTGTCTGTTTTTATGCCAGGACTATACTGTTTTATAGTATTATTGGAAATCAGGGAGTTTGAAACTTCCACTTTGTTCTTTTCTCTCAAGATTGCTTTGGCTGTTCGTGGTTTTGTTTTTTTTTGTGATATCATGTAAATTTTAGGACTATTTGTTCTAGTTCTGAGAAGAATGCCATTGATATTTTGATAGGGAGTACACAGAATTTGTAGATTGCTTTGGGTAGTATGGTCATTTTAACGACTACTAATCCATGAGAATAGTATATCTTTCCATTAATTAGTGTCCTCTTCATTTTCTTTCTTCAGTGTCTTACAGTTTTCAGAGTACAGATCTTTCACCTCCTTGTTTAATTGTATTCCTAGGTATTATCATCTTTTGTGATGTCATTGTAAATGGAATTGTTTACAAGTTCTCCTGATCACTACTAGTGTATGGAAATGCATCAGATTTCTGTATATTTGGTATCCTACTACCTTACTTGAATTCATTTATTCTATTAATATTTTGGTGGACTCTTTGGAGTATTCTATACATTTTATTATGTTAAGGTATTTTCCCTTTATCCCCATTTTCCTGAGAGCTTTTATCATGAAAGAATGTTGGATTGTGTCAAATGCTTTTTCAGTATCTACTGATAGAATATGGTTTTTATGCTTCATTTTGTTTATGTGGTGTATCACATTAATTAATTGGCAAATATTATACCAGTCTTGCATATCAGATATAAATCTCACTCCATCATGGTGCATAAACTTTTTAATGTTGGCTGAATATTAGTTTGCTAATATTTTGTTGAAGATTTCTGCATCAATGTTCATCAAAGACACTGGCCTGTAATTTTTTTTTTTTTTTTAAGTGTCTTTGTCTGTTTTTGGTATCAGGGTAATGCTGGCTTCATAGAATGAGTTTGGATGCATTCATTCCCTTTCAGTCTTTCGGAGTAGTTTGAGTAAGATTCATATTAATTCTTCTTTGAATGTTTGGTAGAATTTACCTGTGAAGCCATCTGGTCTTGGGCTTTTGTTTGTTGTGAGTTTTTTATGACTGTTTCGGTTTCATTACTGTTCAGATTCTCTGTTTATTCATGGGTTAGTCTTAGAAGGTTGTGTGTTTCTAGAAATTTATCCATTTCTTCTAGATTATTTAATTTGTTGGCATATAATTATTCATAGTTTTCTTTACTGTTTTTTTGTATTTCTTTGGTGTTGGTTATAATCTCTCCTCTTTAACTCATGATTTTATTTAGGCTCTTTTATTCTTGACGATTCTTGCTAGGAGTTTGTCAGTTTTATTTACCCTTTCAAAGAACCGAGTCTTCATTTTGTTGATCATATATATATATATTTTTGGTTCATTTTGTTTATTTTCACTCTGATTTTTATTATTCCCATCCTTCTACTTTAGGTTTTGTTCTTATTCTAGTTCCTTTAGGTGTAAAGTTAGATTATGTATTTGAGATTTTTCCTGCTTTTTGAGATAGGCTTATATAGGTATGAACTTTTATAATGGCTTTTGTTGCATTCCATAAGTTTTGAAAAGTTGTGTTTTCATCTATCCGAAGGTATTTTTTGGTTTTCTGTTTGATTTTCTTTCATCCATTGATCATTTGTAGCATGTTGTTTAATCTCCATGTATTTGTTTTTTCCAATTTTCTCCTGTAGTTGATTAGCAATTTAATTTCTAGTCAGTCTTCTTGAATTTATTGAGGCTTGTTTTGCAGCCTAACATATGGTCTATCTTGGAAAATGTTCCATGAGCACTCGAGAAAAATGTGTAATTTGCAGTTTTTGTATGAAATGTTCAAAAAAATGTCTATTAAGTTGATATAGGCTGTTGTGGTATTTAAGGCTATTATTTCCTTATTAATATTCTCTGTGAGTAATCTGTCCATTGAGATAAATGGAATATTATAGTCTCCAACTATTATTGTAATAATGTTTATTTCTGCCTTTATGTCCATTAATATTTGCTTTATCTATTCGGGTGCTGTTATGTTGGGTGTGTAGATATTTACAACTGTTATATCCTTTTTAAAGTATTTTGTCTGATACGAGTATTGCCATCCCAGCTTTCTGTTTCTCTTTGCATGGAATATCTTTTTCTGTTTTTTCACTTTCAGTCTGTGTGTCTTTCAATCTAAAGTGAGTCTCTTGTTGGCAGTGTATAGATGGATCTTGTTTTTCTATTCATTCGACCACCCCTATGTCTTTTTATTGGAGCATTTATTTACTAAAGTAATTATTAATAGGTGTGCTTTTTAGTGTGCTTATTGCCATTTTGTGAATTGTTCGAGTTGTTTTTATACTGTTCTTTTTTTCTTGATTTCTTTCGATATACTGTTTTCTTTCATGTTTTGTTTGCATTCCTTTCTCTTTATTTTTTGTATATTTTTTGGAAACTTGGTTTGTGGTTACCATGAGGTTCATGTATATCCATGTATCTCTGTAGCTTTTAAGTTGATAGACATTTAAGTTCAAACACATGCTAAAAATACTACATTTTATCTCTCCCTTTCTACTCTTTGTTTTTGATGTTATGTTTTATATATTTTTGTGTATCCCATTACTATTTATTGTAGTTACAATTAATTTTGCTACTTTTATCTTTTAACCTTCATATTAGCTTTTAAGTGGTTGATTCACTGTATTTGTTATGTATTTGCCTTTACCACTGAGATTTTTTTCTTTACCAGTGTGGGCAGGGCTACCCATTGCCTGTTTCTTTGTTGCCCAAGCTGGGTCTGTGCATGGCTGCTCTGTGTGTGTGCCTTGCAACACCCCGCTAGCTCTGCACTTTCTCTGGGTGGAGCAGCCCTGTGTGTGGGCACCACAGCGATTCTCCAGTCATACTCTCTTCAGGCAGAGGAGCCCTGTGTGCGCACACAGCACAATGGGTGCCTGCAGCAGCACCCTGCTGTACCCTGCCGGATCAGTTTCCAGGTGGAGGGGCCTCCTGTACACATACTATGGTGCCCTCCTGTTCCTGCTGGATCGAGCTTCAGGCAGCGTGGCCGGCAACATGCTACAGGGGCCTGGCAGATCAGCCAGAGAACCCGGATAGAGCTCCCACCCTTATCCAGGTGCAGGGGAAATGTAAACAATGGCTCACCATTTCCTCCAGTCTGGATAGTTCCTTCAGCTCTCAGAGAGCGCTCTGGTTCACCAGCCTTCTCTATGCAGTCTCTCTCTGTTGTTTGTTGTACAGAAGCTGTTGAGTTAGCCCACAGTTGTCTAGGAGGAATTGCTATAAAAGGTGTATGTTTGATATGTTTTTGGGAGAGGGCCAGTTCAGCATCCTCCTATGCCACCTTCTTGGATCCTCCATGAGTTAGGATTTACCTGTAAAATAATTAATGATCAGACATGTGTGAGAAAGGAGCTGTACAAAAATAAGATTAGAAATGGAATTAGGAAAGTGAAAAATACCAATTTATGTGGATATTAAAGTTAGCTGTTATTGAGTTTGAAAGAATATTGGTGTGTGCCTGAAGGCTCTCTGTTCCAATTGAATCCAAAATTTTGAGAGGTTTCGAGGTCACCTTCCATTAACTTACTTCACAACCTTGACCACATTGTTAAAAAACTTTCTGGATTACATTTCTATCGTACAAGTAACTTCTCACTCATTTGGAAGGCTCTGACAACTGAGAACAAGCATTTTTCTTTTTTTCTTACTCTTACCTACCAGTCTTACTATCTCTTTCTTGCTTCTCTCAGTAATCTGTGGAATTTTTCTTTTCAAAGAAACCAAACCCAGAAGTAGAACCAAGTAAATGAAAAGCGTATGGTTTTAGGAGAAAAGGACATTATAGTTGGCATCATTTGTAACTACTATTGATCACATAGACTCCTTTATAATACTTATAAAAGCACTTAAGTTTTCTGCATTTGTTTATTTCTCCTTTTGGGGGGAGGGAATGTAAAAGACTGTAATAGTATAACTTCATCTGCTTCTCTTCCCTCCCATCTGTAATTATGCTTTGATCATGCAAATGTTAAATCATTAAATTCTATTCTAGGATAATTCTTAATTATATTTTAACAAGAGCCTTAAAATGTCTAGGCTTTGACTTAGAAATTCTACTCTTAGGAATCTGTCCAAAGGACATAATCAAAAATACCACAAAATTTTTAATTGCCAAATATTCAAAACAACCTAAATCTCCAACAAAAGGGAAAGTATTAGTTAAACTGTGGTGCAAGCAAACAGTGAAATATTATGCAGCCACTAAAAATGTCTCTGGAGAGTACTTAATGGTGTTAGGAAATGCAAATGTCAATGTTAAATGAAAAAAAAGGATAACTAAAAGTATATCTTAATAAGAAAATTCAATAGAGGTTGAAGTGCTTGGAAGAAACATTAGAAGAAAGTACTTCATATTGCTGTATCTGAGTGATAGAATAGAATTATGAGTGGTATTTCTTTGAACTTTCCTATATTTTTCAAATTTTCTACAATATGCCTATGTTAGAATTTACTGAGATGAATTAAAAGTTAAAAAGCCAAAGTATAAAATAATAAACAATGAACGTTTTTAAGACTATAGTATGCAAGGATTTTAAATGAGTTGAAATTTCCTTGTAACTAGTAATTCTGTGCTTTCTTCCCAGGTCAACCGGTGAGACTGCAGTCACTGCTTTTGAGATTGACAAGATGTACACCCCTTTGTTCTTTTCTAGGGCGAGGAGCTACACTGCCTTCTCGGAGAGGCCTCTGTAGGCCCTCATGTCCAGTCCTGTCAGTGTTGCATGAATAAAAGCATATAGTGCAAAAGAGCACCTAAGTTATAAATGTACATATATATATAAATTTCTGGAATTGGAACTTATTTTACATTGTTGGAGTTCTTTTAAGAAGAGTATAAATTGATTATTTTTTTTATTTAAAGGGGTAGTTGATTCTTGGGATGTTTTGTTTTGAAATTAAGAAGTTGAAATTTTAAGTCGTTTAAGCACATTTATGTTGTGAAAAACCTTAATTTGAGCTTTAAATCATGTCCTTTTTCAAGCAGATTTCTGAACAGATTTCTGTCACATAAGTCTTCTCTCTGATCATCCCAATATTTAAATGTGTCAGGGGAGAGCTTTACTGGATAAAACATTTCTTTCATGCATGACATAGTGTCTTTGCACTAAAGGCTCAAAATGTGAAAACCTGTTCTGGATTTGTTTGAAACTGACCGATAAAGATCATAAATAAATGTTTCTTTCAAGAAAATATATTTGGATGGCCTTTTTAAAATGTCAAATAACAAACAGTCCTAGGATTGCCAGCGAAGGCTTAAGAATCATTTCCTCATTTCTCATTGATCTTTATACACAGCCACAGACTGTAGATATATCCAGATTCAGATTTGTTTTTCATGATTCTAGTAAAGTTAGAGTCAACTAGTTATGTATTTCAGAAATCAGCATTTACAGCCACAGTTGCTTTCAAGCTCGTATTGACATTAAAAGACACTTCATAATTTCCTGCAATTCACTATGGGGCAGGTCTCTCAAAAGAATAATACATGTTACATTAAAGGTGGAAACCAGACCTCCAGAATATGTACAAAAAAAAGAGTTCTACTTAGGTTGTCTCTGCAGCAATCTGAGATGTGATGTATTCCTCAAGTTAGAAAGGGAGAAAGAAGCAACATGCCTAAGAAGAGGCACTTCTTTGTAATGTGAATATTAGTTTTGATATACAAATTAATAGAACATTTAATTAGGACATAGTCAAAGATAGCTCAAAAAATATATTCCTAAGGAAAGTGGAATTTTAAGATTTTCTGTTTATTGGCCACCTGTCCCTGGATTAGATGACCTGTTGCAGGCCGCCAGTGGGTACTAAGTTCAAAGTTTCCTTTGTGACCACTGTAGCAACTTTCACTTATTTAGCTTGGAGCTGAAAATAATTTTTTTCAATTTACATTTCTGTATGTTTATTTTTTTTAATACAAAAGCAATATATATTTACTGTGAGAATATTAGAATATGTAGAGAATCAAAAAATAAAATAATCTTAACACTCTAAAGAGCAAATCAACTCAACTGACCTTCCAACTGCAGGTAAAGCACCACACTGAAATGGCAAGACCCAGCAGGAAGTGTGACCTGTGAGTCCCCAGAACTCAAATTGCCAGGCTTCCACCCATCAGACAGGAAAATGGACGCTTCCTCTCCTCAAAGACCTGCAGATACTGACATTGAGGTGCCTCAACAAAACAGACGAGTTCCATCCCTCACCTCTCAGTTAGAAAGTCTCCTCTGCCCAACACAAACACAGGTTCTAGTCAACATTTAGTCCCTCATCCTTAGATAGCAATGAGCAAGCAAGGAACACCAGACGTGAAGAAAAAGTAACATGAATGAGAATCGAACAATAGGGAAAACAGAGGAAACAAAAGTGCAGGTAGTAGAAGAAAATTTAAAACAAATTTTTGTCTTCAGAGAAATGAAGAAATACAACCATGAAACAAGAACAAGAGACTATATAAAGAAACCATTGGAAGACATCTTTTGGATATACAAGTACGATAGCTTTTTTTTTTTTTTTAAATTTCTGACAATGTCAAAACTGGAAGGTACCTCAGAAGTCATTTATTGACCAACCATCCTAGTGTGAAGGTGAGGATCTAGAAAGGTGAAGTGGCTTGCTTAAGGAAGGGGATAAAACTAGGACCCTGGTAAATGAAAGGAGAGAACTCATACAAAGGGCCTGGCAGTAGGAAGCACTCAGTAAGTTTTGGTCTTAATGTTCATTAAGAGTATATTATTCATAAAGCCTTTAAAAAAATTTTAAGAGCTTATATGTGTTAAGTGTATAGTAATAGGCTCTAGTTTATAGTGGTTATTGTATTTATGCTCACAACTCATAGGTAATATCCCATTTATAAATAAGAAAATTGACATTAAGAGTTTAAACTTGCTCAAATTCCCCCCAGTTACTGAGTAGTGGAGCAAAGCCAAGTCCAGAACCCTCTTTCATAGCCAGAGCCAGGAACTCAGTTCTAAAGGAATCTCAGCCGAATATGTTATAATTCCTACTGAAGTTGAACTAATGGCTTCAACCAGCACCACCTGGTTTAAATATAATTTGAACTACATACATAATTTCAGGATTTCTAGAGCCACATTAACAAAAAAATAAAAACATAAAATTAGTTGTAATAATATACTTTAATACAATGGATCCAGTATCATTTCAACATCTAATCAATATAAAAAATATTAAGGGATTTTTCACACTTTTTTTAGAATTCTAAATCTTTGAAATCTGGAGTGTAATTTACACTTACAGCATATCTCAGTTTAGATTAGCTGTATCTCAAGTGCTCGATAGCTACACATGGTGAGTGGCTACTGCAGTGGAAAGGCACATCACAAGACAGAGCAAATGGATGATTTGTGCTAAGCTCAACAGTCGCAGCCTCTCAAGTTGTGCAATCGGCCACAGGGATGGGTAAGCCAAGCATGAAGCTAATGAATTTTCAGTTAATCTTAGGCTCAGCACCTCTGTCACACATTCCCTGACTCCACCAGAAAGAGTCCCTTGTCGTAACGGTTATCCCATTCTATTCTAAAATGTTTACATGTCAAAGTCCCTCATTCAAACTCTGGGTTCTTTGAGGACAGGGACTATCCCTTTTGAATTTCTGATTCTAAAGCACCTCAGTGTTAACGAACACTAAATAATCCCTAGGGAGCACTGGACGCATTCCACTGACAGGTGATACTGATTTAGTCAAAGAAATGAATGAAAGCACGCTTTGGCCAGTAGGTGACACTCTTGTTCCACTCTATTATTTTTGCTTTTATTCTTCCTAGTCAGCGCTAGGGGGAGCTGGTTTTCACATTCACAAGAAAACGGAAGCACCCAAAACCTTCTGATTGTCCTTCAAAGCTGCAAATAATAGAATCTAAGAATTAAGGTGTGTATCCAAAATGAAATGCCATCTTGGTGACAGAGCTCTGACTCCTGTCATTCTGAGCTCCTCAATAGGCAAGGAATCCCAGTTTTCTTGGTCCGTTTTTATCTGTCGTTTATCTTGGCTTTTAAAGGAAATTGAATATCCTGTTTTGGAACAAATAGGAAAGTGATCCTGAGATGAATCATCTGAGGTTAGAGAGGAGGTTAGGGAACACAGGAAGGGGCAGAAGAGAGGCCAGACTTTTCCCGTTTGACAAGCAAATGGCCTGACTTGTGACTACTTTATACTTGGGAGTCTGCAAGCCCACTTCCCATAGTTTTCTGCCCCGTGCAGAGGTTTGGTACATCACTATCAAATCTACTCAAAACTTCCATATTTAAACTTTTTTCTTGTGACTCTAATAGACATTTGGTGGTAGACTTCAGATTCACAAAAGCATGCAAGACTGTTCTAAGAATGTCGACTTACAGGAGACACTGTGTGAGTGAGTGTGTGTGTGCATGCACAGCAGGTTGAGGGGGAATAATGTGGAAATTTCATCATCTGCACAGGATTCTTTCTGACAAAATGAATTTCTGTGAAGACTAACTTTTCCTCAAACACTGGAGTATATCCAGCCCAATTTATTGTGTATGGGCCAAAGGAGCAATGAGTTGAAACCTGCCGAATAAGCAAGGTGATCATATAGTCAGTTTATTGTCAAAATCAGAATACTTTCTAGTGGAAAGAGGGATGTGTTTATGCTTGTTGTCTAATTACACTAGACAACAAGCATAAACCGGGGCAGTCCTGGGCAAAGTAGGATGAACGGTCACTCTGTACATGTAGGGCATTGTCAAGGCCCTACGACCAGCTTCTCACCAGATTTAACTCAAAGTGAAGGTTATTTGTTCTGTTCTGGCTATTCTTCTTCCTCCTGACAGAAAAGAGGAAAATGCTTTTGATGTTTCCTAGGGTTTGAAGAGGACTACTGTGGGACACTGCTAATTTCTCTCAGAATGCTCACCAACTTCTGCATTTGGCCTACAGAGATTTGATGTCAGGAACCAATGCATGAAAAAGTGTTGCAGCTGTATCTGGTTTCCATTTTTCTCATATCTATTCTTGGCTTCATTGTGATTTCTTTAATGCTTGGCCGATTGCTTCCAGGCCTGGACCTATAAACCCAGGTTAATGTAGACAGTTGCTGAGAGATATCTTTCCCTTGTCTTATGACACACTTTCCCTTGAGGTAGAGAACTAGAAGCGGTTTCCCCTCCTGTGTTGCTCCTTCTTCATTTTTATCTGTGAGACATCTCCTCTGCATGAACTCCTAGAGGAGTGGGTTTATTTGGAGCTCTGTGAAATGAGCTAGCTGTGTGCCATGGAGCAAAGCCCATACAATTGAAGCAAAGGGCGTGAGCTCAGAGCACCTAGCACAGAGCCTGACATGTAGTAGATGCTCAATAAATGTGAGCCAACTCTTGCAGTGGAGGAAAGACCTCTGTGGCTTTCTTTATCATTACTGTGTCAAGGGAGGAATTCCTTGTGCAGGTACCCCTGATTCAGGCATACGGTAGTAGATGCCAGCACTATTTGGAGCAAGCGATAATTACAAACACGGGGGCTCCTATAGATTAAAGATCTTTCAGCTACGCATCCTTTGAAACTTAAACATGATTCCTTTGAGTCCGTTTGGGACCAAATAGGAAAGAAAGGATCATATTCTCCCAGACATGAAGGAGTAAGTCCTTTCCCTAGCTCAGAACTTGAAAAAATCAGTAAGGAAGTAGCGTAAAACAGTAGGAAGACCCTGGACTTGGGAGGTAGAGAGTCCTGGGTTTGAACTCCCACCCTAACCAGCGCTTACTGTCTTAGTCAAAATCACTTAACACCCGAAGCCTTATTTGTAAACTGGAGATAATGATAACTACCTGCAAGATTGCTATGACAACAAAATACTACAGATGATAAATCCTTAATAGTATGTTAGGCAAATGTCAATGATTTCTTCATTCTACACAGGGGCGGCCTTCTTAATTCTTTTCCGAAGGGCCTGGGAAATTATCTGGAAGAGTCAAGAGAAAATTGGGAATATTAAGAAGTTCACAGAGGAAAGTTAGAGAGCCGGAGGAGAAGGCAAGTGCTAAAGAATCCAAGGTGAAGTTGAAGCAAAGGCCGACCTTGCCCTTGGGAACATTAGTTTAAGAAGCACAAGTTTATAATTTTTGAGCCAAAATGGTCAAGAGCAAGAAAGCTTTAAATACCCCTAAATTTAATGCCCCTTCCATAACCCTGTCTTTCTCTAATTGCTAAACGATGTCTCAATAGTATTCTGAGAACACTAATCTTGAGAAGAATTGAGTAAGAAAAAATGCAGCCTGGCTCTTTCCTAATGATAGAGGACAAAAGATGACCTCTGTAAGGGTCATGGAGACCATAAACAGCGAATCTCTATTCGCCCCTGCCCCAGCTCAACAAGAAAAGAAGTATTTGAAACAGAAAAAAATAGTCTCAAAACAGAACCAAATTAGGAAAAATAATATTGAACTTGAAGAGTCAGGAGAAATATAAAGATCAATAAGTTTTGTTTTAAGATGAAACAAGTTTTGGAACAGGCTTTTCTTCTTCTACTGAGATTGTCACGAAGCAGATTTCTCTGAATGTGAGGATAGTCCCTCATGTGGCCACTGTGTTGCTTGTACCCTTCAGGGTCAATGTGGTTCAGCACTCTCCCTAATCTTTCTGGGACATGAATGTTCATTTTTCTTTTCTTCCTATCATTTCTATTGACACAGCAGATTGGAAAGCATCTGTGAATTTTCCAAACTTTTTGGGAAACATTAATGAAAAGTAAAGTTTAAGGAGCCTAACTCAATTTGAAAAAAATGAAGGTTGTAGACTCATTTATTTCCTATATTATTATTATTTCTTTTTAGGACAGTATGGTTTGAAGTCTTTTTTTTTTTTTTTTTTATGATTAGAGAACCGACATACCCATTTTGGAAAGTCCAGAGAGCCATTCTTAGTTTTCCTTTCCAGTTTTCTACCAGGAGCCGTATTGGCAGGGTTTAGGATGGGAAAGGTGAGAGTGAGTCACCAAAATGGTGCGAAATGGGGTGATGGAAAGTGAATGTTTGTGAGCAAGGTTTAACTTTAATGCATTATGACTGTAGATGTGGTTACACTAATGGTTGGACTGGGGAATTTGATGAAGATTGGACTTCTCTGATGTGTCCTGACAGGTAGCTAGGTCTTTTACTAACTAGAACCACAGTCTTTCATATGCCTGAGAAACATTGTCTTTCAGAGTCTATCTTCCTCTTTTGTACAGTGGGAACACCTCTGTTTACACCAAACTGTAAAGTTCCCTGAACACTAGAGATGAGACAATTACATCAACGCTCATGTGTTGCAGCATACACAGACAGCACCTTTAAACCTTTACAATGGGCTGTTCCCCTCTGCCTCACTGCTAGACCAAGCTGACAGTGACCACCTAATCTAATGTGATGGGGAAACACAGAGGGAGAAGGCTCAGGGTGAATCGGAGGCTGTCCTCAGATTAGCTTTGTTTCCTGACTGTTAAACTATTCCTGACTGTTAAACTATTCCTGACTGTTAAACTATTAGCTTTGTTTCCTGACTGTTAAACTATTCCCTGGGGAATAGTTTATTCTATGGCCTCACTCTCTCTGGAAGGGTGTGCAGGATGCCACAAATAAGCTCAGTATGCAGACATGGCCAGCTGGACCCTGTGTGGCTCATCTGAAAGGGAATTGGCCATTTAGCTCTGCCTGATTGTTTCCATGAGGAAAGATCTTCCCATGTTTAAAGAGAAGCTGAAAATCTGGGTTGTATGTGAAATATCCATATTTTTAAAAGTTGACTCAAATCACAAACACACACACACACACACACACACACACACACACACACACACACTCTATAGGCCAAACAATAGCCATCTGCAGGATGAATGGAATCAGCCAGTGTTCGGTCTTTGACGTAGAGGCTAAATCCCAAATCAGAGCTTTGCATGCTAGGCTTGGAATGATTTGACAATGACCTACTATTCCCACTTGGGCCCTTGGCTAGCCAAAAGTAGTTTTGGTTCCCAGGACACCTGAGGCATCTCCTCACTCCTGCACCATTGCTCTGTGGGCTCTGGAATGCCCTTTCTCCCAGCTCCTCTAGCTCCAAAGTTATTTCGTCCTCCTGGAAGTCTTCCCTGATTTACCCCTAGCCAATGAATAATAAAATAATTATATACAATGTACTCCTCCTGGGTCTCCAGGGCACTCTCAAAGGGTTACATTTCACCTCTGTTGTATTTTCTACCACATCCTGGCATACACACACATCAGAAGGCTTCAGAGAAAAATTGTGATGTTAAATTATAAGCTACTTGTGTGCGGAACCACCTCTCCAATTCCAATCCCCCTACCACCACTAAGCCCCAGGATCTGCCTTGGAGGTACTGGATGAATTTCAAGGCTTCTTGAAAGCTTTGACTTTATGGAACTAAGCTGAGTTTATTGCAGCCAGGCTAAACTCAAACCTGGAAGACTGTGATTGATTGACTCCCCAGGTGTAAACCGATTCCTTGTGCTTGCCACAAGCAGAGCAAAACTCTCCTTTCTCTCTGTAGCCTCTCCACAAGGCTCCACTCTTCCAGTGGCATAGCAGCATGCTTGGTCACTTAGGGTCTCAGGCCAGGGGAGCTGAATGAACAAAGCACCCTCACCTTCCCCCCCAAGGGGTGGGTATTGGATCCAGGTGCTAGCCTTGCTGATGAATGAGGGGAGGCCAGCATCACCTTGGATACAGGAAGAGATGCCCTGAGGGAGCAGCTCCTGGATTTGGCGAATCCAAATTAGTACTGATAGTACTACCACCTTAAAATGTGAGATCCCAGAGGGAGATCGGACACATTGAGATCTAAGGAAACTGAGGCCCAGAGAAATGTGGCTCCCCAAAGACAGGAAGGGTGTGCCCTAGGTAGGAACCAGGACATCTAACTCCCACTTCGAAGACATTTTACCACAAAGCTATACATTTCCCACTTTCATTTGAAATGTTCTAATAAAAACACAGGTAAGATAGCACAAGGCCACATTTTTTAAAAACTCTGTTCTGTAGCCGTGCCCAAATGGGCTTCTGATTTTGTGTCATCCTTCGTGCCTTTGGGAATGTAGCATTTGGAGTGTAACATTTGCTGTCCCTCCAGCCATTCCCATCTCAGTGCAATATCCTTAGCAGAAGGAAAATGAGTGGTGTGCATCCACACGTCTCAAACTCCTAGCAAAATATTTGTCACGGGAGTGAATAAAAGGAGAAAACGCTCACAGGTAATTTGCTGCCAGGTGTCATGATCTGTTCTCCATCATAGCTTGCTATAGTTTCCTAAAAACATTCAAATGAGGAAGAGCTACCATTTAAGTAAAAAAAAAAAAAAAAAAAATTTCACACTCATGCTAGTTTTTCAAAACAAGAGATTATACTGTTCCATTCTCATACCCACCTTGGGAACCTCTACTACAGAGTATGTCAATGTAAGGAGAGACCTACCGATGCCGAGATCATTATCTTCATTTTACAGACAAGGAAACTGAGGCTTGAAGCAGCTCAAAATCATTCACCCGTTAATTTGCAATCAGATCAATGCACCAGGCAGTGCTAGCCTCTGGAGCTACAATGGTGAGTGGGATAGACATGGCCCCTCCACTCAAACTGTTTCCAGCCTGGCAAACAAGAGACCGTCAGTGAATTATATGAAATTGAAGGCAAACAGAATATGCCATCCCAAAATGTGCCTTTTTGACATAAGGATTGTTTTCAGCTGAATGCAGCTGAGAAACGAGTCAGCTGCAGAAAAAAGCTCTTTACCCTGTTTGCCTAAAAGCCAGGCATAAATTTCCCCTTGTGAGGGTGTCCCTCTTCTCACATCAGGAAGGGCAGAATGACTTTTAATCACTGGAGAGGACTCTAGACTCGGTCAGTCCAGAGACGGTGCTGAGAGGAATCTACATAACAGACCTTACTATAACAACCCTTATGGTCCATGAGTTTCCCCATATATTCATCTTCCCATAATTTATCACCCCTAGAAACTCAGAACCCTTTTCCTATGTCTTGTCACTTCTCTATAAATTTACAGTCTTTTGTATAAGTACATGGGTCTGACCATCTCTTTGGAGGTTTTCATTTCATTTCAGTGAGGCCCTCCACATGCCTATGGAATAAACCTTTTTATCCTATTAATCTGCCTTTGACAGCTTAATTTCTAGGGTGCCCATCATGGAACCTGAGAGGATAGAGGAAGAAGTTTCACTCCCGTACAAAATCTTCTGGGACTTAGTCCCGAGCCCTTCCTACCTCTCTATGATGCTGATGCGACCCTCCTAAGTCGGCAGGGCATGAGATTTCCCAGGTCAGTTGCTCAGTCCTCAATCCTAATCTGTTCCTTTTACCTGAACCTGACCTCATCACTACCCTGGCGGCTTCCGTAAAACAAGCTCTATTTTGTGAGGCAAGGCAGGAGACCTCGATCTGCATAGCTAGCGTTTTGGGGGTTTCTCAGCAGCAGCTTTCAGGGTCAGTAGCTCAAAGCGGGCTGCGTGGCACGTGCCATCTGTGTTGTCCTGATGCGGCTCGGTCAAAGAAAACTAACCGCCAAAGAGAGACACAGCTTCAAAGAGGTTTTTGCTTATGGTACAATTACTTAGTCATGCAAACAATGCCAGGCTTGGATGATTTCGGAAAAATGCCAAGCATTTCTAAGGATGTTATCATTTAAAGTCAGCCTCGTGACCTCTCCTCATCTGAAGCATGTTTCTACATTCAGGCCCAGAATTTTTCACTTTAGCACAAAATGTCATGTCGCTATCCTATGATTAAGCTCTGGCGGCTTTTGTTATCACAAAACCCATAAAATCCAGCGGAGAAACTGCAACTACTCTGATGAAATGGTCTGATGGAGACAGAATGGCAACTGACATTCAAAGTGGCAACTGACATTCAAAGGCATGCGTTGCATGCGTGTGTATAACTTTGAGGACACCCTAGAAGATGGCAGAGGGGACTTTGCCAGACCCTAATGGTGGAGCTTTGATAAATGTTAGTGCCTAGCCACAGCCCATAAGTCCCTAAGCACAGAGTGACAGGTATAACCCAGGTGTGCCTTAGGCTTACCTGTTTGGGTGTCAGATGTGGTTGGCCACTTTAACAGTTTGTCCTGAAACCTGCCCCACCTAAAATGTGGCAGTCCCTCTTTCTTTTGCTTCTTGAGCCAAGGAGTCCTTAAGGTGGGTTACAGGCTCTGAGAGTGAACTTGAAGCCTTCCACAGCTGGCATACAGGCATGTTCAGATATGGCTCAGAGACTTGAGGAGGGTGGGGAGGCTTGTTGCAAGTGAGGCCATAGGGAGGAGCAGTGTGGATCCTAACTGACAAATTACCATGACTGCTAAGGAGCATGGCGGAAAGGCCAGACTGGCACCAAGACCTGGGCCCTGGAAGAAACTACAGTCAGAGGGCAGCACACCCCACCCAACACCCACCCAAAACCCTGGCCTTCCGGCTCAGAGGGCAGCAGCTGTGTATGAGAAGGAGTGGGGGGCTCCTGTTGTAGTTACTTCTGCTGAAGTTACCTCTCTCTGAACTGAGGACTGGAGCAGGGGGTTGAGGGTAACCAAGAGAGCTGATCAATGCTCTTTCCACACCCTAAAGGTGTCAGAGGTTGAAGGCAGGTTACATCCCTGCACTGCTATGGGCACTCACAGGCCAGTGAAGGATGGCAGAGATGTGGACAAAGGTCCCAGTGGTGCCAGAGCAGGTCAATGTCAGTGAGGAGAGAAAGCACAGAGCAGAGCAGCAGCCAGAGGAAGGTGCCAGGAGCTGCAAACGGCGGCTTGCGAGTCTGTGAGCTGCCCCATCTCACCCATCTTAGGAAGAGGGACTGCCACATAGCAGGTGGAGCAGACTTCAGGACAAACTGCCAAAGTGACCTACAGTCCTTGACATCCAGTCAGGTTTGCCTAAGGCATTTCTGGATTATGGCTGTCACACAGTGCTTGAGGACTCTCTGAAATACATAGGAAAGGAATCACACCCAGGATTGTACTTCCAGTAGGAACTGAAATAGGCTGGGAGCTGTTGACAATTGAGAGCACTTGGATTCACTATACCTAGGCGGTAGTATTGCAAAATAAGTCATTAGTTTAATGACAGTTTTTAAGGGTTAAAAAAAAAGAAGTAACACTACTACATTAAAGAGATACATAAATAGGGAGATGCAGAGTAATTTCAGAAATATTAAAAAATGGTAAAGCACACACACACACACACACACACACACACACGCTTTTTCATAGTATTGAGGTGTCATATTAACATGGTGACATTTATACTCATAGGCCAGAGAAGGACATGTGTCGAACACTGATATGTCTGTTTTAGGACAGTGGTTACAATTTGGTCCTTGTTTTGTTCTGAGCCTCGTGACTGCTCTCTCAGGGACCGTCAGCAAAGCCCCTTGACTCCCTGAGACTAAACTTTCCAATTCAGAAATATTAGGAAGCTATAGAAATATGACTCATGGCCTCTCTTTTTCTCAGAAAAATTGCATTTCAATTGTATTTGCTGTAGCGAATTTTAGCTTGTTATTTAAAGGAATCGCATGGCATATTCTTTTCAGAATTTAAAAACTTTGAATAAGTAAACATTCATCCCCTAATTTATATTTAAAACATTTTTAGGGGCAGAATTAGGTAGGCTTATTTTTTTCTATTTTCAATGAGTTATGCAAGGATCGTTGAATGTTTTGACTTTTCCTTTTCTGATGTTTTCTGAGCAAGGTAGAGTGACTTTTTCCCCCTCTTCTTGAGCCTTCTCCTCCAAGCTCTGTTAGTGGCAATTATTGAGAGTGGCCACTATTCTTCACTCCATCGGCAATTCCCCCTGCTTCCCAAGGTTTTGGGCATCATTGAGCTATGAGAAACTACAGGAAATGGTATTGCTGTTGAGAACACGGGCTCAGGAGCAGAACTACCTGGGTTCAAATCCTGGCTCTGCCAAGTAATAAGCTAAATGCCTCCGGGGGAAGTTACCTCTTTCTGAGCCACAGTTTTGTCACTTGTAAAATTATAGAGATGATAATGTTGCTGTGAGTCTCAAGTGGGTAAGTGAACAAATGTCCTTTAAAATAGAACCTAGCACATAGTAGGTGCTCGATAAATGTGAACTGCTAACTATAAAACCACCAGGGCCAATCTAATGAAATACAATTTGAGGACTACCCATAAAGCACACATCGGTCCTAGAATATTTCCCCATCATCCTGCCAAAGTATATTTTTAACCATTCAAGTCATTTCTGGGCCAAATTATTGTCTCACAGAGGCTCCTGCTAGAATGCAGACATTAAATCTTGTGAGGGTAACTTATTCAGACTCTTTAGCAGAAAACTTCCTGCAAGTGATGCCTTGTGAGAAGGTTTCTGAGTAATAGAGAGAAGACATATCCAGTTTGGATCCAAGGGACTGTATAAAAGTTTGGTGCTCATGGAAAAGGGATTTTGAAAAGAATTTTGAGGGAAAATACATTCATGTGGTTTAAAAAAAATTGCCAAACAAAACTAGAAGTATGTAGGTATGTAGTAAAAAGTCTACCTCCCATTCTTGTCCCCCATCTGCTCAATTCTCCTCAATAGTTCTTAGTCTCTCTCCCTCCCTCTCTCTTTCACACACACACACACACACCACCTAATTTACCAGTTCCATGTGGATCCTTCTACTCTCTTGTATGAATTCGTGCACAGTCAAGCAAGTAAGAATGTAATGTAGATTCTTTGTCATTTTTAACACACAACATAAAATACAATACAACATGTACTATTTTTCATCTTGCTTATTTTTCTTGACAATATGTTGTGGAGATCTTTCTCTAAGAATATGGAGAGAGCTTTCTCATTCTTTTCCACAGCTGTATACTATTTCATTGAATAGATATATCATAATTTATTTGGCCAGTCCCTATTGACAAATATTGTATTGTTTTTAATCTTTTGCTACTCAGAGAGTGCTGCAATGAATAAGCTGATATATTCATCATTTCACACATATGCCAGTATATCTGCAGAATAAGCCTCATAAGTGGAATTGTTAAAATAAAGGGTAAATTCATTTGTAACTTTCATAGATATTGCCAAATTTCTCTCCCTATGATCATATCAGTTAATATTCCCATCATCACTGTGTCAGAGTGCCTGGCCTATGTGGTTAAAGTTTTGGATTGTTACTAATCTGGTAGGTACAATGTGTCTTGGTGTAGTTTATTTTACATTTCCGTTATTACGAAAATGGGTAAACATCCTAAACACATCTTGAAAAGGATCTTGAAATAGCATGTGGAAGAAATCAAAGATAAACTTCTGTGATACACAAGTTTATTCTGTTTCTTATTTTCCATCAACATCAGTCAGCGTCTGTTGATTTCCTTCCACGTAAGGATATAAATGACCCTATCCAAATTCTCCTCCACTTCTTTCCCCTTTAACCTGTCAGCTATACCTTTAACTTTACAATGGTTATGTTCTGGGTTTTAACTTTTATAGGTCTTCTGTAATTTTTGTGTGGTTTATTTAAAAAGTTGGAAACTAATGAACGCTGTTTTAATTATTAAATACTTCTGTATAAATAGTTCCTTGAAGGACCACATAGTGGGCAAGGATTATTTTTTCTTATCTGTGGGTTTACATTTCAAACATCAAGATCAAATGCCAAACTATCTTCACTTTAGAGAGCCTTTAGATCTTGGCCCCCAAAAGGCAAGAATGAGAAGGATTTTATTGTTCAAGCACTCTAGTAGAAATCTTAGTTCTAGAATAGTTAATTTCATTTCTTTCGAGATAAGTCTTGGTTTTATGTTTATTTTTTTAGTTTTTTTATTCCCTAGGATCTGTGTTTGGATGAATGGGAGAGAAGCTGACTGGTAGTAGCTGATCTATAGAAGGACTTTCAAGTGTTGGTGCTGTTTTCAGTGACCCCCGTCCTTCTCATGTCTACTCTTAAGCTCAGTGGCATCAAGCCCATAGCCTCTCCAGAGTCCTGCCTCCTCCATTTCACCTCCTTGTGCCTTCTCATTATAGGTCCATCTGCACTCTATCAGCTTTTCATCTCCCAGAAATTTGACATTTCCTGTACACTTATTATCTCCCTTATGTTGTCTTGGCTCGTGAGTTCATTAAATTTTTGTACTTCATTATCGACATTTAAGAAGATGTCAAAAAGAGATGGCAAAATATGGTCTGCCACCTTGAACTCGATAATAAATGACTTTAAGGTTTTTATATAAACCTAAGTTAGGAGAACGAGTTCCTACTTTGGACATTTTATTCTTACTACATGTCCATTAAAGTCAAAATAATTGTTCCCATTGTTGATTTTGATTGGCCTTTAATATTTCTTTACCTTTGGGTCATTCTAAGTTAGTTATATACACCGAGCATTTCTAGGAGCCTTGCATCTGAGCCAAGTGCTAAACAGCATATGTATGGATTACACATATGGATCATAACAATATCAAAAGTAATAAATTGTCATGTGATAGTAATTAGTAATATCCTTATTCCTATTTTAGTTGCCTTTTATATTTTTCTATTTATATTTTATCTTAACCTTAATAGATTTAAATCCCTTCGGTCATGTATTATGTCTTGTAACTTTCTCTAGATCCAGGTGTGGTTCTTGGAATCGGTCAATGCTCAGTGAACATAGCTGATACAATTTCGCTTGGCGCAGCTGCCAGCATGAGCCTAGTTCCCAGGGTCAGTGTGTTAGTAGGTGCTCAGTGAGAATTTGTGGAGTACAATACTCAATTAAAAGAAATTCCAAAAAAGAGAGCCGGAAAAAGAAAAAGTAATTATTTTATTTTTATTTTTTTTATTAAGTTTATTGGGGGTAACAGTGGTTAATACAATTATATAATTTTCAAGTGTACATTATAATTTGACATCTGTGTATTCTATTGAGTGTTTACCACCCAAAGTCTAGTTTCCTTCAGCTACTATGAATTTGATCCTTTTTACCCACTTTGCCCTACCCATATCCCCTATATTTGACTCCCTTTAACCATCTACCTACCCCTTCCTACACCGCCCCCTACCCTCTGGAAACCTCTAGTCTATAGTCCATGGCCATGAGTCTCAGTTTATTTGTCCTGTTCATTTGTTGCTTTAAGTTTTATATCCCACATATAAGTGATACCATGTGATTTTCAACTTATTCTGTCTGGCTTATATCACGTAGCATGATTATCTCGAGATCCATCCATCTTGTCACAAATGGCAATATTTCATCTCTTCTTATGGCTGAGTAATATTCCATTCGAAAAGGTAATTTTTTTTTAAATAATATAAGAACTTGTCTCAGAACTGAAAGATCTGAATGATCAGATTAATAGTCTCGAGAAGGGCCTTGTACAACAAATAAATAAAAAGACTCATGCCAAAGCTCATCATGAAATTTCAGTTAGTCAGAAAGAACAAAAATATTCTAAAAGCTCCTAAAAATAAAGAGGAGGCCATATTCATAGGACCAGAAATCAAAATGACCTCTAGACTCCTGAGCAGTAATATTGGAGGCTAGAAGAAAGTGGAGCAGTAACTTTAAAGTTTCGAATGAAAATTACATTCAACCTAGACTTCTGTTCTCAGCTAAACTCTCACTCAAGTATGAGAATTGAATGAAGACATTTTCAAACATACATGGCCTCAAAAAATTTATCTTCTATCCATCTTTTCTTAGGGAACTAGTGTAGTGTGTGCTCCATCAAAACTAGGGAATATACCAAGAAAGAGAAAAATATAGAATCTCAGAGAAAGGAGAGGAAGGAAGGTCCACAGATGATGGTGAGAAAAAAAAAAATATGATAACAGCAGAGAAGCAGGATTAGAGAGCAATCTGGCTACATTTGAGGAGAGATGGAATGTTCTACAAGGACTGTCTTTAAGGAAAATATGAGTTACTATAAAGAAAATGACTTTTATTGCTTAGACAATATTTGAGGATAAACTGTTATTGGTTATATAAAAAAATTAAACAATGAGATGATATAATTATCAACTTCAAAAGAAACAAACTGTTGTCTAAAACAGGACATGTAATTGTAGTAAATCAAATGGCCTAGCTGTAAGCGATCATAAAAGCAGCAATTCTGCGTATTCATTTAACCAAAGACTGTGATAAAACTTTGATTCAATAAATAGTGCTGAAACAATTTAATATCCACATGCAAAATAAAATAAAGCTCAACCCTGGTTACCTTATACATATATAAAAATTAATTAGATATGGAACACTGACCTAAATTCAAGAGCTAAAATATAGAACTTCTATAAGATAACATAGGAGAAAATCTTTGTGACTATATATTAAATAGAATATAATAACTTGGAAATAATACTTTTATAATATATATCTGATTATAGACATTTATACAGAAGATAAATTAACTTTACCCAGTTCTCCCACCCCTCGACCTCCACCTCTGATCTCTGTTCCTAGAATTTGAGTTTTTTAGATTCCACATATAAGTGAGATTATACAGTATTTGTCTTTCTCCGTCTGACTTATTTCTCTTAAAGCCCTAAGGATTTCCTTCTTTTTTTATGGCTGAATAGTGTTCCATTGTGTGTGTGTATACACATATACACACACAATCAATGTGTATATATACATATATACACATAAACAATACATATATGTGTATATATATATACATATGTATATATCGCAACTTTTTAATCTATTCATCCATCAATGAATACTTAAGTTGTTTTCATGTCTTGGCTGTGGTAAGTAATGATGCAATAAACATGAGGGTACAGATATCACTTGAGAATAGAGGTTCTGTTTTCTTTTGCTATATATCCAGAAGTGGGATTGCTGGATCACATGGTAATTCTACTTTTAATTATTTTAGGAACCTCCATACTGTTTTTTATAGTGGCTGCACCAGATTACATTCACACTAACGGTGCATGGCGGTTCAGATTTGGATTATCTTAAAGGACAGAGATTTAGAAGCATTTCATTCTTGCAATGCTCCAAACCCATGCACCTCATTTCTTCATCAAAATTCCATTTGCTGTTCTTGCCTGGCAGTGAATATTGATGGTAAGGATGAGAGGTATAAGTGAAGAGAAAGGGGTCTTCCTGAGGTGAATGGCATGCAGTGGAAGGATAGTAGCTGTTAAAATCCACATGCACCTTCTCATCATAAAGCTCACTCCCTGAATTTGGCCATATTGGGTGACTGCTAGTTTTGGCTACAGGTGGTTCCAATGGAATCTGCTGGGGAATGGATTCTGCAGAATTCTGGGAAGGGGAGAAGTCGTAAGGCCAACTGGTCTGAGGAAAGGGGTAATTGGGACAACTGTTGTCATTAAGAGGATTTCTCCCAAAAGCAGCGTTTTTATTCCATGTTTGCAGATCATCGTAATCAGAGAGGACTCCAGAGACAGGAGGCTGAAGCAGGTCTCCACTGCTGTAGATTCGACTATTGGACACTTTGTATTTCTCATAGAGCTCAGTAGGGCCCAAGGTGGAAGTGGGGTCTGCCAGATCAGTGGTTCCCCCCAAACCATAACTCTTGAATAAGCAATCATTTGGTGACTTCTGCTGGGGAGTGTTAGCTATTAAATGTCCACCGTCACTGCCAGGCAATTGGATGCTCTCCTGGAAAGACCAAGTTAAAGGTAGATTTCCCCAACTTTGTGTTTCACCTGGAAGAGACTGGAAAGGGAAGTGAAAAACTTGTGTTAATAAGTTAAGCAAATTGACACAACTACCCCAGGCACCCACAAGTTACTCTGTGCAAATAAGTGCTCTGTCATAGTTTCCTCATTCCTTACATACTTGAAGCAAAAACATAGAGCAGCTTCACCGCAAGAACTCAGGACCTGAAAGAAGTAAAGACTGCTTCTATTTCCATTTTAAAACTTACTAACCAGTTAGAGCTAACTTTCCCTTTACTCTGACATGAGTGTATTTAAAATGTTTCACCCTCAGATGCAAATCTGATATTCTGAAAGCCTCTGTGAGAAATTTATAAGAGGCTATTTAAGAAAAGTCAAACTACAGCTTCTAAGATTTATCTTATACCCAGTACAGCTCCCAGGGGATCTCTGTCTGTCTGTCTGTCTCTTGCTCTCTTTCATTATTGCTCCCCTTGACTTCTCTATTTTTTAGTGCCATTAGGAGTCCGAGAGACTAGGATTTTCAATTTTCCTTCTCAAAAGACTATTCCCTGAATTCACTTTGTTTAATCATAAGTAGGACTTCTAGAATATGAAGTGGTAAATTTATTTTTATAAATGGAGGAAGTCTATTGTCCTCCAGTTAATCATAGGAAAGAATCTGGTTGAGAATTAAGTTATCCTCTTGTTTATGTAAAACTATCAACTAATAAGAGGATGGAGGTGGAGAGACTGTGACCAGGTAGGGTGAGTGGGAAGAGATGCCTTTTAACTTATTCCATGGCTGAGAGAAGGGATGAGGGACTAGTCATTTGGATTTGAGGCTCATGTTTCCTGCCAAGAGACAAAAGTTACATTTTTTTTAAAAAAAATGTAAGGTATATTTAGAGCCCCCAGGGATGGACTGGCTCTATTTCTGTTCTAAAAAAAAAAAAAAAAAAATGTGGCGCACTGAACAGCTGAAAAAGTATAAGACTTGCTATCACTGTTAAGCAGACAAACCCATGAACCACACCCCCTGCCCCAAGCCCCTACCTTCAATGACTGCTGTTTTTGGAAACTGCCTGAATATTTCATCTTGGTAAAGTGTGTTAAGGAAATACACAGTTGACGCTTGAACAACATAGGTTTGAACTGCACTGGTCCACTTACATGTGTACTGTTTTCTATCCATGGTTGGGAGTCTGTGGATGCAAAGGGCCGACTCTCTACACTGATCTACACCATTTTATAAAAGGGACTTGAGTATCTGTGGAGTTTTGTATCTGCAGGGGTTTCTGAAACCAATCCCCCATAGATACCAAAGGACAACTTAAGTTCTGGGGGAGTCAAAAGTTATATGCAGATTTTCCACTGCTAGTGGTAGGAGATCAGTATCCCTAACCCTTGCATCGTTGACGGGCCAAGTGTAATCTATTTTAGGAAAAAATGAAAATTTGGGGAAAAAAGCATGAGGCTAATACTTGTGGAGATCATTTCAAATATAGAGCGCCAAATATAGGTTAAATACTAATTCCAGCCTCTTTTTTTTTTTTTTAACATAGTAGGGAAAATAATTCTAAAATTCTATATAATTTATGGTTGAGAGCATGCTAAAAAAATGGTAGAAATCAAGAGGAAAGCCTCAGGTTCAGTTTCTGTGGCAGATGCTTGCTTATCGATGACCCTGACAGGATGTGATTTCTGGCTTTCTTTTGCTGGTGAGGGACTGGAGAAATCTACTGCCCCACCATACGGGCGATGAGTCATTGTTATGTTTTGAACACACATGGGGAAAGGTTACCTTTGCCTCTCGGCCCCTGTTTGCCTTTAAGGAGCTGGAGGAAGGGATTGTGTGCACTTTCTTCGTTGCTCTTCTTGCCTCAGCTTCCAATTTGGTTTCTGGTTTTGGGTGATCATGTTCTCCCTTTGACTTAAAGGAGACAAAGAAGTAGAATAAATAATTAGTTAGTACTTTGTAGTGTGTAAAATTTTACCCTGTGTCCTACCATCTGACTGGGTGTTGTTACAGTTGACTGTTGTAACAAGGTTTGCTAAACCTTTTAAGTGCCTGCTGAGCCCACCGTGAGCTTTCCTGCCTGCCTGCCTTTGCTTACGATGCTCCTTCTTTTCATGGTGTCTCTTACTCAAATGGTATAGTGATAACAAGAAACGCTTATTATGTACAATCTCATTTAACCCTCAGCACAACCCTATGAGGTACAAACCATCATTATCATCTCCAGTTTACAGAATGAGAATTTGAGGCACAGAGGGATTATGCCATGCGGGCAACTTCCCCTCAGGCGTGGTGCTGGCTCTCATTTGCCTGTGCATCTCTTGCATGAAACTCCTCGTACTCGGTAGACATTTCTTGAATTAAAGAGAAATAGCATCTTATCACTCTAACTCAAATCAAACCTGGAAAAATATGAAGCGTCCATCATGCCTCCAGAAGTTGGTGACTGGGAAGCCCCCATGGCCTCGGCAAGGAATTAGCTTCAGAGGCCCATCGCAGTTGGGACAGCGTTTCCCTACGAAAGAACAGAGGAAGGTGATCACACCTGACTGAGCCATACCAGCTGACTCCTGAGTCCGTGCAGTCCAGACTGTGTTAGCCCGGACTCCAGGGTGGCAGAAAATCCACCTGGGCACAGTTTTATGCATTCCCATCCACTGGGCATTATCCCCGGCCCTAGAAGACCCAGCTACCATAATGGTCCAGATTGGTCTCACATGTGGGTAGAGGAAGCGGTTGCCTACAGAATTGGATATTTCACAGGTCAGGGGAGAGCTCTTCTGAGCAGAAAATCTGTCTCTACTTATTTACTGATACTTGAAATTTTTCGTCGAGAAAAAGAAAAAATTCTTTTACTTCACTGTTACAACTAAGGAACAAGGGGCAAACCCATATGAGAGAGAGAACATAGCTACTAAATTTTCAGTAACATGTAAACGACTGATACCAGATCCTGCCCTGAGAGCAAGTCTTGAAGACAAGCTACAATGAAAGAACATGAAGTAACTTCAGGTCTGAAGTGGGCAAAGCACAGGGAATGTAGAATGCATCTATTTCACAATCTGATGAATATGATAAAAAGAAAATGAGCACATATTTCAGCATGTGATAATGGCATGAACCTACATGCCATGGAACTGAGTCTAATCTCAAATTTAATCCCAGTGCTCTCGCTTCAGATCAAAGCGCTCATTGAGATACATTCCTCAAAATGTCAGAAGGCCAGTCTAATAAACAAGTTTCTCCTAAACTTTTTGTGTGTGCGCCGATGAATTAATGTTAGTCCTATAAGGGAGGCATCTTCCTTTTTAACAGAGGCCTTGAGTCAGGTGCCTTAACCTAATGAGCAGTTTTAATGGTGCGTTATGGCAGATCTGTGGGGCAGTCCCCCATGGGGTCTGAGGGCGTTGGTAGACTCTCCTTAATATGTTCTACACAGGAACAGCCTTGGTCTCCACCATGCTCCAATGTGAAGGCTGGGCCCTTGGTATATACTGGAATGTAGTGGCCCATCTGGGCAGGAGCATTTGAATAAATGCCAGCTTCCTCTCCAATGCCAGGGAGCCCCACTTACTCTGCTGCTTCTGCCGGGCTTTGTCACAGATTGCAGGTCTCAAGTAGATCTTGCGGCCCTCCTTGGCAGAGCAGTCCAGGCCGCACACCACCACGCCCAAGCAGGACTTCTTGAGGATGCGCGAGTTGTGGTTGTTGGTGTTGCGCATGGCCCAGCTGCTCAAGTGCCGCTGTGCACTCCTGTCCTCTGAGCTGTAGATGAACTTCTCATAGGAGTCTGGCCATTCTTGAAACCAGTCAATCTTTTTTACATTCTGACAGAAACATAGAGAATATTTTCAGATTTTAAGCTAGAAAACAAAACTATCCATCACTGTAGAGTCAAGGGACGTGAAGGTTGTTTTGGCACTCAAGAGCTGCGTGAGAGAACTTTGGCCATGACCCCGTGGGTTTAATTCTGATGGTGGGATCTGAGAACATGGCACAGTAGTGGTGATATGATTGCTGTGTCTCCCAAAGATTTGCTCCCTGGACCTAAACGAGTTGTAATTTAGTCCCTCAGAGTTCTAACCGATCGTTGTTTCTCTAGTCCTTGGTGATAAGAGTTATGACTATTTCTCACTAAGAATTTTTGAGGGCGAAGTAATGTACTCTGATACAATTAATGTGGAAAACACTGTGGCAGGATGGTGAGATAATGTCTCATAGCACAGTGTAGTTACCTTATTAATAATATATACACCTGAAACTTACTGGATTTCATTAACCAATGTCAACATAAAAAAAAAAGAGAGAGAGAGAAAAACAAAAAAAGAATGTTAAGGGTTTCTGCAAAGTCGCCAGCAGTTGGGAAGACTGGAGGGCTCTGGTGTAGGAAGGTTCGAGAGCCACTTCCTCCCCTGTGGAGACTTTATTCCTTTTTCCTCTACTCCCATATTCATGTGCCCCAAACAGGAAGAAAAGTAAAGAAGAATTTCGTTTGACTGGAAGCTTCTATCTTCTTGCCCAGGACTGGCACGTTCCCTGTGTGTTAACACTTAACCAGGCTAAGACACTCAGTCATTATAGCATAAGTTATTTGGCTTTCTGTTTCTTTATCTGTGTAATAGGGATAACAAAATCTGCCTACCTCAAGAATAGTTCTGATAATTGAATATAATATATAAAAAATCCTTAGCATAGCACTTAGCATGGAGGGAGCGCTAAATAAATATTAGTCACTGATGTGTGGTTCACTTTCCTTAGCCTCTGCTTTGGTACACAGATGCTGCATTTGACAGATCCCACCTAGTTCTTAGAGTGATAATCATTAAGCAGTCTTAGTAGTCAAATGGGCTGTGTCCATCCCTACAGCTTCCAGAGACCTGGCACGGTGTAAGAACATTTTTTATTAAAATTCTAGAAGATCGGACTAGAAGATTCTAGAAGGATCAGAAGGAGTTATCAGGTTATTAGTATTTATTGAGTTAGATTTCAAGTTTAGAACATTCCAAAGGACTTTGTAACATGAGACTCTGGGCAAATGATGTTGTCTCTGAAGCCTCATTTTGCTCTTCTCTGAAATGGAGACATTGATAAAACACACTTCAAAAAGTACTGTAAAGAGCAGAACTGTAAGTCTTATGTAATGATAGTTGTGTTATTTGAATGGAACGTCATGGGACCTGAAGTGGGTCAGAGGAAATATGAGAGATTTTATGTACACGAAAGGTTAGTGGTTAAGAGCTCAGGTCTGCAAACTAGGGTCCATGGGCCAAATCTGGCCCGCTCTCTATTTTGATAAATAAAGTTTTACTGGAACACAACGTGTTTATTCATCTGACTGTTGTCTGTGAATCCTTTTATACCACCATTGCAGAGTTGAGTAGTTATTGTAGAAATGGCCCACAAAAGCTAAAATATTTACTATCTGGCCCTTTATAGAAAGTTTGCTAAATCCTGGCTAAGAGCATGGCCAATGGAGGCAAACAGTCTTAATGAAGTTCTTTGCCCTCTCAGTGCCCCTGTTTCCTGCTCTGTAAATGGAGGTAACAGGAATACCTACCTCACAGGGATATTATGAGGATTGAATCAGTTAACTTACATAAAACATTTAAAATGGTGTCTGGCACATAGTAATTTCCACTTCAGCGTTAGCTGTTACTCTGCTAAATCTAGGGCCACACACAACCAATGTATTTGTCTTTCTTGCCTGACTTTTTTCATTTAGCATAATACTCTCTAGGTCTATTCATGTTGTTGCAGATGGCAAGGTTTCATTCTTTTTTATGGCTAAGTAATATTCCATCATATATACATATCACATCTTCTTTATCCATCCATCTATTGATGGACAGTTAGATTGCTTCCATATCTTGGCTATTGTAAATAATGCTGCAATAAACATATGGATGCATATGTCTTTTTGAATTAGTGTTTTGGGTTTCTTTAATAAATACACAGAAGTGGAATTGCTGGATCCTTTTTGTCTCTTTTTGCCTTTGTTTTAAAAGTCTATTTTGTCTGGTATAAGTATTGTTACCCCCGCTTTTTTTTCATTTCCGTTTTCATAAAACGTCTTTTCCATCTCTTTACTTTCAGTTTGTGTCTTTTAGTCTGAAATGAGTCTCTTACAGGCAGCATATGTAGGGGCCTTGTTTTTTTATCTATTCAGCCACTCAGTATTTTTCGATGGGAGCATTTAATCCATTTGTATTTAAAGTAATTGTTGATAGATAGGTATTTATTGTCATTTCATTATTCATACATTTTATCTTTCCTCCTTCTTCTTCTTAAAGAAGAAGAAGTCCCTTTAACATTTCTTGTTATATTGATTTGAGGCTGATGAACTCCCTTAGGCTTTTCTTGTCTAGGAAGCTCTTTATCTGCCTTTCAATCCTAAATGATAGCTTTGCTGAGGAGAGGAATCTTAGTTTTCATCACTTTGAATATTTCTTGCCAATCTCCCTGGCCTGCGAAGTTTCTCTTAAGAAATCAGCTGACAGTCTTATGAGAGCTCCTTTGTACATAACAAACTGCTTTACCCTTGCTATTTTTAAGATTCTCTCTTTGTCTTTAAACTTTGGCATTTTATGTTTTTTTGTTTGTTTGTTTTTTTGTTTGTTTGTTTTTTGTTTTTTAACACCCACAGCACCTGGTATTCCTAGGCGGTCTCCCATCCAAGTACTAACCAAGCCCAACCCTGCTTAGCTTCCAAGATCATACAAGATTGGGCACATTTGGGGTGGCATAGCCATAGACTAAATTTTGGCATTTTAATTATGCTGTGTCTTGATGTGGGCCTCTTTGGGTTCATCTTGGTTGGTAGTCTCTGAGCTTCCTGGGCTTGTATGCCTATTTCCTTCACTAACTTAGGAAAGTTTTCAGTCATGATTTCTTCAAGGCTTTCAGTTCCTTGCTTTTTCTCTTCTCTTATAGTACCCCTGTTATGCAAATATTGGTATACTTGATGTTGTCCCAAAGGCCCCTTAAACTATCCTTTTTTGAAAAAAAAAAAAAAATTCTTGTTTCTTTTTGCTATTCCATTGGATATTTTCTGCTACGTCATCTTCTAAATTGCTGATTTAATCCTCTGCTTCATCTAATCTACTATTGATTCCCTCTAATGTATTCTTCATTTCTCACTGGTTCTTCTTCATGTTTCCTGTCTCTTTGTTGAAGTTCTCACTGAGATCATTGAGCATCCTTTTAACCGGTGTTTTGAACTCTGCATCTTGAGGTTGCCAGTCTTCATTTTGTTTAGTTCTTTTTCTTAAGTTTTGTTCTGTTCTTTCATTTGGGACATGTTTCTTTGTCTCCCCATTTTGGCTGTCTCCCTGTTTTTGTTTCTATGTATTAGGCAGAGATGCTGCATCTCCTGGTCTTTAAATAGTGGCCTTACTGCAGTAGGTGTCCTGTGGGGATCAGAGGCACAGTCTTCCTGGTCACGTAAGCCAGGTGCTTCAGGTGTACCCCTTGGTGGGTTGTGTGTGCCCTCCTGTTGTAGAGGAGTTTTGATTTCTGTTTAAGCTTTTTTTTCCCCAACAGCCCTGGCACCCTAGTTTTCCAGTTCTATTAATAATACAATTGACTTGAGAAAATTACTAGGAGTGTGTTCACATCATGCTATTCTCTTGGCTGTTTATTTATACCATCTTTTGTCCTGCATGCTTAGTATACAGCTACAAATCTTTGACATCTTTTGACACTGAAATTAAGAGAAAATCCAGATCATAATAATGCAAAGGAATCCAGGTGTCAAATGAATGACAGAGATTTATGAAAGCCTTTTAAATTTAAGGCACCAGGAAAGATCAAATTTTAAAAGAAAGAATAATCATTTCTTAATCTTATTTAGCACATCCTCACCAAATAATTTCCCTTTTTAGATCTTTTGTTTATTTTAATTTCTAACTTTTCATGAGTAACTGTTTGTTTTTCTTCTTGGTTAAGAAGTTTATAATTTAAAGGGAATATTCTTAAGGTGTCCAACATGTAAATCTAACTAATTTATATTTTATAATCCCATCGGTAATATCACTGGGGGTTTAATTAGTGTCTATGACTTCTGCGTGTATTTTTTTTTTTTTACTAAGAGACTTAATCCTCTAACTCACTTAAACTCTTTGAAACTCTATGTAATCATTGATCACCTTTTATCTTCCCCTCGTTCTAATTTACTTAACTACTTAAAGTTTTAATAGGGCACTTTAAGAATTAAATACCTATTATTACATAAAATGAATAAAACCAAAATTCTGAAATAAGGTATCAAAAATACATTATTATGTTATATTAAATTGATTTTCATTTGGAATATAGTCTGCTCTCATATAAAGCAATTACCTGCTAGGTTTTCTTTAATTATGAGAAAAGCTTATTAATTCCTTATAAATAAATGTTTCCAAATAAAACAGAGATAGCAAACAGATACATATTTAAGCAAATCAGATAGAGGGGAAAAAATTAGATGTTATTTATGGAACACAGAAAACAAATTCAACCAGCATTTGTTTTACATACAAATTTTCAAGAACTTATTTTTTTTGAGCAAACTGGAAGCCAAACTCCAAGTGTTATCAAAGAGAGGAATTCAAGGCAACAAAATGTTTTTAGGTAAGTTAAGAATTACTGCTTAGACCTGCCATTTCCTTCCTTTGTTAAGGGATCAAGACTCAGGACAAAAAGTCCCTAATTTGCTCACATGACACTAAGGTGAGCCAGAGCATCTCAGCTTTTGAATTCTCTCTGTCACTTCTCTTTCCTCTTCTCTCTTCCTTTTCCCACTCCACCCCACTAAGCAAGGGACCTCTTGATAGGCACCCAGAAGAGATGCAGTAATATTCCCATCCCCATCATACCAGAGGCACAGGATAGCAGAATTCTGGCCCCAATTGTGGGGGACCAAATGACTATGGGAGCCCATATAGGTGATGCTGCCCTAAGAAGTTCAAGATGATCAAGAATACTGGGCAAAGTTGACTAAGTTATGGATGACTTTGTGACAATGTGACCTGATCATGCAGCCAGATAATAATTACAAGAAATCTAGAAGGCAGTTTACCTGTTACTTCCCTAGCACCAAGACACAAAGATTACTACAACTAGCTCCTTCCTGATTACATTTAACAACACGAATTCACAGAAAGAGCTCAAAAATTCCCCTTTGCTCACAGTTTTGGGCTCATCCCCTGCAAAGGCCAAGGAAATTTTTGCTGGCTAAAATCATGGTCCAGGAATTAGCTAATCTGAGATGTGACTTCTTTGTCATTGACAAAGGTTTTAGGTTTTAGGTTTGTCTGAATTTATATTTAGCCTACACATATCGTTATTTTATCTCAACAAAATAATACTTAAATCTTAGATTTTGTAAGTTAATGACTTGGTGTGGCTTGGCCATGGGTTTAATCTGAAAACTGCTCAGGAACAAAATAATTCAAGGTGTTTGTCTGCTGTGGTGTTGTTGGAACATCCTATACTTTTGCTTAGAGAAACTGGCTGGAGTTAAGAATGAAGTGGGTATATGTAGGAGAAAAGGGAACTGATTTTTTTCTTAATTTTCAACCAAAAAACTTAAAAAAAATTCTTAGGGTTTCAAGGCTCTCAAATACTATAATCAATATAAACAAAAGTGTGACACTTTCTGAGATTATGTAATGAACATCCATTTGCTGCTTTTACCAAACAAACCCTAAAGCAAGTATGTCTGAACTTTCAAAATATAAGATTGGTGTATTACATTGGCCAGAAATAAACGGACTTTTATAAATGACGGTTTTGAGTAACTTAAGTGCCTGAAATTTTGGCTGGTTCCTTGGAGACTGGGTTAAGGAGAGATGATATCAAAATAACCACAAGTTAGAAAAGTGACTAGAAAAAAGTAAAATGGTTTGTAAAGACACATATGCAGCTGAAAAAGGAGGAATCACACATGAAACAAATTGGGAAGGGATGATTTACTGAGGGTAAGTCGTCTTTCTAAGTCCTAGATCTGATCATGATGCTTTCCGGCCCAATAAGCCTAATGGCTTCCCACTGCCTATAAAATAACTGAATTTTTCTAGGATTGCCTGCTTCCAAACCACCTTTCTAGTCCATAGCCTCCCAAATCACCTTGCTGAACACCTGTGCACAAGCTCCCGCAAATGCAGACTTTGAGCCCTGCTTTCTCAATTGCTTTCTTCACTTGCCTTAATCCTCCCACATTTTACAATGAATGCACTTCTGAAAAAACAGCCCTTTGCCAGATGCTCTGCCTTGCTTTCCCTGCCCAAATCATGCTGAATTCCATACTTACTTTTTCAAGCACCTCTAGTACTTTTCTACATGGCATTGATTCTCTATTTGGGCACCGATCTTGTTTCATTAGCTCAGAAAATCATGGGCACTTTCATGGAAGTTAATACAGCTCAATGGCTTCTATATTCCTGAGCCTGTTATAGTGTCTGGCCCATTTTAGTCACTCAAAACTGTTTGGTTTTCTGATAAAGACATCGACATTCACTGTTGTCAAAAACTAACCCATAAATCTTAACATATTTGAGACATGTAAAAGGATGTGGAGTTTCCGGGACCAGAAGATGCAATTAGCATTCAGGTGACCATCTTGAAACTTGAAGCACGTGAGTAGATTAAGAGGAAAGGAATTTGTTTACGAAATTGCAGGAATTTGCCCATGTGTTGCAGAAGTAATAATCCTGGGAAGAATATAAAATTATGAAAAATAAACTATAAATTCAGGGGTAAGTAAGACTTAAGAAAATTGATCTGTTTAGAGTCATACAGGTTAAAAGCAATGAAGCCATTCATTAATAGATATCATATTTGTCATTTATGGTTTTAATACATGCCCGGCATCGTGGTAGTCACTGGGCCAAGAGTTCTAGAATACAGGCCATCCTCGAAATCTCAGGTCACAGAGTCTAGACTATTAGAACTAAAAGAGTACATAAGAGATCATTCATTTAGAGCAACCACCTCATTTTCAGAAAAGGAAAGGTAGTCTCTAAAAAGGTAACAACTCCCTGAGTCTCTACAAATAAAAAGGAGGCAGAACTGGAATTCGAAGTCAGGGCTTTGTCTCCAAGCCCTGCGTTTCTCATAGTTTACCACTCTGCCTCCAGATATGCTCACAAAACATAAAATTAAATGTCCTTGAAAATCTTTCCAAGACCTTTTATTTTTTACCTTAACTGGTTCTTGATATTCCAGAGCCAACATAAATCCAGCTGAGGATGGTATTGTCTCTGCTCAGAAAATTTTAAGGGAAATTTGTACTTATAATCATTTCTCTGGCACATTTAACAAAATGAAGGGTGCTTCGCTATTTCCATGAGAAAGTAAACTTTTTCTATGAACTATATATGATACATTTCCAAAACTGAATGTATGCTCTTGTTGTAAATTTCTCAGTTTCATGTCTTGGGTAGCTGAGAATGCTTTTGTTTTGAAAATTCATGTTATAACATGAACTTTCATGAGCCTTGAGACTCCCTCCAGGGAGTAGTTCTTTCTTTCTTTTGTCTACAGATCTGATGAATGATATGGATTTTGTGTCCCAGAAAAAATGTACATTAGTACACAGTGTTGCCTGTCATTTCAGGGGATTCTCGAACCCCGTTAAAACTCCTGTTCTAGGATGTGATGTTGCAAAATCATCTATGTACCTGCTTACTTTAACTCTTGATTTTGGGGATGCCCAGCTTCTATTTGGGAGTTGTAACCACGAAACTAGGAATAGGCAGCAATGCGGGTACTTGAACCAGGAGTAACAGTTGTAAACCGACAAAGAGAAACTACAAAGACAAATCCCTAAAATAGATATTAGCATGATGTATCTGTGGTTTATTTAACCATCCTTAAGTGAATGGAAAGTAGGGCAAACCACTTTTCCAAGACCTATCAAGAGGAACATAGTGGGGAATTTAAGGAGAAACATAAAGAGAAACAAAACAAAAAAAATCTTTTTAAAGATTTAAACGTAAAAAGAAACAAAAGAAAATTAGAGTAAAATTTTGAATGATTTGGAAGTTGTCATTCGAGTGAAAGGCTGGAATGGTTAAAAATCAAGACTGAGGAGTCTCCATTAACCCCTTCCCTGCTTGGGATAATTCAGAATTCTTGTTCCCCAGAATCAGGCAGACTAGCTAGAAATTTTCATTTGGTAGTGGTGGTCTCCAGTCTTAGCCTTAGTGTTACATGTACAGCTGACCCTAGTTACGTTTTCAAACAACATGTAGTCAAAACATCCTTCAAATACTAAAAAGTGAGGTCAAGAAAGTCAGTTTTAAACAACGATGTTTTCCACCAAGTTAAGAGTTAAAAATCCAATTGCTAAAATGAAGGCCAAGAAAACATAAAATGAAAGTCATTCTACAGTTGGAAAGCAGCCCAGTGTGCGTGTACTGTATCATATTTACAAAAGTTCTAGAAGAGCATGCTGTATCCCATAACAGCAGTGTCATTTGGACATTCCAATTGCAGATTTATTTTAAAACCATTACAGTAGCAAATTAGGTTGTATGGGAATTTGTGCATGATAAGAGTCAATCTATGGGCAAATACATCATCATGGATTTTACACTTCTAGCTAGCCAGGGTGGGTGTGACCTGAGCCAAGCCAATTTTGAAAGCAAAGGGAAGTAACATTTTCTATAACGAGAGGAGTCTGGTAAGTAAAGACCCACTCAAATCATCGGTCTTGGCATATCCTCTAAAACTTTTTTAGTTGGATATCCAGCTCTGGAGTAGTTTACCCAGTTGGGAACCCCATCAATTTCCTTCCAAGTCTTAGCAAGTTAGTAGTCAAGGCTTCATAGCCAAATGTTGAAGGCAAATTCTTATATCAAGTACATACCTGTGGCAGTTTCATATCATTTATATCCCAGCTTAACATGTCTTTGTCCTCAAAGTCCTCAGGTTCCATGATAAAGTCAGGTCACCCACAAGTCTCTGTTTATTCAACTTCCTTCAGAAGTGCTTGAGAATTTTGCTCTTAAAGGCTCTTAATGTGGTAAGATCAGTCCACTCAAACAGCTTAGACCAGGAGACTTTTCTGTTGCCGAAAAATAAATGATAATAATATTGATCGTTAAAGAGATGAAAATAAGTGCTTATCTGACAGAAAAACCTATTTTTATTGACATTTTTGCAGGCACCAACATACAAATAGAAACAAAATGTAGAAACCATTAGGGATCTCGCTAAAATAAAGCTTGACCATTGGGAATCAGAAGTACAACGATCACTGTTTTAACCCCTGGATTTGTGCTTCCTTTCTCATTGCTGGACCCAGGCTGTGAAGGCGTTAAGAGGAACCACTGTCACCTGTAGCCAATAGTTAAGACCTTTTTCTCCACATACACCTGTGTTTGAGAGGGAGCACTGGCTCGGGGTCGTTTCCACAGAAATGCTCTTGTAAATTAGCTAATGTGTGGTCAAAATTACAAGAGGGAACAATCACAACCAGATGTGTCTAGAAGTATTTTTAGAATCTAAACTGCCATAGAGAGTAATGTTGGTCTCTTTAATAAATCCAATGTGCTCTTTATATCTTCAAATATTATCAAATGATATGCTCCTATGAGATTCTTCTAAAACCTTGGCATTATTGACATTCTGGACCTGATAACTTTTTGTTGCGGTGGGGTTATCTTGTGCAACATCTTGTGGGATGTTTAGTAGTATCCTTGGTCTCTGCCCATTAGGTGCTAGTAGCAAACCACCCTTTGTTATGACAACCAAAAACGTCTCTGGACATTTCTCAATGCCCCCTCGGGGAAAAACTGTATGAGAACTACTGCTCTAAAATCGTATTTCTTATTTAACTTGAAGTGCTCTTCAGGGCTTTCTGACTTTGTCTTTGGCAATCTCACTC
>NW_006494614.1:33219848-33248332 GCF_000325575.1 Pteropus alecto | reverse complement strand
CTGCCCCTGACAAGAAAGTTCTGTCTCACTTAACTTTGATTAAATTGTATTATGTAAACAATAGTCAAAAGTTGGGGGGCAAACTGCATTTGTTCCCCAATGAGAAATACTGCTCTAGTTGCAAATTATAATTGGTGAAAGGAGATTCACAAATTAAGAAGAAAGTGTGAAGTGTTCTATTGAGAAAAAAACTGATCATTTTGCAGATGAATTGTGCTTGTTAATAGAATATGAAGTGAGACATGTTTACATGTACAGCTGACCCTTCAACAACACAGGGGTTAGAGGCACCAACACCCCTCACAGTCAAAAATCTGAGTAAAACTTAAGTCAGCCCTCCACATGCACGTATTCTCAACTGTGGATCGAAAATACTGTATCATTACCATCTGCTGGCACTCTTGTAAAAACAAGGGGCATGATGATGTTACATAGAACTATTCAATAGTAAACTCAAAATACAAGCTAGATTAATTGTCTAAACCTTAGAAAGTCCCATAAGCTCTGTTCCTTAGTTGACTTTATATAACCTTAATACTTGTCAATTACTGAGACATACTGAGGGAAAGTGTATGGCTATAGAAGATGTTGCCTTGAACATATAAATGGAGTTCTTGACTATAAAATAACAAGCTAAAAGGAGTCTCTTTCCTACCTACCTCATCTATCCACACTTGCCTATCACCAAGTGTTCACAGACTCAAAGAGCATGAGTCCTTGCTCCCCATTTCAAACACTGACATGCAAAATTAAATTCCCATGAGTTTCCAAACAAATTCTATGTTTGGAAAATAAACACTACATTACTGAAGACTCGAAGACAGATTGACTTTAATTTAGAAGACTTAGATGGCAAATATATAAGACATAAATATCAAGTGAAAATGTGATAGCAACAGTTTTATGTACTTACCTCTTTGAACATTAACACAGTGACTCGAGTGGTCTAAAATTTGTTATAGCTTATTAGGATAGATTAATCTTAAAAATTCACATTTCCCCAAGTGAAAAACATTGTTTTAAGCCTAGTTAACATAGACACGATTCTTTTATTTTTAAATTAAAAACAGAGAAATCAAATATCTTGCTGCGGAACACCATGGTTTTTAAATTTTTTCTGATGTAATTTTTTCCAAATAAATGAACATAAATTTAATGTTTCCTAGAAGGTTAGGAGCAAAACACAGAAAAGAAGAAAAAACTGTAGCCCTTAAGAAATAAACAAACTCAGCTTTCTTCCAGGATTAAAAAAATCTAAATTTGTCAAGACTTCATTTTTTAAACAGTAACTTGGGCCAAAGTGTATTCAATTTTTAGCTTTTCTACATAAAAACCAACTAGAACCCTGTAAGAATGGATTAGCCATTATCCTATCCCTTACATTTGTCTCTTCTCAAGAATTCTGGCTTCCTTACCTTCTGCCTTCTTATGGAGATGCAGACAATATTGTGATGTATCTCTGGTTGGGTCCCAGCAGGATCTGGTCATTTTCTGCGCAGAAGCTGCTGCTACTCCCTAATCCAGGTCAAGGTACATTATGCTAATGAGCTCTGGCAATTGTCCAATCAAAATCTAGATGCTCCCAGCTCAGGATAGGTAAGAGGGAGCAAGGAGCCACTTAACCAGCCCAATTCTCTGCAGAATGCCAGCAATGTGATGAATATTCTATGGTGTGCCTGTGAACTTTCCCCTCCTTTATGTTAAGAGGGCATTTTAACTGAAATGGACATTGAGAGCCTCTTGAGAAAGCACAGATGTTTTCCTTCTCATAATTTCATAGGTTGGGTCCAAGACAGACTTAGTAGTAGATTCTAATTCTTCTACCATTTACCACTGCCAGAGAGGACTGACATATGTTACGCTGATAGAATTTACTGGAATAGATATTGGGTAGCCAACAGTTCCTAAACCTGAAACATCGAAATTCTATCTTACCCCTTATAATGATGCCCCACTAATTCTATGTTTCCTTTCCCCCCAAATAATACAATTCTCCCTTCTAGAGATGTCCTCGGCAGTCCGGGCACAGCCCAAGTCAGCTCAGTTCACCTGCTACGTTCCAGGCGGTCTGCTAGGCTCTGCAATTACAAGGGAGGATTAAAGTCATTAAGAAGTCCAGCCTAGGGGGAAAGACGAAAAAAGACACTAAATAAGCCTAAGATAACTTGGTGCATGGAATAGAGAGAGGCAGCCCAGAAGGAATGCAGAGGGGGAAACTATTAATCTGAAGGGAGGAGGATCAGGGGAAACTTTTTTCAGAAAAATGATGCCTGATCAGCCTTATGAAGGACAAATAGCTATTTTTTCAAGGAATCGAGGAATGGAAGAGAGTGTTCCATGTAGTGGCTATAGGTAAAGAGGTATGAAAAGCGTGATGTGCTCAGCGTTATGAGAAGTCGGTACCTGTCAGGGAGGTCTAGACCATCAGAGATAGGCTGCAGAGGAAGGAATGAGCAGGCCAGAAGGCAAAATGCTTGGGAGGCCTCACAGGCTGTGTTGTGCAGGCCCTAAGAGACCTTTGGCGACGCTGAGAAGATTTCTCACTAGTCTCAGTATTCTTTCCCCTGGAGTTTAAGTCTCCTCCGCATGATTTTCTTATGCTATCTGACTAATCTTGGCCTGCTCTTTGCAGTCCCTCCCTTGCTCAAGAGATTCCTTCTTTATTCCTTGAACACACTGTGGTAGGACAAAGCCTAATGTTGTGTCAACTAGCAAAAGAGGAATGTCTAGAGTGTTCAGCTCCAGAATCACGAAGCAGAGAAAAGAGTGAATTTTAGAGTTAAGAGGCAATAAATTAATAACTGTCACATCTGCCATGATTATCCACTAGCTTAGGTCTTCTCTTTGGAGTGTCTTCTTTCATCTATCTATCTAAGTCCTATTCATCCTCAGGAATTCCCAAAAGGCCACTTCCTTAGGAGACTATTCTGTAATACATGATTTCTCACTTTTGTGTTGTTCTAGAACTCTTAACTCTGAATTATATGCTATCTTATATTAGTTAGAACTAATGTTTTTTTCTAATTATAAAATAAATCTATGATCTTTTTTAAAAAGTCATGGTCTCATTTCCCAGAGATTCCCACTGTAACATTTTGGTCATGTCATTTCAGACCTTTGTTTTCCCCTACACTCATCACCAAACATAGGTATTACTTTGTATAACCGTAATACTACTGCACATGCTATTGCTTTTAACTGTTCATAAGTGTTCGTTCTGGTTCCCCGGCTAAGCTGCTAGTTCTTTCGTGGCAAAGTTGGTCTCTTCTACTTTTCTTCCCCTCACAGAAGGACCTACTGGAATCCCAGCTGCAGCATCAGATCCATCCTTGTCCCCAGAACCAACCAACTATGACATACGACAGGACTGAGGACCTTTTTCTCTGCACTCTGATTGAGCTGTGACCAGACTAAGCAGACCGATAACAGTACTGTTTTCTTAAGGCCATGGTCCTAAATTTTACCCACTTTCTTCTAATTAGTCTTCTGTTATTGTTAGTAATAACAATAATCACAGCAGCTTTCCTTGACTAAACACTTACAATGTTTAGTCAAGGAAATGTGTCAGGTACCATGATAAACACTTGACCTTTATAGCATCCCTATGAGGTAGATGCTATTCTTTTACAGAAGAGGGAATCAAGGTTCAGGGAAATAAAATCTCAAAGCATTTAGGCAGCAGAGCTGAGGTAGAACTCAGAGATAAGCCTGTTGGCCATGGTCCTGCATAAACTGTCCAATGCTGTTCAATGTCTGGAGCTTTTGTTTCTGCTTCTGTGTACTCGGAGCTCCACATTTGCTTTTTCCAGTCTCTGCTTCCTCCATTAAGACAGGAATCCTGCCCTGAAAGCCAGGTAGCTAGAGGCCTTATTGCTTGGTGCCTGACCTCAACCGCTGAAACTTGGATTGCTCAATATCTTGGTTCTTACATATTCTGTCACTCTGGGACCTGCCTATTGAGATCATTCTGGTTTCTTTCATCAGTAGTGGTGCTTTAGGCATTTTAGGAATAATTCTTTTTTGTGTAGGACCATCCCAAGCTCTACATCCCCAGACACTAAATGCCAACAACACATCCAAGACACAATGTCAACCATAACTTCCTACCCCCATATTTCCAAATGTTCAGAGAAGGCCAGGGAGAGAGTGGTATTGTACTGCCTCTGGTTCAGGGCAAGTATGTCAGACCCTGAATGCTAACTGCTTTGCCCAGACTGCCACCTATGGTTTCCATTTCATAGCCATTATTCATCTTGCTCTACCAGATGGGTGAATTTTTCCAGCATTTACAACCCTGTCTATCTCCCAATGTGTACCTTATGTCAATGGATATTCAAAGCCCTAACTCTGTCCATTAGCCTAGTCTCTCTGCTGGGGACTAAGCTATTTATTTAACATTTACTGTGTGTCAAATATTGTTCTAAACATTTCATCTTAACAACTACCTCATGAAATATAGTATTAGTAAGCTGTATTAGTATGAGGAAACGGAGGTAGAGAAGTTAGGTAACTTGATCTTTACAAGATCTTGAAGTAACCATTCTTCTGGCATCAGCAAATTGATCTTATTCAAAGAAGTATCGAGTAGAGAATAATGATGTTAAAAGGCATTCGTTTCATGATAGAATAAGTGTACCCGATGCACGGGCACTTTCTGATATCAACATTCCCCTGCCTCCTTATCTCATGTTTTAGAAAATTGCTTTCGTCCCAAAGCTGTTCATCAGAATTTTCTGTTCCTTCTGATATGGGACTCGGTTTGATCTACATGGTCCTTCCCTGGAATTTTCCAAACAGGTGGAGAAATTTTTTTTCATTCAGTTGTCAAACTGTAAGCCTAACCTTAGAGTTGATGTGGCCTTTGCTGCCACATGACAGAATTTGAGAGATGAAACTAACAAAGGAACAAAAATCAGAGGAAAGAATTGGACAAAGAAAGAAGAAGGAGCGGGACCTAGGTACAGACAAGCCTGAAAAAATCCTCCTTTTTCTAATTATGTGATGGACATTTTCACTCACTTGAATTGAGTGTCTTTAATATGCACCATTAGAGATTTACTAACACACCTGCCATCTAAGTAAGCCTGAATTTAGTCTAGGCTTCAAAATAAACCACTTTTCTTTTTCTTTATGCAGTTCTCAAAGCAAGTAATCAAGGAGCTGCTCAGAGGTTACTTTTCTGACTGAACTTTGGATTTTTCCTTTAGGGTTTCTCAAATCTTAAAATGTTTGTGGCTCTCATGTGGAGAGGCTCCACATGATATACTTCAGTTCTAAAGACCAACCTGTATCATCTTCGATCAAATTCTGAGCTGCATCTGTTCTGAGAAATAAGAGGCTGACTTAGCATTCTCTTTCTAATTCTCTGGGCAGACAAGACAAATATGGTTGGCTGTTGAGATCCCTAGTGGAGATTTCTGGACCTCATACAGTTCTTTGAAATAAAAAGTATTTTGAAATCTAAAAATATTTACTTTAACTGTAAGATTTGAGATCCATTTTACCAATAGAAATCATGACTAACATATATGTATATAATATCAGAATCACAGCCATGAACCCATGTCAACTCCCTAAAAAGGAAAAAAACAGAAAACAAACTCAAATTCGGAGCAGTGAATTGTTTTCAATTTCCTATAAATATTTTGCTGCCTTTTGCGCTAAAAGGCAAGGAAAGAGTTGTCCTGCAGATTGAAAATAATGTGGGTAAAGTCAGAATTGGGAAAACCATTCTGTTTCTTAAGCAATTTTGCAAATTTAGAAATCAACACCTACTTTTTAAAATTTAAGCACTACAGCAGAAAGGTAGATGGGGGAAAAATTAAATCACTTCTTCAATTTAAATAAACAAACAAACAAATAAATAAAAATTTTAAAAATAAAATTTAAAAACTACAGATCAAACAAAGCAGGAGTTTGATCCTATCATTTTCATTGAGATATTCACATTTTTTATAAAGATAAAATTTTCATGATACTTTCACAAAAAATATGGCTTTATGATTATTATTCATTAAAATGTTATATTAAAATATGAGTTACTACTGTTATTTTAGATGAATTAATTTTTCAGTTTGATTTCTATTATGGTAAATATTGATAGCTATAACCACATAAATAAAAGGTGTTTGAGGTTCTCATTAATTTTTTTAAATTAAGTTTACTGGGGTAACATTGGTTAATACAATTATATAATTTTCAGGTATACATTATAATTTAACATCTGTATATTCTACTGGGTGTTTACGACCAAAAGTCCAGTTTCTTTCAGCTACCATGTATTTGATCCCCTTTACCCACTTCACACTACCCTTACTCTCTATATTTGACCCCCTTTACCCCATCTACCTCTTGCCTCCTCCCTCACTTCCTACCCTCTGGTAACTACTAGTCTATAGTCCATGTCCATGAGTCTCTTGTTTGTTTGGTTCTCATTAATTTTTGAGAGTGAAAATTGATCCTGAGACCCAAAAGTTTAAGAACTGCTACTTTAAAGTATTAAGTCTAAAGCACTGAACCTTGATCATCAGAGGGAGGGCTGTTTCTGGTGATAGTAACACTCAGAGTATAAGCTGCCCCATCTCCAGAGCTTCAGTGGTTTATATCTCAGGACTAGAAAGATGGCAAGGACTGAAGTGGGTAAGATGGTAAGAAAAAAGAGAATTACTTTCAGTAAAAGCATATATCATCAACACCCATAGGACAAAACGCCATTTGAGGAAGTAGGCTTTGCCCACAGCAAGGTTTTTTGGCACCCAATTTTTTTTCCTGCTGGCCCAGAATCCACCAGGTCAATAGCCCAAGAGCTCTGGCTGAGCACTAGTGGCCACCCAGCAAAGGCAGAGGTGCCCAGCAGAGCCCATTCAGAGATACATGATTGGGGAAACTGAGGTATCCTCTGGAGCAAGCTGTGGAGACTTGAGCAGCTACCGGTCACCAAAGAGGGCAGAGCAAGAGAGGGAATGGTGATATCTGTGGTAACGGAGAAGGTTCAGTGATAAGCACACATGAGATACTACCTGAAGAAGACACAACAGAGATAATTGGGACTGGGTCGACATCCTGCTGTGGGTCCAAGGGCCAGCAAATAACAGCCTAAAACTCTTCATGTCATCCCAGTTTAAACTCTGAAGCCAGGTGAAATCACAGATACTGACAGTTAAAGGATACTGAAGAAAATGCAACAAAAATGGTAATAGTTATTCTTTGTATTGTGGGATTACTGATAATGTTTGTTTTCTTTTTTATAATATCTAGAATTTTCTAAATTTTTCATAAGAAGAATGCATCCTTTTTTTTTATCATATGATAATTTTTTTTTTAAAGAAAAGGTCAATGACATAAAGTAAAAATATCTATTCTTTGTACAGTACTTCTTAAACTTTTGGGTCTCAGGATGAATTTTTACACTCTTAGAAAATAATGAGACTCTCAAAGAGCTTTGGTTTATGTGGTTTGTCAATATTTACCATATTAAATATTAGAACTAAAAAAATAAAACTATTTATTAATTAACCTAAACTAATAGTAATAACCCATTACATTTTAACATAAATAACATTTTATGAAAAATAACTATATCTTCAAAACAAAAATTAAAAATGAGTCAAATTCTTTAACATTTTTGCAAATCTCTTTAATATCTAACCTAATAGAAGAGAGTGGGACATCTCCTACCTGCTTCTGCTTTCAGTCTGTTACAATATCATATATCATGCAAACTCTTGGGACTTTACCGCATACTGTGAGAGATTTATAGTGCAGAAAGGCAAATAATGTCTTCATATTATCATGAAAATAGTTTTGATCTCTTAAACCTCCTAAGAGGGTCTGGGGGAACCCTGAAACTCCTTGGATTCATTTTGATAACCATTTTCTTTATATTATGCAACATGTGTTTACAAACAAATCTCATTTGACTCACAAAAATACTTTGAATTGAGCATGTTTTTAAACAGATGAGGAATCTGAGATTCAGAGAGGTTAACCAATTCATCCAAGATCACATGCTCAGATTCCTGTCTTTAGACTGAATCTAGAACTCGATTTCAGATAACCACATCAACTCTGTAAAAGCTTTTGAACTACCTACCTTTTCCTAGATAAGCAACAGCCTGGGACACTCAAAGAATTTTTACACAATAATTCCGATGGTTAATATTTTAACTCTAGAATTTGCTAGAAAAACAGAGACCCAGAGAAGTTACATAAAACAGAGCATGGCGTAGTAGAAATAAGCACAGGTCTTGCGGGGCATGAGCCCCAAGTTCCAGATGCCACTCCTCTAGTTATTTTCTTTACCTCTCTGGGCACAGGAATGACTCAAAAATGGGATGATATCTTACCTGCCTGAAGGTATGGGCTGGGCCAGATGATTGCCTAAGGTTCCTGCTAGTGGAAGGGCTGTCATTTACCAGAAATCTCAGTCATTTAGAAGGCTACAAATACAATGCCGCTGAAATGACTTTACTTTTGAAAGTTTAGCCCCTACAATTCTTCCTTTTTCTCTAACATAGTATTTGGAACATAGTATTAATTAAAAGATATCTCAGTCATCTTTCTTATAACTCCTTCAAACTTTGTCCAGAAAACTCAGCCTTCAGAACAATTCATTGAAATCACTTGAAAAGTTGATATGTAGAAATCCAGTGCAATTTAACAAGTCCCACAAATGTATAGAACACTTACTCTTGTGCGGCAGATATGTAAGACTCTAGAGAAACATGCACACCTGATTTTATTTCTGAGCATACTATTGGAATTACACCTTTACGATGCACTTAAACTGTTTTATTTTTCCCGTTTTTAAAAATGTGGTAAAATATACATAACATAAAATTTACCATTTTAGCCATTTTAAAGCATACAGTTTAGGGGCATTAAGTACATTCACATTATTGTGCGACCATCGCCATCGTACATCTCTAAAACTCTTTTAATCTTGCAAACTGAAACTCTATATCCATTAAACAATAACCCTTTTACTTCCAGGCCCTGACAATCATCCTTTTACTTTCTGTCTCTCTGAATTAGGCTAATCTAAGTACCTCATATAAGAGAAATCGTACAGTATTTGTCCTTTTGTGACTGGCTTATTCCACTTAGCATAATGTCCTCAAGTTTCATCCATGTTGTAGCATGTGTCAGAATTTCCTTTCTTTTTAAGGCTGAATGATATTCCTTTGTAAGTATGTACCACATTTTGTTATCCATTCATCTGCTGATGGACATTTGGGTTGTTTCCTCTGCATTTAAGCTTTTCAAGCCTTTATTTAAAGGTTAGAGAAACTCTACATAGATAAAGAAAAAAGCAAAATAGAGTTAATGGAAATACACAGGAATCAGAGAAGTATGTACTGAGTTACTTCAAATTCGAGATGCAAATTTCAGTGTTAAAAAAAGGCAGATTTTTCTAAATTTTAAGTTTCATAAGATCAAGGAATGTATTGCATTTAATTTCACATCTCATATAAAATATAGCAAAATTCCCAGAAAATTCCATTAACTTATCTTTGAATATACCAGCATAGTATACAATTAATGAAATATTTTGATCTGAATTTTTATTTAAGTATGCTTGGTATACAATCTTATATTGTTTATATTAGTTCCATGTCCCACTAATTCTAGTACTTATCTGTCACTGTGTAAACTTATCACAATATTATTCATATATCCTCTTTCCTTTCCTTCTTCAGTCATTCACCCACCCCCTTCCTTCTGGTAACCATCCCTTTGGTCTCTGTTTCTATGAGTCTGTTTTTATTTTGTTCTGTTTTGCTTTTTAGATTTCACATATACGTGAAACTATACAGTATTTGTCTTTCTCTGCTTGACTTATTTCACTTAGCATAATATCCTCTGGATCCATCCATGTTGTCACAGATGGTAAGATTTCATTCTTTTTTATGGCTGAGTAATATTCCATTGTATATATGTACCACATATTCATCCATTCACCTATAAATGAACATCTAGGTTGTTTCCATATCTTGGCAAGTTGTAAATGAACACAGGAGCTGCATATCTCTTTACCACATTTGATTTTACAACAATCTTATGAAATGGACAGAGCAAATATTTGTGTAATTTTATGGACGAAGAAGCTGAGAATCTTTGCAATTAGCTCATTACCAGGCAACATGGGATTGGGGACACCACCAGAGGTCTTATAACACCAACTCTAGTGCTGTCCCTCTGTCCACACCATCTGTCAGTAGTTGTGAATGAGCATTTGAAGTCACTTCCTAAGTGCAATTTCACTGCAAGGCACAGAAATACAAGCTAAACAATATCTAGGTCCTTCTAAGCTTATAATTTTATGTGACAGTTTTCCATGACAGCAATTGTTTTTTCGTTTGTTTGTTTTTTGTTTTTGTTTGTTTGTTTGTTTGTTTTTAACATGAGGATGTATCTATGTGAGATCAGGCCTTCTAACACGTATATTTAGTTAATGGTGAAATGATTCCAAGTTCTGTTAGAGACCCTGTAATCGTGAGAGGAAATCAGCAAAAAGTAACAGGGGAAAGTAGAGTTTTACAGGTTGGGTAGGAAGAGCTTTGCTCTTTGATCCTCATGCTTAGTTTTAAAAAAGTAGGTATAAAGTTGATTAAATGTATGATAGTTGGTTCAAACAGGAATACTAGAAAAAAGTTATGAAGTGGTCAAATTAATTATACCGTGAGTGGTCCAGCCTCCTTGCAAGCCTTTGGATTGTACCTTTCTCAGTTCACTCAGCCCAGGGGCTCAGTACCCTCAAGCTTCTCTGTATGCCCAGCCCTACCCTGTACCATCTGAGCCCCTTTCCAGATAATTCCCCATTCTCTGCACTTTTCCCTTTGTCTCATCAAACTTCTCCATTTAAAACTTCTGGTTAAAAATAGCAGATTGTCCATAGACATTTATTTCTCCTTCTACCTCACATCCACTAGAGTAACTGTAAAGGAATTTAAAACTGGGTTAGGGCAAAAATTTAAAATAAAAATAAAAATTAAAAAAGAGACAAGGAAGACACAGGCCAAGAGAGATTTCAATGAATTTTTGGAAGACAAAGTAGACAATACTAAACTGAAATATTCGTGGAAATGAATAATTGCAGTGCTGAGGGCATGCCTTAAAATTCCACAGATCAGAATAAAATACAAACTCTTCACGCTGACCTGGAATCCCAAATGATCTGGCCACTGCCCACCTCTATGAGATCATATCTACTGCTATTCCCCACTCCCTCTATTTCAGCCACACTGCGTTTCTTCCTGAATAAGCAAAGCTGATTTCTGCCTGGGAAGTTTTGCACTTCCTGTTTTCTCTCCTAGGGGCTGTTGCATCTCATTCATGGGGGCCTCATAGGAGTTACAAGATAAAATGCAGAACATCATTAAATTTGAATTTCACATAAATAGCAAGTAATTTTTTAGTACGCATATGTCTCAAATATTGTATGGGACATACTTATACTGGAAAAGTATTCATCGTTTATATGAAATTCAAATTTAACTGGAGTCCCATATTTTTATTTGCTAAATCTGGCAACCCTACATAGGAAGCTTTTCCTAATCAACTTACCCAGTCACTCTCCCTCACCCCAACTGCCTTTCAGTGCCAATGCTCTCTTATCTCCTTGTTCTGTTCTATTTTTCCAAAACACTTACAATGACATGAAATTATGTTTATCGTTAGCCTCACTCATTAGTCAGATAGAAATTTCCATGATTCTATGAGTAGAGAAATGTTATATATCTTGTTCCTAGCTATCTCTCTAATTCTTGAAATTTCATTTGAAGAGATGAATAAATGTAATGTATGGAGGAGGCATGAGAACTAAATGTTAAATCAAGCTGTATTCAGAGCTTGTAATATATGGCTGCCAGACCACGGGAAACCTACATAACAAAGGAAGATTCCTGGGATCACTAACAAACCATTCGCCCACATCGTGAAGAGAAAACAGAGTCTTTAAGTTGTACCCTATGCAAAATAAACCCAACCATTCATTCATATGGCCAAAACTCATGGGGAATCTATGGAACAAAGGCTGGCGACTGCCATCAGGCTTTCCTACTACCCATGACTTTCATGCTACATACCCTTATCTTTCACATTGTATACTCATACTATCAAAGAAAAATAGGTAAACGAAGTCTTTAAACTGTAATTCATAGAAACTAAGAATGATATATAGACTGAATTCTCTAAACACTCAGGGTTTTTCAGTCTTCCCAGAGATTACTTTGCTTGCTACTGAGATAAGGAAAATTGAGGGCTGGGGAAAGGCAGAGGTAGTGGCCCCACAGGACCAGCTTTGGTCATTGTCCTTAGCCAGATCACTGTTTTTACCATCAACCTAGAGAGCAGTGAGGAACTAGTTGAAGATGTGGGCCTGGAGTATTTATGGTTGCAGCAACTGGCCAAGAGGTGGCAGCTCTGTCTTATTTGGTGCCTGGTCCCTGCCAGGGCCATTGCCCCAGGGAGGTGGGGTGCGCAGTAGAAGATCAATCGGGGTCACTTGAGAGGCTTGGCAACTTTAAACTGTGGAAGCAGTTTTATTACATTGCTGCTGCGATTACAGTAAGTATTCAGCAAATGTTTGAACAAGTCAACTCTATGGCCAATCATTAAGATTGCTCCCCTGAACACACCTTCAACACTTTTGCAAGTACCACAACCCTGGTTTATTCAGCTCTCTGCTTACCCTACTGCTGTCCCCTTGCAGCGAAAAAGTGATTAGAGAAAACACCACCATGCTGATTGCTTTCACTTTATGCCCATGTCCATAAATATCATGTGGGCACTTAATCATTCTGTATTTCCCTAGTGCATTCGCTCTCACACTCTCTATGCGACAACTATTTCACACTTTTAACTCACTCGGTAGAGCTCCAATGACTCACTGCTAATGGGCTTGCTTTCCATTTCACTGAGAAAAGGAAGCAGCTGGAAGGGAGCTTCCTTGATATCCCCACCAACATCCACACTCTGGTGGTTGGCTTTCCTGCTTGTTATTGTAGTCGAACTGTCCTAGCTCCTAAGGGCAACCTTGCCAGTGCCCTTGATGAATCCCTTCCTATCTCCATGGGAACATGATTCCAGCAATTTTCCATAACCCTTCATCATTAATTTTCCTCTCTCTACTGTGTTATTCTTATTTGCATATAAACTTGCTATTACCTATCCCATTGTTATTTATAATCCCTCTTTGGCCCCAATTATCTATCAGTTATGGACTCAGCTCTCTCCTTCCTTTTCCAGTAAAATTCCTGGAGTTTTTCCATGCTTGCTGATACTAGCTGTCTCCAAAGCCTTTCCTGCCATTCTCGGTTAATCTCATTGCTATGATGCTTTTGTTCAGATCCTTCCAAAGAAACTCCTCTTGACTGCCACATTACCTAAATCCAAGGGTTACCTCCACAGCTGATTATTGCTTCTCCTGGAAACTCATTCATTGGCTCCCAGGTCACCATAATCCGGCTTTTTATCCTCTCTTCTTACTTCTTTGCTGACTTAGCCTTTTCTCTCCATTCTCTTATTCTTAAACTCAGTCCTAGGATTTCTTTTATAAACACAATCTTACTCTCTTGATGAGCGCCTCCAGTCTCATGACTTTAAATATCACAGAGATATTACAATTCCCAAATGTATGCTTCCAGCTCAGACTTCTCCACTGAGCACCATACTCTAACATGCCTACTCAACATTTATGCATGACCATTTAACTGACACCCAAAACGGTATCCTGATATTCTACTGCTCTGCCCATAGTCTTCCTATCCCAGTGAATGGCAGCCCCATTCTTCTAGTTCCTCAGGGGAGAATCGTTCTTGAGTCCCTCCTTTCTCTCACATCTCATTTCTAATCCTGTAAGAAATCCTATAGACTCTATATTAAATATATCCAGATTCCATCCACATCTCAGCATCTCCACTACTATCACCTGGGCTAAGCTACCACCAACTCTCTCTTGAATCACGGAAATGACCTCCTGACTTATCTCCCTGCTTCCAAGCTTGAGCTCCCACAATTTAATTTTAATATAGTAGCCAGAGTAATCCTTTTTTATTAATTAATCAATTTATTTATTTATTTATTAAGTTTTTTAGAGTAATCCTTTTTTAAAAAGCCATATCATGTAACTCCTCAGTTCTGAACTCTCCAAGGGCTCCCCATTTTAATCAGAATAAAAACCAAAGACCTTAGAAAGGTGTGCAAGGCTCTACACCAGCACCACTCAACAGAAACATAATAGGAGCCATTTTTGGCATTTTCAATTTCCTGGTAGCTATAATAAAAAAGTGAAAAGAAAAAAGTGAAATAAATTTTAATAGTATATTGTTTTTACCATAGTATCTCTAAAATACTATCATGAATTGTGATACATGAGTTGTAAGGAAAAAAGCACAATTTTACATTCTTGTTTTCATTCAAAGTCTTTGAAATGTGTGTCATTTGGTCATAGAACACATCTCAGTTTGGACTAGCCACATTTCAAGAGCTCAATAGCCACATGTGGCTAGAAGCTACTATGCTGGACGGGGCAGATCGAGCCCACATCTCTCTGACTGGCTTCTTGTTCCCCTCTACCTTGCTCATTGCACCAGTCAACTGGGCAGGCTTGCACCTAAGGACCTTCAAACTGGTCTTTCCCTCGGCCCCCTTGCTCTTTCCCCTGATAACCTCATACATGCATTTTTCCTCTCATCTTCACATACATGGCCATCCCACTTAAACTGAAACCACCACACTTCCCATTCTGACATTCCCAATTCCTCTTATCTACCTCAATTTTTTTCCCTTAGCACTTATTACCTTCTAAAAAATCATATATTCATTATGTATTCCCTATTTTCTCACATGAGAAGATAAACTCCACCAGGGCAGGTACCTTTTTTGGTCAGTGATGTATTCCCAGCAGTTACAATACAGCCTGATACATAGTAGGCATTCAATAAATGCTCTTGACTGAATGAAATAATGAGAACATAAATCTATCTCCCCACGAGGGTTTTCAAGTCAGGGCTTAGAGTCAGTGTCTCGCATAGTACAACAGCAGTTCTTGGACCGATTGAATGGAAGGTATTTCATCTGTTAGCAATCATCGCAAGAAAAGGCAAGGCCATGTTCAATGCAGCAAGCATATTCTAACTGTCCACTGTGCAGATAGCTGTGGGGAGCAGTAACAATGATCATAAGGATACGGCTCCGCGTGCTTCAGACAGGCCTGGACTCCCCCCAGGCAGCTCCAGAGGCCAATGCCATTGCCAAAAGGAGAAACTGATAGAGACTAATTTCAGTTTTTTCAAAAGAAGAACCTATGAATAATTGGCACCATTCAAAATGAATTGGACTATCTTAAGAGGTCTAACTACTGCCCCAAATCTAGAAATCGCTATTGCTGATCAGATTTGAACTCTGTGTGGGAAGCTGGATTAAACTTCTACAGTTGCCTTTAACATTCTAAGATACTTAAGCCTAAATGCTGATGTGGTAGAAATAACATGGATTTTAATATCAGACCACCTGGGTTTGAAATCCTATTTTATTGTTTACCGGCTGCTGTTCATCCATTTGCATATTTGTTATATATTTTTTCATAAGACTAATTTGGCCAACACCTCGACACATTTTTCAAAGGACTTGACATATAACAGAAAGCAAATAATTTTTTTTAACTTTACTTGGAATTTTTTCCTCAAGGTTCTAGGATGTCCAAAAATTTAAAAGGTCCCTTCCCTTCAAAAAAAATTCTCAAACTGTTTCTAAAACTCTGTTCCCACCACTCAGTGACTACTCTCCATCTCTTTTCCTATCAATAACAACAACCATTACTCTTAAATGTTAGATGCTATCTCATTTCATCTTTGCAAAAGGTGTTGAGGTGTTGGCCAAAATTAGTCTTATTATTCAGATGTGGAAATTGAGGCTCAGAGATGCTAATTAGATTTTCCTAGGCCACACATCTAGTTAAGTGGCCAAAGGTAGCCTAGGAGATTCCAAAGGGTTTTTTTTTCACTATTCTATACTCATTTATTCATTCAACAAATATTTATTGATCTCCTGTCTTTGCCAGGAGCTCTGCTAGGAATTGAGGACAACACTATACATAAAGCCCTTCTCTGCATTCTGCAAACTTAATTTTGAGAGTTAGGTTAGAGGGTTTTTAACCATCACCTACTACTTCCTTTCACTAAAGCTTTGCTATACCCTCCAGGCCTCAATAAGGATCTCTGTAGATGCTGTTGGTTGGCTGAATCTCTACTGACTGCAGTATTTCCCCGAAATTCTTATACCATAGTTATGCAAATCACCTAGTCATTTTCTATTTCTGATTGGACAACAAGATAGAGTTTACTTTTTCTTAAGAAATGGCCTCAAATCACAGCCGGCATCTTGCAGAATACTTTGAAAACCTGACAACTCTAATGCTCCTTGTTTCCTTTGCCTTCTAATTTGTTTCCAAACTGCAGAAACAACCTGTGTATACCATGAGAAGGGCATGGTATACACTGGTTGTTACTTCATATTGAAGTGGTGCAGAGACATTTGTTAGTAAACAATGTTTGCTTGCTCTTGCTCTCTCTTTCCTCTGAAAGGTTTGAACTTCGCCACCACACAAGTCACTGCCCTTGCTACTCTTCCCTAATGTCTCCTTAGGCCAACCTCTAAGTGCCAACCACAGGTATCCAAAGCATATTTTAAGGACTCGACCTTCCTCTTTTATTAGGTTTGATTTTACTCACTTGTTCCAGGAAACCTTAAAGTATTTTCTAAATTACTTTCATTTAAAAAGTAATCAGAAGATTATGAAAGCTTTAAAAAAAAACTAACTGCAATTTATCCAACCCCAGTTTATATGATATCATAACATAATGTGTTTTGAGTATTTAAACCATCAGTTCCTTGAATTCCTTACCTCCAATGATCTTGAAAAGACCGCTGTCCTCCATCCAATGCTTCTTGCTCATCCCAGTGGTGGAACCCTCAACTTCGTCATGACCAGGAGCTACAACTGCTCATAATCTCAATGTCAAGGATTTGATACAATGTCACCATTTCTAGCAGCCCTCTACAATACTCTTTCCTCCACAAAACCTCTGACACATTGATACTCCAATATAGAATGCTCCCTCAACTGCCTTATGTCCTCTCTCCCTCCTAATCATTGGAAATATTTATTCTAAAAAATTATTTGTTGTTTATTTGAAGTTCAAGTTTAACTGGGCATCCTTTATTTTTATTTGCTAGATCTCACAACCCTACAATTATTATAATCACTCTCTTACATACACTCTCAACTTCTTTGGCCTCCTACTTAAAACTCTGTTGGCAAAACCACAGCGTGTTAAAGCCCGACTTTCTGACAACTCTGTATTCACATCCATGCAGCTGATTGTGGCTGACAAAAACACAGCCCCACTGAACAGATCTCATTCCCAATTCATGACCACAAATCTCAAAAGGAGCTTTAATGCTACATGAGAATAATTCACTTATATGTTCTTAGTCAATGCATATTCTGTATGTTATGTCTTTGCTACTCTCCTCAAATCTTCTATACCTTCTCTTTTATCTTCATTCTTAGGGTCCTACTTTACTGAGAAAATCAAAGCACTCAGGGGAATTCCCAGATTCTTCTCACAATTTATATCCGATTTATTTGTACACATCTATGTTACCTTCTTGTCTGTTACTTTGATTGGGGATCAGCAAACTGGGGCCCGTTGGCTGAATTCAGTCCACTGCCTGTTTCTATACAGCCTGCCATCTAAGGATGGTTTTTATTTCTTAAATGGTTGGAGGGGGAACAAAATTTTTGCAACACATAAAAATTATATAAAATTAAAATTTCAGCAAACCTAAATCAAGTTTTATTGGAACATAACCATGCCCATTCATTTATATATTATCTATGGGAGCTTTAGAACCTCAGTAGAAGAATAGTTGTGACGGAAACTGGTATGACCCATAAATACTAAAATATTTGCTATTGGTTTTTTACAGAAAAAGTTTGCTGACCCCTTATCTATCCGTGCTCCAGTCCAAAGCCACTTATTCCACTTCTTCTCCCCTACTCAAGAATATTGTCCTATTCATTCTACCCAATCCTGCACCATCAGCTTTTCCATGTCTACTAAAACACTGCTATTTGTGTAACGAAAAGCTATATCGCTAGTCTTAAAACAAACAAACAAAACCCTTATTTCTTGTTGTGTCCTCTCTGTCCCCACCAGTTATTGCTCTCATTTGCAGCAAAAATCCCTCCCAAATAATCTGGATCTGGACTTGAACCATTCATTTATATATTATCTATGGGAGCTTTAGAACCTCAGTAGAAGAATAGTTGTGATGGAAACTGGTATGACCCATAAATACTAAAATATTTGCTATTGGTTTTTTACAGAAAAAGTTTGCTGACCCCTTATCTATCTGTGCTCCAGTCCAAAGCCACTTATTCCACTTCTTCTCCCCTACTCAAGAATATTGTCCTATTCATTCTACCCAATCCTGCACCATCAGCTTTTCCATGTCTACTAAAACACTGCTATTTGTGTAACGAAAAGCTATATCGCTAGTCTTAAAACAAACAAACAAAACCTTTATTTCTTGTTGTGTCCCCTCTGTCCCCACCAGTTACTGCTCTCATTTGCAGCAAAAATCCCTCCCAAATAATCTGGACTTGAGGGTCACAATTCTTCCCCAAATTTCTCTTAACCTTCCCCCATCACTCTACAGAAACTGCTTGCACCAGCTACCAACTATTTGCTAAGCTAAACCCAGCAGCCAGTTTTCCATCTTACCTGATCAATGGGGCAGCATGTGATGCAGTGGATCACTTTGTCTCAAAGCTCTTTTTCCACTTGGCTTCCGAGACATCACACTTTCTTGATTTTTCTCCTACCTACTCGATGCTTCCTCAGAGTCTCTTCTCCTTGTTCCTCTTTTTCTTCTCGATCGCTGGAGGGCCCCAGGACCTCCTTTTATTTCTGCTCTCTCCTTCAGTCTCACAGCGTGAAAGCTTGTCTCTCATGCTCATGATTTCCAAATATGTTCCCCAGCTCAGACCTCTCTCCTGAAGTCCATGTTGCATTATCCAACTGTCTACGTAGCGCCACCACATGAGCATCTAAAAGACATCACAAAATCAACCTTCCAGTCCAAACATCAGTCCAAAGCAGAAATCCAGGTTCTTCCCCATCTTCTCTCCCTCCATTACTGGTAACCACATCCTTCTTTTCAGGCCTGAATCCTTGCAATCATTCATGACCACTCTCTTTCTCTCACGCTCCACCTAGAATCTGTCAGGCAATTTCTTGGCTCTATGTCCACAACTGAACATTTCTCACCTGACCTTACCTTACCTTACCTCAGCTTCTCTCACCTAGATTACTGTAATACCCTCCAAACAGTTCTCCCTGCTTCCACCCATCTGATATTCTCCTCTCCACCCAGCAGCCAGAAAAATTCTTTTAAATGGAAGCCAGAGGAAAAGCCAAAGTCCTGTAATGGCCTACAAGGCTCTCCTTGATTTGGCTTGCTGCCTCCCAACTCCTCACCTCTCTGACCCATCTCCTATCATCTCCCCCTAATTTATTTAGTATATCACACTGACCTTCCAGCTGCTTCTGGGACAAGACAGTCCTGCTCTCACCTGGGCCTTTGCACTGACTGTTCCCTCTACCTTTCCTTAGACTGCTGTATGGCTAACCTCTGTCACCTTCAAATCTGAGATGTCACTTTTTCAGTGCACCCTATTTTGACCTCCTTAGCCCTGCTCTACTGTGTGAGATTTGCTCTATTAACCTCTAATATATTATACTATATACTTACTTTTAGCAGTTTACTAGAATGTTGAATCCATAAGGCAATATAGTTTTGTCTATTTTGTTCACTTCAATTATTGAGTTCCAAGTGCTTGAAACTAAAAATGCTCAATAAATATCTGGTGAATGAAAAAACTGAATATTGACTTGCTAGATGAATTACCTTCATTTTTTAACTTAGTTTTTCAATAACCTTGAGAGTTATGTGTTATCTCCATTTGATCTTGTTAAATTAATTAAAGAAGGAGGCCATTAGACTGACATGGGTCTAATGCTTTGGTGGCCTACATGAGCAAACCAAAAACTAAGCCCGTAATACTTCAAGGTAAAAAATCAAAACCTAAAGATTAGCAATCATAAACTAGGCTTTGAGCTGTAGCCCATCAAATAATTTACTTTCTATGTTTAGCACCTTCCCTGTCTTTCCCCTGGCTCTTGTCGGCAGAGAACTCTTGACTACTTACGGTTGTGCTAACCGATTCAAATCAATGTTTGCTCAAGTAAATAAACATCAATCAAACTTTTAATATGCCTCAGTTTATCTTCTAAAAACCTGGAAGGACACCAACCTTTAAAAAGTTTAAGTAATTTGTACAAATCATAAGTTATTAAGTTGAAAAGTGAAATTGAGGACCTCGCTTTTTTAACCCCACAAATAGTATTGTTTCCAGCTTCTACATTGCTGCCTCCATGTTTCTTTTTAAGGGAACCCGAGAAATGACAAGTTCACTTGCACCAAAGATGCACTCTTGGATCCATGAGTAAAGCAAATTTCTGTAAATCAAAGCAGAATTTCTTAAAATAACAGCAAAGAAAAAGTTAGGAGTTTCTATTAGTTCCTAAAATAATTCACACATTTAAAAAACATAAATTTAAAATTATTTAAATAGGTAGAAAGCTTTAAAAAACACATAAAGAGGTAATACATCACTTACTTTTATCAGGTTTAAAAGTCCCCTTGATGAAGTCATGGTTGAAGAGAATCGAGATGAACGTGGTGAAGCTTGATTGGAGCTTTTGGGCACGGGAAAGTGATGGAGAATTGAAAAAGAGTGAAGGAAGATCGAAAAAATAGAAAATGTTACTTAAATAATTTGGACAGATGATATTTCCTAAACCACAGAGGCTGATAATCTCAGAGAACCTGTCTTCATTTAAAAAAATCTAAAGACCATTTAGCACATGCTACCTTTTGCCTTCAGGAGAACCAAACACTATTGTCCAGATGGAGATTATCTTTACCCAGAAGAGAAAACTAAGACAAAACCAGAAGAAAAACTACTACCCTCTTGTTCCTGGGCTTTTCAACTCAAAACTCAAGCTCCTCCCATTTCTGTAGCTGGGAAGCCCTCAAATTTGGAGAAATGACTCTTGAGGAACCTGGTAAATTAAAAAATGAGTGATGCCCAAGGTACACTCATGCCTCTCATTATGAAAATGGCTGGCATTGGCACTAAGATTGGTAGGGAGAAAGATGAGGGATAGTTTTATGGCACCATTAATTCTCAGTTAAAAATCAATTTTAAAACTGCAGAATCTCTACAATAATTAAACATAAGAAGCATCTACCTAGCAATATTAGTATTATGCATTTTTAAAAATCATATGCCACAGATAACTAAGTAAGCATTATTGTCATTGCATTAATAATGCAACGTAAAAAAGGATAGATAGGACACTTTACTGGGCCTAGAAAGCCCTTAGCTATTTTTCTTCCTTATTCCTTTCAAGCTTAGTTGTTTTAGACAGAAAGAACAAGCTACATAACTCCATAGAATAGGAGGGTGTGAAGTCAGGGCCATTTAGCCTAAACTGCCCCTCCTGACCAAGATAATTGCATTTGAAGGGCTTCTTGGAATTGTTAAATAAATAAATTTTGAAAAAGAATTGAACTGCTTTCCAACCTGGTTCCTCTGTTGCTCTACCCAGAGAATGAGCTTGGGACTATTAGTGACAATGCCTAACTCAAAGCTAGTCCCTGTTCAGGAATCAGCTGTGGAAGAGATGCCTGTGTAACTCCTTTAACCACGGTAAAGCTGCGCCAAAGCACCAAGAACCAAGATTCTGGAATGCCCAGTCTGTTTTTAAAAAAATATATAAGTCACTAAAGGCTCTAGAGCCATGTCTCCTACTGCTATGCCTAGTAAACACAATTAAGTAAAATATTCACTAAGTATAATTAAGTATTCATTAGTAAAATAAATGAGTAGTAATCCAAGAACTAAGTTCTGGCCCACTCTATACCTATGTGGAAGATATTAATTGAATCAGATTCTTAGCAAATGTCTTTACATTCATCCACAGTGGATCAATAGAATATTTCTGCTTAAAACTTGTTCAAAGTTTGCTAACCTAACTCAAGTTAGGAAAAGAGTTAGATCTAAAATATTACTTCCCTAAGAGTCATAATTATATTCGATCAGTTAAATCCTCACCACTGGAAAGCTTGGCTTTAGTTTTGAGCAGTTAATCTAAAAGATCATGGCATGGAGCTAATAGGGTAGAGTGAGTTCTAATGGGTTATACAGCTAAATAATATAGTCGCCTTTAAGCTAGACATCAAGTCAGGCAACTAGAATTCAAATTCCGCTATCCTATTTACTTGGGCAAGTCATTTAACCTCTTTGTATTTCATCTGTTAAATGGAAATGATAATACATCCCTGACTCATTGGTGAGACTAATGTAGGTGAAATAACTCTATTGACTCTAAGTTCTGTGCAAATGTTAGTTATGTTTAGCATCAACTACAATAATTGCCAAAATGGCCAATGTTGGCCAAAAGCCACATAAGATTCTCCCTAATCCCTCAAAATGATTTTTTGATTACATTCTGTATTTTAAAATTTATATGGAAATGAAAAGGGCCAAATAAAGCCAAGACAAACCTGAAGTAGAACAAAGCTTAAATCTTATACTATCAGATATCAAAACTTATATGTTATATTTTATATATTCCCAGTAGATGGACAACAAGAAAAATTTACTAATGTATTACACCTTCCAATTATGACCCTCAAAGGAAACAATTCAAAATATAGTCTTTTTGTTCAGCAATGTCATCATAATAAACAAACAAACAAACCAACCCCCAAATATAAAGTCTAATGTCTCCATTTATGACCCTCAAAGGAAACAATTTAAAATATGGACAGAAGGGAGGGGGGTTGAGGGTCTGGGAGAATGGGGTGAAGGGTTAAAGAAGTACAAATTAGTGGTTAATAGATGGTCACGGGGATGGGGAGCACAGCATAGGGAATGCAGTTAACATTAATATGTCGGATAGGTGGAGGGACAGGAGAGGGAGGGAGCAATTGGGGAGATCATTTTATGAACTATATAGATGTCTAACCAATGTACTATATTCTTGAAACTAATTTAAATAAATAAATTAATTAAAAATATGTAAAATTTTAATGTCTTCATTGGAGGTATGAACGAGAGCAAAATATTGGAATTGACCTAATTGTTCATCAACAGGGGCTAATAAAATAAATTATGTCTTCCGTCTTATAGAATATCATTCAGCTTTCAATATACAAAATAGGGAAGCTCTTTATGTATAGTTGCATAAAGACCTCTGACATATATTATTAAGCAAAAAAAGCAAGATGCAGACCTGTATGTATGATATGCTACTATTTAGATTTTTTAAAAAGAGGAATGAGGAACAATTTGCTTCTAAAATTTATATGGAAATCCAAAGAGCCAAATATAGCCAAGACAATCCTAAAGTGAACAAAGCTTAAAAACTTATACTACCAGATATCAAAACACATTATGAGGGGGAAAAGAAGTTGAACTCATAGAAACAGAGAATAGAAAAGCGGTTGCTAGGGGCTGAGAAGTGGCAGAGGTTGGTAAAAAAAAGTGCAAACTTTCAGGTATAAGATGAATAAGTTTTGAAGATTTGATATATGAAAGTTTGACTCTAGTTTATAATACCGTATTAAATAATAGAAATTTGCTAAGAAAGTAGAATTTAAGTGTTCTCACACACACAAAATGGTTAATATATGAGGTGACAGATCTGCTACTTAGATTCAGTGGGGGAAATCCTCTTACAACGTATATGTATATCAAATTATCATGTTGTATAATTTAAATATCTCACAATTTTATTTGTTAATTATACCTCAAAAAAATGGGGAAAGAAAGACTTATTATGAGGCTCTATAGTTAAATCAATGTGGTTTTGGTGCAATGAAAAGCAAATAGACCAATAAAACAGAGTAGAATCCAGAAGCATACATATATGGGCAATCGATTTATAACAAAGGTGTTACTGTAGTGTGGTAGGAAAAGACAATTCTTTAAAAAAAAATAGTGCTAAGCAAACTGAATATTCATAAGGAAAAAAAATGAATCTTGACCCCTAACAACATACATAAAACTCAACTGAGATGAACTGGAGTTCTAAAAACATAAAACAATCAGGCCAATAGAAGAATCATAGAAGAATATCTTCATGAGTTTAGGGAAGCAAAATTTTCTATAATATGAAAGAAAAAATGCTAACATAAAAGAATAAAATTTAAAAATTGGACTACATTAAAACCAAGGACCTCTGGTCGTCAAAGAACACCATTAAGAGGAGTTTTTAAATTCCCCCTTCTCCTTCTCTTATTTATTGAAATATGGAATATTAAAGGAACTAATTGTTTCAATTTGCAGAGCATAGGCCCCTCCCCACGTAATTAGAACCAGGCAGCTGGGCAGAGAGGAAAAGCTATTTGTAATACACAAATTGAACAAAGAAGTCATAACCAGAAATGCAAAGAAATACTAATCAGTAAAAATTAGACAACCTGTTTTTTAAAATGGGCAAAATACCTGAACACCTATTTATGAAGAGGCTATCCAAGTGACCAGTAAACATGAAAATTTGTTCATATTATTTAGAAAAATGTATGTGAAAACCACTCTGGAGAATGAGAAAATGAATAAGATAGTCAATATCAAGTGCTGTCAAGAATGTAGAACAACTAGAACTTATCCTGGAAGAGATTATAAACTGGAAAACTGCCTGCCAATATATACAGAAGCTGAATACGTATACTCTATGGTTCAGCAATTCTGCTCCTAGGTACAGAAATGCTTACATATATTCACCAAAAGACAAGAATTATTATAGCAGCACTATTCACTCTAGTCTCAAACTGGAAATAATCCAAATGTCCAAAGATAGTATAATGGATAAACAAAGTAAGTATATTATTTACACAATGGAATACTATTTAGCAACAAGAATAAATGGACTACTATAACAGCATAGATAAATCTCACAAACAATGCTGAGAGAAAGATATAGGCAGATTGGAATTACTACTGTATTATATAAAGTTCAAAAGCAGGCAAAACTAATCTATGATGTTAGAAGGGGAAGGGGAGGGAGCCAGTGGGCTGGATATGGGCTTTGAGATTCTGATAAAGTTTTCTTTCTTAATTTAGGATTACATGAATATGTTCACTTTGAGAAAAAAATAATGAGCTGATCACTTATGATTTGTGCACTTTTTTTTCTCTAGGTATATATATACTTTAATAAAAAGTTTACATTTAAAAACTGGGATAATATTTATATTCATATGCCATTAAAATCTCTGGGGATATCTGTCACCAAAGTTAATTCTAAATGGATCAAAGACCTAAATATAAGACCTGAAACAATAAATTGCATAAAAGAAAACACAAGTACTAAACTATGGACCTTGGTCTTAGAGAAGATTTTATGAATTTGATCTCAAAGTCAAGGAAAATAAAAGCAAAAATAAACGAATGGGACCATATCAAACTGAAAAGCTTCTGCACAGCAAAAGAAACCATCAACAAAGAGGCAACCAACGAAATGGGAGAAGATATTTGCAAACGATACCTCAGACAAGGGGCTAAGATCCAAAATATATAGAGAACTCATACAACTCAGTAACAAAAATAACAAACAATCCCATTAAAATATGGGCAGAGGACCTGAACAGACACTTCATCCAAGAAGGTATACAAACAATCAACAGATATAAGAAAAGATGCTCAACTTTACTAGCTATTAGGGAAATGTAAATCAAAAGCACAATAAGAGAGTGATGTCAGAAACATGGCGGAGTGAGAAATGTCCCCAGATCTCTCCCCCTGAAACAACAGTAAACTGGACATCTAAAATTCAACAAAAAAACACCCAGATTGCAAACCAGCACGTCTGAGCATGGGATCTGCACATAAGAGCTAACACAGGTCAGAACCCCAGGAGTTAGGCAGTAGACTAGGAGAAACAAGCTGCCTCTCACAGCCAGAGCTCCCTGCAGGAAGACGGGGAGGGGAGAAGATGTGGCGGGTTCCCCGAACAGCACTGCCTGAGAGAGCTGTGATCTCCACGTGGCCAGTGGCAGTGCCCAGGGATCAGAACAGAGAGCAGAGAAGAGGGGTTGGTAGAGAAGTGGGGATGGCAGAGAAACAATAGTTATTACCAGCCATGGTTGCAAAACGTGAGGCTGAGCTGCAGCCCCCATCTCCCAACCCAGAGGGCCGCTCCCCTGATACCCTCCAAGACCGAACAATGAGGAGACCCAGGGGAATCTGAGCAAATGCTACTGAAATTGTCACTAACACTGACAGGGACTGAGACTGAGGGTAGTGAGCATGATTTAATATTTATAAGGAAAAAAAGGCATTATTAAGACTATATAAATTAGGGATCTAAAAGGCTTAGACACCACCTACTGGAAACCAAAAGAAAAATGCCTTTTTTGCAACCAGATAAAGAGGGACCTTTATATAATAAATATATAATACACTTCCTTTAATGCCCAAGCAGAGAAATAGTCCATTAAACACCATGAACAACCAAGGTGACAAGGCAGCTCAGAAACAATGAAAAATCTCCAGAAAATAAGCTTAAAGACATAGAAATATGCATCTCAAATGACAGAGAATTCAGATGGTACTCCTGAAAAAACTCAATGAGATCCAAAACAATTCATATCAACAATTTCAGGAATTGAAAAAAATGACTAGATGAGCAGAATGAGTTCTTTAGCAAGGAGATTGAAACCCTCAAAAAGAACCAAATAGAACTTCTGGAAATGAAGAACTCACTGAAACAGTTGAAAAGTGAAATAGCAAGCTTGAGAAATGGAGTTGACCAAATGGAGGAAAGGTTCAGTGATATCGAAGACAGAAATCTAGAAATAAATCAGAAGGAAGAAGAGAGAAACTGAAGAATGAAAAATAATGAACGAGAAATAAAAGAACTAGTTGATATCAGGAGAAGAAATGTAAGAATAATGGGCATTCTCAAAGGGGAGGAAAAGAAACAAGGATTAGAAAGCATTTTCAGGCAAATAGTTGACAGAATTTCCCAAATCTAAGGAATGAGCTAGAGCTTATAATTCAAGAATTCAACAGAACACCCAATTATCTCAACCCGAAAAGGCTTTCTACAAGACACATTGCATTAAAATGATCAAAAATCAATGACAAAGAAAGAATTCTCAGGGCAGCCAGGGAAAAGAAGATGGTAACCTATAAAGGAAAACCCATTAGATTACCATCAGACTTTGCAACACAAACCTTACAAGCCAGAAGGTAGTAGAATCAAATATTAAAATTATTAAATGAAAGGAAGTACCAGCCAAGAATAATGTATCCAGCTAAGCTCTCCTTTAGATACAAAGGAGAAATAAAGACCTTTCCAGATATACAAAAATTGAGGGAATTCTCTACTACAAGGCCTGTATTACAGGAAATACTGAAAGGAATCAGCTCACCTAAAACAAAATGACAAAAAAATAAATAACTATGAGGAAGGCAACTAGCAGGCAGATAGCAGAGGAGTGCAACTCTTATTAAAAAGAGGGCATTATAAGCTTAAACAATAAGAAGAGATTTGCTATTATAAAATAATAATGAATGTTAAGCATATATAGGGACAAATTGAGCCAATAACAGAAAAGGGGAGGATTCAAAGATCCAAATTTGCAAAGGGGAATGGATATAAGATATATGAAGAAAATAGACTAATATATATACACATACATACATACATACATACATACATACAAACACACACACACAATACTTTACATATTCTTAATAGTAACCACACACCAAAGATTACATAACATAAAACAAGGAGCAGAGAGAAAATCCACAAAACCCAACAAAATTATTTTAAAAAAAGAAAAAGTAAAAAACAAGGACAATGAAACAATGGAAACACTGAGCTACCAGAAAGCAAAACATAAAATGGCTATAGGAATACCTCATGTTTCAATAATCACCCTAAATGTAAATGGGATGAGTTCATCAATCAAAAGGCACAGAGTTGCAGATTGGATCAAAAAACAAAACGCAACCATATGCTGCCTCCAGGAGACACACCTCAGTTCCAAAGACATATAGATTCAAAGTGAAAGGGTGGATATGATATTTAAAGCAAATGGCACTCAGAGAAAAACAGGAGTACTGGTACTAATATCAGACGAAATAGACTTCAAAATAAAAAAGGTAAAGAAAAATATTGAGGGACACTTCATAATGATAAAGGGAATCATACACCAAGAAGATATAACACTTATTACTATCTATGCTCCCAATCAGGGAGCCCCAAAATATACAAAGCAATTACAAACAGAACTAAAGAGAGAAACAGACCAAAACACTATCGTAATAGGGG
>NW_006494614.1:33213432-33217556 GCF_000325575.1 Pteropus alecto | reverse complement strand
GAACCCTCATACACTGCTGGTGGGACTGCAAATTTGTACAGCCACTATGGAAAACAGTATGGAGGTTTCTCAAAAAACTAAGACTTGATCTACCATATGATCCAGCAATCCCTCTACTGGGTATTTACCCCAAAGACTTGAAAACTCATATCCAAAAAGATATTTGCACACTGATGTTCATAGCAGCATTATTCACGGTGGCCAGGATATGGAAGCAACCGAAGTCTCTTATGAGAGATAATTGGATAAAGAAACTGTGACACATACATACAATGTAATATTACTCAGCCATAAGAAGACATGAAATACTGTCATTTGTGACAACATGGATGGACCTCGAGATAATCATGCTAAGCGAAATGAACCAGACAAAAAAAGTTGAAAACCACATGATAACACTTATATGTGGGATATAAACCTAAAAGCAATAAACAGGACAAGCAAGCAGAGACTCATGGACATGGACAATAGACTAGTGGTAACCAGAGGGTTGGGGGGAAGGGGGAGGAGAGGTAGATGCAGTAAAAGGGGTCAAATATGTGGTGACAGAAAGAAATCTAACTATGGGTGGGGAATACACAATGCAATATATGTATGCCTTACTGTTAAATTGTACACCTGAAAATTACTGGATATTGTTAACCAATGTCACCAAAAAGATAAATAATTAATTAATTTTATTAATTGATTTTTAAAAAAGCACAATGAGATACCACCTCATACCTGTTAGAATGGCTATCATCAACAGGACAAGTCATAACAAGTGTCGATGAGTTTATGTGGAAAAGAACCCTCAGACGCTGCTGGTGGGAATACAAATTGGTACAGCTACTACGAAAAACAGCATGGAGTTTCCTGAAAAATTTAAGAATAGAATTACCACATGATCCAGCAATCCCTCTTCTGGGTATCTACTCCCAAAATTTGAAATTATTTATCTGTAAAGATATATGCACTCCTAGGTTTATTGCAGCATTATTCATGGTGCCCAAAACATGGAAACAACAGTAGTGCCCTTTGATAGACAATTGGATTAAGAATATGTGGTACACATATACAATGGAATATTAATCAGCCCTTAGAAAAGATGAAATACTACCATTTGTGACAACATGGATGGACCTTGAGATTACCGTGCTAAGTAAAATAAGTCAGACAGAAAAAGTTGTGAAACATATGATTTCACTTATATGTGGGATATAAAACTGAAAACAACAAATAAATAAGGCAAACAAATAAAAATTCATAGACACAGACAAATTTAGTGGTGACCAGAGAGAAAGAGTAGAGCGGGGGAGGTAAAAAAGGGCAAAGGGGGTCAAATATATGGTGATGGAAGATTTGACTTTGGGTGGTGAACACGCAGTGCAATACACATATGACATATTATTGAATTGTACACTTGAAATCTATATAATTTTATTAACCAATGTCACCCCAATACATTTAATTAAAAAAATCTCTGGGGAAAAATTACCTTGTTTTAGTGGAGTGGGTGCTGGGCAACAGAGATAACTGTAGAAAGAAAACTTCAGTCTAATACTCTAATTTTTTCTTACTTTCTGAGCCATATTACCCATTCAAACATTTAAAGAATAAACTCAAAAATAAAATTTTAAGATATGAGATGAAATAACACTCTTCTAAAATTCTAAGTTTGATTTCTTGGTGATTATCAAAATTCTTGTTACAAGAGGCAATATTTTATCAACAAATGAGCGATTAGGTATGGAAATGGAAGGTGTAAATAAGAAGATAAGACAGTTCATTATTTTGCTAATCAATCAACTTGAAGTCTTTAACAAATGTACTTTGATCTCATAAAAACCACAGCTCAGTAAAGGACTTAGGATGACATACAGAAGTTGTGATTAGACAGCTCTCCTCGTCTGAAAAGTGTCCTGAGAGGCCCAGAGGATGCGATATGGGACATATTTGCCAAAATATGAAAAGAATTCTCTGCCAGCTGGGAAGGATGCTGACAAGGAAACACCATTGTTTTCTATTTAATTCTTTCTGAATGTTTTCCCATCAATTCTTAGCCGGACTGCTGGCAGTAAAAATACTTATCCATTCTTTCATTTACTTGGATCAATGCAGTCAGATTCTCTAACAAAAACTTCTGGGTCATTGCTTGTTTTGTCCCCAGAACAGGGTGTTCTTGTTAAATCAAGGTGATATCAAATGTTTTGGCCCCTGCTTCCAGCAGCCAGTGCTGAGTCTACAAGAAGAGATGAGCCTTCCTTCACAGAGAACATGAAAAAGGTGAAGAAAAGGGTGACAGCAAAAGAAACTGCTGCTGCTCTGAGATGCACAGCAGAGAAAACAGGAAAGAAAAAGAGAATTAGAATTTATCTTTTTGTTTTTCTCCCTGAGGCTGTGGAAACAGACAACGGAGGCAGTGGTTCTCAAAATTACTTATGACCTTGCACTGATTGGTGTTTGCAAGTTTTTCTTGGTCTCTAGGCTCCAAGCCTGCTCTACAGAGTATCCTCCCCTCCTCCTCTCTCTCTTTTCCTTCCTTATTCCTTCTCTCTCTTCCTTAGCTCTTGGTTTCATTCTGTTTTGGGTTGTTTTTAAAGTTTGGTTTATTAAAATATAATTTACATAGAGTACAATTCATCCTTTCTGGGTGTACAGTTCAATGAATTTTGACAAATGTATACAGTTACGTAAGTTAGTGAGATATAGAACATTTCCACCAAAATAGGGAACTTCTTCATCACCCATCAAAATTTCCCTTGCTTCTTTGTAGTCAATCCCATCCTTCCACCCTAGGCCCTGTCAACCACTGATCAATTTTCTGTCTTTTTCAGGATGTCGTATAAATGTAATTATAGAGTATATATGCCTTTTGAATCTGGCTTCTTTCACTCAGCATAATTCCTTCATAATTTATGCTTGTTGTTGCATGTATCAAGAGTTTGTTGTTTTGTATTGCTAAGTAATATTCTATTGTATGGCTGTTGGTTTATCCATTCACCTGTTGATGGACTTTTGTGTTGTTTCCAGTTTGGGGCAATTATGAATAAGGCTATCATAAACATTTGCTAAAATATTTTTAAAAAGATACTTGAAATCGTATCGACTCTCTAAAGCCACAATGTTGCTATCACTCCTAGGTTACTTTTTCTTGGTATTACCTACTACATCACTCATAATCAGGCTTCCTTCATTATCTCAAAAAGTCTTTTTTAAAGTTAGTTTCTTTGAATCAGGATTCACATTACATGAGGTTGTTATGTCTCTTTAGTGTTTTCTCCTAAGGTAGTCCCCTCTCTATTCATCCTCATGTCATTGACTTTCAGAAAACAGGTCTGTTTTCCTATAGAATGTTTCCATATTCTGGATTTGTCTCTTTGCTGCCTTGAGGTGGCATTTAACTTTCTTCTCTATTTCTGGCATTTCATGTAAGTTTACTCTCAGGACATAATTAGATTATTGAGGGTGTTAATGGGTAAATTGAGGCATATTAAAAAAATTTTTTTTAAATAAGAGTTTATTTAAGCAAAAATCCATTCCACAGTGGGCAGTGCCAAGCCAAAAGTGGTTAGGAACACTCCATCAATAGGAGTAGAAAGAGATTTTTTTTTTTTATAGAGAAAAGGTAGAAGTAAAGCTTAGAAAATTGATTGGCTATAGTTTAAAGCCTAGTTAGCTGCTTGTTATTAGTTGTCCTTAGCTTTATGATTTCATAATCTTGAGGCATTTATAAGCTTAGATTTTGGGTTGCTTGTGAAAGCCGCCATAGTGATGTAAGGTGGGGCAAATCCACCGCCCCCTCCCCAACCCAGCCATCCAGTAGGGACTCAAGTGCTACACCAAGGGATAAGGCAGGGGTCTTTGACTGCGTGCAGGAAAAAATTTAAGCACACTCCAGAGTTAAGAGACGAAAGGAAAGTTTATGAGAGAAGGAATGATGCTCCACAAACAGGGATACGGTCTTCTCTCAAAGACAGAGAAATGAGAGAGACTGAGAGACAGACAGAGACTGAGTGGGACTGAGAGAGACAGACAACAAGAGGGACCCTGAATGTTCGGGGAATTCAGCGTATATGTGATTCTTAGTTTCTAGGAATTACAGTTTAAAGACTTTTTTTTCCCTATTTTCCTTTGACGGTATG
>NW_006494614.1:33210521-33213401 GCF_000325575.1 Pteropus alecto | reverse complement strand
AATCTTTTTCTCTTCCTGTAGGTTCCCTGTGGCCTGGTTCTGTGGTCTGGCAGCACACTGCAGGCTCTGAATATCGCTTGGTTAAATATTTAGTTCTCATGCCTCTTCCCTATTTTATTTCTCCCTCAGAGATTTTATTCCCTTAAGGGGATGTTGAGGAATAGGTCTGTCTTCTGTAACTTTTTCAAAGTTGAGATAGGCTTGTAGTCCCTGCCTGTCGAGAATAAAAACGTCTGGAAGCCTGTTCTAAGGACTCTAGAGGCAGAGAATGTGGGGTGGTTTTAGTAACTGGAAACAGTTGGAAGTCTTGCATGACCGTCATCTTTATGTGGAATTAAAGAAGCCTGGAAAGTACAAGATTAAAGAGACAAGGGCCTAAAAGTAATAAAAGTAAGACAGTTACCAGGGGTCCTAGGAGGGGAAAAAGCCAAGTGATATTTGGTAGGTATCCTTTAATGGAGTCTTATATAACTTGAGTGGTGGAGTCATTTTATAGCAAAGAAATTTCTGGTATTAACACAGGGTGGAAGGTGATGAGAGCTGTCCAGACAAGGCTGGATGACAGAGGAAGCCAAGAAAGCTGTGTAGTATAAGGCTGGAGCAGGCGTGGCAGCTCCTTCTTTCCTCAGACCCAGGCGGGACAGAGAATCTCCTTTCCTGGGGGAGGGAGATGTGTGAAGTGGCAGAAGCTAAGTCAGATGAGGGCAGTGTAGAAGTAAAGATCAGGCCAATCCATGAGATTACTTATACTAGCAATAAGTAAGTCATTATTTTTAAGTTTAAGGTCTCTGAGATCCTTTACTAAGGTACACCCAAAAAGCTGGAGACTCTTAATTTAGGTAACAAGTCTTGGCCAATTAAGAAGATGGACACTCAGGAACATATAGGAAGGAATGTGCTATAATCTTAGATCCAGTCTCACAAATAAAGGGAAAAGTAAATTATCCTACCTTAGGCTGGCTGGCCAGTTGTTCCCATCATCAGGTAGTCAGTGTAGTCAGTCTTGGAGAGAGGCCCATGAAACAGGTCAGGACAGAGTAGGCAGCTCCAGGATCTAGTAAAAATTCAGTTTTCCTACCTGCCATGCTGAGGGTGACCTGAGGCTCCACTTTTGTGATGGCAATGGATCTTTCTAGGACTGGAGCTGGCGAGTGCTCTGGCCTCCTCTGTCAGAGAAGGTAGCTCTCTCAGTTGAGAGGCTAGCCATGATGGGAGAGGGCGTAGGAGGCCCACCCCTCCCTGGCTTCCCAGGGCTGGATGGATATTTGCCTTTCTAGAGCCCTTCTTTTTTGCAGTATGTGCATTGATTGCGTCCCAGTCCTGACGATGCCAACCAAGGTCGAGGTTCTCCTAGCCTAAAAGGTTTTTATCGCTTAGGATCACCTCGAGATGGTCCCTGCATTGTGGCAGCTAAAATTTGCACCTTTTTTTTCTTTTTTCTACTCTCCTTTTTTTCTCTGCCTGGTCCCAGTTATTGAGCAGCTTAAAGCCCTTTGACACCGAGGTAGCCTGTGGGGTTTGGGGTTCGGCTCCCAACTTTTGGAGCTTCCTCCAAATACCTGGCACAGCCTGAGTTATGGAATGTATAGCCAGGAGTGCCTGGCCCTCATCAGACTTTAGTATGTTTTCTAAAAGCCTCAGAAAACTGGTTAAGATATATAGCTGTATTCTTATCCTTTTTCTGAGCAATCTCTTTTACTTTATTATAGTTCATCAACTTAGTTTAGCATCTTTTTAAAATTTCTTTCAATATGCATATTAAGAAAGTGACCCATCTTTAGCTGATCTTTCCCATCCTCATAGTTCCACTGAGGATTGTTCTGGGACTGCCTTGCTAGCCACTTGATTGACAGCAAATTCCCCGGCCTTCTCTAGAATCTGAGCCTTTTCATCCTGGATGCAACAGTGGGTCAGAACTACTATAACATCCTGCCAGGTTAGGGAAAAGGTCAGGCCAAATTTAATTAATTCATTCCTAAACTTGTCTGGGGTTTTGGTAGAAACAGCCTAATTGTTCTTTACACTGGCTTATATCTGACATTGAGAAGGGTAACATGAACCCTAGCAGGCGTGAAATATAGAATTTTACGTAATTATTAGCAAAACTTAGTTTTTACTATTGTAGAGACTTAGTTTTTTTCTTTTTCTTCATTTTTTTAAGTAATCAAGGACCTGGTTAAGACAATATAAAACACAGAAAATTATTTTGAGAAAGCACAGAATCCTTGCTTTCTACTCTAAAAACTTTTCCATAACATCAGTAGCAGACCAATAGTCCAAGAAAAATCATCTTATTTAGCAGAGGCAACTGAACTTTAATTTTGTATTAGCTTACTTTTGATATTTAAATTTACTTACTTATAAGAATAAACAAATAAATAAATTTACTTAATTAATTATATTTACTCCAATCTCTTTTAGCTTAACCATATATAAACGAATTTCTCTTCAAGATTTCTCTTCACAAACCTTCTATTACCAAAATCATACATTTTCTTTTCCATCATAATTAGAGTTCTTAATTCTTAGAAACCTCGATTTCTAGTGACAGCTAAAGAGTAAGCAATTAACATTCTTTAGATTGGCAAATTTATGAATACATTTTGTAACCCCTAGAAGAGTAGGATTTTGTTGGCAATATATTTACCACTTTTAAGAAGCAATTTTAATAAAGTACAAGACATTCAATAACATTCTAATTTACCTTTTAATTTATCCACAATAAGCCAAAAGTAGTGAACTCAGACTTATCTAATAACACTGTTGTAGCATTTCATGTTATTTTGAAATATCTAGATATTTAGTAATTTTTATCATTTACTAAACTTAGTAAAACTCTAAAGTTTTGAGCTACCAAAAGAATTTGGAAAACCACATTTT
>NW_006494614.1:33192610-33210499 GCF_000325575.1 Pteropus alecto | reverse complement strand
CACACACACACATATATATATATATATATATATACTATAACATAATTATTATTTCTTAATAACTCCATTAATAACTCCATGAGATTTTAAAAGTCCATTATTACTAAGCAATTTTTTTGTAAACTCAGGTAAAACAAAAGCTATTATATTTAATTTTACCGTATTTAATGATAAAAAGTCGAAAAGACATGTCTATTTAACCAAAACTTAAACTGGCCTTAGTATCAAATATTTTCTTAGATCACATGATCTTAAAAAGTATTTGGGTCAGTTTTTATTATTTATTTAATTTATAAAAGCACTTAATTTTTTCAAAGCTGATTAAATATTTTAAATTGGTAATATCATCCAAAAGCAAAAACATTATTTTATATATAGAACACAAACATAGATATCAGAGATCATACACATAAACAGAGTTACCGATGATTGTAGAAGAAGCAAATTTTTCATTTGCCCTTGACAGTTTTAAGGAGGCTGGGAAAAAGGCAGGGGTGAGGTATGGATTGTGAGACTAGCCGCTTGTGTTTTTAAAAGTGTCCCCTTTTTTTCCTTCAATTACCTTGGCCTCAGGCAGTAGTGGCTATGTTTACATTTCTGGTTAGCTGCAAGACCTAGAAAGTTACTGAGAGTTAGAAAAACCTTATAAGACCTTAAATTTTGTGAAGTTTCTGAATTGTAGAAAAATATGAGTTGTTTTTTTTTTTCTTAAGATTGTTGTGTTTGAATTGGTTCTAATGATTTAAGAGACAGCCCAATGGAGAGTCTTTGGGGATGCTTGGTCTCCCACCCATGGTTAGTATAGATGTTTGTGGAGGTGGGGGTACTATGGGTCCTAGTTGTGAGGAAAGACCACAGCGGCACCTGACAACTGAGCCCTAGTCCTCGCCACCCTGGCGGGCATGTGCGTGGGCTGGCATGTGTGCTTGCCACAGGAAAAGTGGAAGAGAAGGGAGGGGGTTGCGCACCGCTAGAATTGGGCCAGCAGTGGGGAGGGGGGCCCAGTCTGCTGATGGGGAAGCAGGAGCATGAGCTCAGCTTAAGGGCTGAAACTGAGGGTGAATCCCTCCGCCAGCTGAGGGGAGTGCGTGGGCGGATGTCCCTCGGCCCGCCATGGGTACAGCGGTCAAAGCCTGATACAGAAGTTGTGGGGCTCCGCTGCTGCACCTTGGAGAGAAAAGGAGGAAAGGGAAAAAGAAGTCTAGCTCCTCCAGAAAGAGCTACCTTGTTAGTCTCACACTGCTGGGGATGAAGAGCTAAGTTAAGAATTGTTGGAGCATCGAGGGCGGAGAGAGATAAATAAAGGGGAAAAACTACCTTGTTAGTTCCGCACTACTGGAGACGAAAATCGAGAAAACTTGGCCCCATTGGGTGGCAGCTGAACCCAATCCCGAACGATCAGGGCTTTCTCTGGAGATTGCTCTGGCGTTCCAAAGCCAATCGAGAAATGAAAATATGACACAGAGGGGACAGGGTTGGAGAATTTAGCCCAGGTGGCTACCGTATCCCCGCCTCTTCCCCATTACGACTTCCCGCTAGAAAGGGGAGGAGTCAAGGAAAAGGCTAAGGAGCAAGATCAGGAAATTAGTCCAGGTGAGCTCCTGCAGCCTACTACTTCTCCAGTACCGAGCCCCCAGCTAAAATGAAAACCAGGGGCCAAAAGTAAAAGATAGATGACTCTTTGGGATTCACCTTCCTGTTGTGGCCGAAAGGTTCCTGCGCAGTTTTAATTTGGAGTCCAGGTGGGGTGATCCCTCAGTGGATCTTCTTCTCGATTCCAATGGAGGTGCCGGGTTTCAGGGAAGTTAGAGGAAGAGAAGTAGGAAAGATAGACGAGACTGATAGACTACTGCTCAGTTAGAGGGCTGGTCTCTACTAGATCCCAAGAACGGGGTCAACCGTTGCCCGAAGGACCTTGGGTGGATCGAGTTTATTTCCTTCGGTTCCTTGGTAGTCAGCTAAGAAAGATAACGCAGGACAGGGCGAATCCCCCGAGATTCAAATTCTGCACCGAAAGAGGGAGGGTTCTTGACTGAAAGCAAGAAAGAATTCAAACACATGCCAGAGTTAGAGTCAAAAGGGAAGCAGTAACGCTCCTCTCAGAGACAAAGAGTGAGATTGCTGAGAGGGACAGAGAGAAAAGAGAGAGGAACCCTGCGTGTTCAGGGAATTCAGTTTATATATCATTCTTAGTTTCTATGAATTACAGTTTACTTTGCTTTCCTATTTTCTTTTGATGGTATGGGTATGCAGTGTGAAAGCTAAGGGCACGTAGAGTAAAAGGAATGGATATATAGTGAGAAAGCCTGCTGGCAGTCTCCAGCCTTTGACTGTAAGATCCCCATGTTTTTTGGCCATAGGGAATGAATGTAGGGTACAACTTAAAGACTCTGTTTTCCTTTCATGGAATGGGTAAATGGTTTGTCAGTAATCTCGGCAGGAGTCTTCCTTTGTTCCGTAGGTTTCTTTGTGGTTTAGCCATTGGGCTGATCGGCACATTACAGTCTCTGAATATAGCTTAACATTTAGTTCTCATGCTTCCTCCCTACATTAGTATGACCTCAAACTGATGGGTACAAAACATTATTCTGGTTCAGTCCCCAGACTTTTACAAAGGGATAAGATATTGTTGTTCTCCTCTTAGGAGAGCTAACTGCGGCCCCCAGAGGCTAATCCATTCAAATAAGATGGAGAGAATTGAAGATTTAATGGAAGATGAGAAACGGCAGGCAATGGGATAAATCGTTCGTTATCATGAAACAGCTAAGTGTCAAAAGAGGGTCAGATTTCGGGCTTCCAACTCTAGAGCTCTTTTTAATACATCATAATGTTGATAGATTTATTTGTTCTTTAGATCTTTAGTTGTAGTTAGTGGCAGTAACTGTAGCAATAAGCAAAGACTAAATTGAAAGGGGGAAAAAAGCTGCTAAGCCAGTTTTGCAGGAAGTCTACTTCTGTAGCACTTGGTTTGCTCTCAGTTTGGATCTATTTTTTATTTCTGCCTGTCTGCGATAGGTGTTTCCAGAAGGAAGAAGAGAAAAGCATGTTTTTCTCTCCCTGAATATCTGCCTGAGTAGCTAAGGAGCTGTAGTCAGGCCCTGGTAAATGACCCGAGTGGCCTAGGCCTGGAAACGAGCACTCTATTACCTGTGTACCGTCGTCCCTTGCCTGCGAGGCCTGTGAACAAGGTCAAACAATTTAGGGTGCCCTAGAAAAGGCCACCTGCTCACCCAAACCTAACCTTAATGTGTGCATACACATATCTCTTTCACTCTTACTAGTCCTACATCTGAAGTACAACTTTGAGAGAATTCTTTCCCTTCAGCCAATGTGTTATCCCCAAAATTACTTTATTAAAGTGCAAATAGACCTTCGAAGAGCTGTAAGACCTATTGCACCCGTTAACAGTAGCTCAATGCTCCTCTAATCATTCTGATTCAGTTTAGGAGAAGGTCCCTAATATTGGTTAATCATCCTTTAGACAAGGATCCAAGCTTTCATCAGATACTGGTGTTAATTAGCTTTGAGAATATTGTTTGATTTCTGTTGCATTTATTTTTACAATTACTTTATATTTGTGGCAAATGTAATTTCTATTTTATGCTGTCACACGATATTTTCTTTGGAGATATTTATTTATATTTTTATTTTATTTTTTCCCCCTCTTTAATTCACCCCCACCCCCACTTCCACCCCTGACCCATGGATGTTGCCGTTTCCCTTTAAAAACTGGATCTCTGAAGGTGGGGCGTTCCCTCCCACACTCGCTGTGTGCACCACACCCAGGGCCAGGGGCACCTGGGGCCAGGCATACCCAGGGTTTGGTCCATGGCTCCACCTGGGGTGTGAACCCAGGATCTTCTGCTGCAAAACAGATGTGCTAACCAATACACCATGGAGCCACCCCAAGATATTCATTTTTTTAAAATGAACATATTTAATAAAAGCTATTAAATAAATAATAACAGAGGCGATAATAATGACAAAAATCGGAAAGGCTATGTGCAAATGACTGAATATAGAATTATGCCATTCTTGACCTCATAGTAACTTAGCTTAACATTTAGAAATTAATTTTAAATTATAAAATAATGTAACCAATTCAGAGAAAGTTTGGGAAAGGAAGGAAATAAAAACGACTATAAACCTTTCACTTGCAAATATCATCTATGACCCTATTCTCATTTGAGTGTTTCCTAGGAAGGATCTCTGGCAGTAGGGTCCCTGGGATAGAAGAGCCATGGCAGGCACGTCTGACGAAGGGGAGAGAGGGACTAAAACTAAATATTTAATGGAAGCAGTAAAGCATAATAGTTAAATGCACAGGCTTTAGAGTTAGATTCCTTGAATTCAAATCCCCACTCAGTCACAAACTAGCTGTGTTATTTTGGGCACACGACTTAATTTCTCTATGTCTGAATTTCTTTATAAAGAGGGGGAGAATATCAGTAACTACTTTATGGAGTTTCTATGAAGATTACATGAAATATTCTAAGTAAAGCACAGTGACTAGGCACAGGGTTATCCTCAGTAAACACTGAGTATTAGTGCCAATGTGTTCATTTCCACATAGACTCTAGTCCCATGGGTGAGATTCCCCACCCTTTTGACTGCATTTGGAAGGAAACTGCCAACTTGGGACTCTATAACTACTATTTCAAAGTTAAGTACATCAGAGGTCTGCAAACTATGGCTCCCAGGGCCAATGTCTTCTGATGCCTGTTTTTGTAAATCCTTCAGTTAAGACTAGTGTTTACACTTTTAAATGTTTGGAAAAAATCAAAATAAGACTATTTCATGACATATGAAAAATATGTAAAATTCAAATTTCAGTGTCCGTAAACAAAGTTTTAGTGGAACACAGCTGCAATCTTCATTTATGGGTTGTTCAGGGCTTCTCTGTTGTTCCAACAGCAGAGTTGAGAAATTTCAACAGAAACCATATAATCTACAAAATTTAAAATATTTGTTATCTGACCCTTTACAGGGAAAATTTGCCAATCTCTGTAATACATCATAATTGTTAGTAGTGTGGGTTTTGGAGACGATGAGTTACCAGAAGCCTGAATTCCCTTCTAAACAAATGGGCACGATGACAACTCATTAACTGATTGCTGTAATTTAGAATACTTATCCTAAATATAGTCTAAACTCAACAAAGAGTACCCAGTGTTTTGACAATGAAGAAGAAGATCGTGGTGATGGCAGTGATGATGATGATGATGATGATGATGATGACGACGATGACAATGACAATGTTTCTTTAGCTGATAATCCATTGTGACACCTTTCCTTCTTAAATTATGTAGATATCTTTCATGGAAACATATTTCCAACCTGGGAGACAGTCTCTCTTTTTCAGTTTATTTTGTACATCTATGCACCCTAATAGTTTAACTCTATGAGTGTAATCTTTCCCCCTAATTTTTAAGTTCTTAGAGGGTTTCTTAACTAAACCTCCCAGCATTTAAAAATGTCTTTAGCTACTGAGCTTTCTAACTCACCTCTCCTATCCATGCCCAGGTTTGCAAAAGTTCACAATTCTGTTTGAATGATAAACAGAACACCCCTACAGGCTCAGTTTATTTGATTCTTGACTATGGAGCAAGATATGGTCTTGATTATTTTATGCTATCTTGAGACAAGATAGCAACATACATCATCGGAAGTCAAATGTTCTCCCAAATTCATTGACTTTTTTTTTGCCTTTAAATAGACTATTTTTTAAAGCAGTTTTAAGTTCACAGCAAAATTGAAGGTGAAGTACAAAGTTTCTATATAACCCCTGCCCACACACATGCACATACCCCCCACCCCATCAACATCCCACATCAGAGTGGTACATTTGTCATCACTGATGAACTTACATAGACACATTTGTCACCCAAAGTTTGTATTTTACATTAGAGTTCACTCTCAGTCTGGTATATTCTATGAGCTTTGATAAATATTTAAGAACACGTATCTACTATTGTAGTATCATAGTGTATAGTTTAACTGCCCTCAGAGTCTTCTGTGTTCTGCTTATTCATCCCTCCCTCTATCCTCTGGCAACCACTAATTTTTTTTTTACTGCCTTTTCACGAATGTCATATAGTTGGAATAATACAACTATATGTTCAAATTGGCTTCTTTCATTAAGTAATATACATTTAAGATTTGTCCATGTATTTTAATGGCTTAATAACTCATTTATTTTCCCCACTACCCAGCCCCTGGCAACATTTTTCTACTCTCTGTTTCTATGTGTTTGACTTAAATAAATTTTGAAAGGATTGCAATGAATCTTTAGATCACTTTAGGTAGTATGGACTTTTGTTAATTTTTCTGACTCATGAACAAAAATATATCTTTCCACTTGTTTGTCATTTTAAATTTCTTTTCTCACTGCCTTATAGTTTTCAGTGTGTAGATCTTTCACCTGCTTAGTTAAATTTATTCTTGGGCATTGTATTCATTGTACTGCTATCATAAAAGAGATTGTTTTCTTAATTTCTCTTTCTGATAGTTTATATTTGGTGTACAGAAACACACCTAATTTTTGTATATTGATTTTATATCTTGCAACTTTACAGAATTTGCTTATTAGTTCTAGCTCATTTCTTTTAGTGTAAATAATATTCACTATAATATACCACAATTTTTTTATTCATTCACCCACTGAAGGACACCTTGGTTGCTTCCAAGTTTTGGCAAGTATGAATAAAGCTGCTATAAACATCTGTGTGCAGGTTTTTCTGTGGACATGTTTTCGATTCATTAGGGTAAATACCAAAAAGAACAATTGGTGGATCATATGGGAAGAGTATATTTAGTTTTATAAGAAACTGACAAACTGTCTTCTAAAGTAGCTGTGCCATTTTGCATTTCTACCACCAATGAATTAGAGTTCCTATTGCTCCAAATCTTTGCTAGCATTGGGAGTTATCACTGTTCTGCATTTTGGCCATTCTAATAGGTATGTAATGGTATTGCATTGTTGTTTTAATTTATATTTTCCTAATAGCATATGATGTAGAGCATCTTTTTATGTATGTATTTACCAAATCCGTTTATCTTCTTTGGTGAGGTGTCTGTTCAGGTCTTTTCCTCGTTAAATTGAGTTGTTCATTTTCTTATTATGTTTTAAGAGTTCTTTGTGTATTTTGGATAAAAGTCCTTTATCAGATATGCCTTTTGCAAAAGTTTTCTCCTACTTACTAAACTTTGAAACAAATTATTTGTGATTCTTTTTTTTGGAGAGGGAATATGAATTTTCCAGTATTTAAATATCAGTTAAGAGAACTGACTACAAAATCATGAAGCTAAAATCGTTTTTCCATTTTAGCACGCAAAAATTATTTGTTGGAATGACAGTTTTCAGTTTAGGTAATAAAAATGTTGCCATCATTATATTTGTTCATTCAATAATTATTTATTGAGGATTTGCTATACTCCAGGGATTATTCTAATCTATGCCCAGGACAGAGATAAAGAGTAAACTAACCATAAACTCTCTGGGGGAATTTTATGGCCATGAAGAAGATGGAAAGATCACTTGTACTTGCATGAACAAACATTATTAAACTTTCTTATCTCCTGTTCGTTATTCCAGAAATATATTTGAATGAACAGTCTAATAAAATGACGGCTTACTCCCCAAGACTCTTTGAAATAGTCATCTTAAATTCTCTAGAACTGCTGTGTCCACCAGTTCTAAAATATATTACGATCTTTAAGAAACTGTAATCAAGCCCTTATAATTAAAGACCTGCCTTCAACCCAATTCCCGGACTTCATAAATACCTCAACACCACCCTTCGAGCTTTAGGACTCTGTTGTGCTAGTGCACACGCTTTTTCTCTTAATGTGGTAAGAATAAACTTAGCTTTGTCTTTTTTTTTTTAACATCTTATTTATTTATTTTTAAGTTTTTTATTTTCAATTAGAGTTGACATTCAATATTATTTTATATTCGTTTCAGGTGTACAGCATAGTGGTTAGACATTTATATAATTTATGAAGTAATCCCCCCAATTAGTCTAGTATCTACCTGGCACTACTTACATAGTTATTATAATATTATTGACTATACTCCCTATGCCGTACTTCACCTTCCCATGATAAACTTAGCTTTGCCTTATTAATAGGTTGTTTCTCTGAAAGCCACTGTTTGACAGGACTGAATTAGGGTTTTTAAAATATTCATCAGGTAGGCCTCATTAGAAACATGATATTTGAAAAAAAGCCTCAAAGAAAGGAGTTTTGCTCTAGAAATTTGTTGGGAGAAGAGTGTTCTAAGCAGGGAGAACAGCCAGAGCAAAGGCTGGAATGGTTGTCAGGCTTATGTTGATGATAACAGTGAGACAGGAAAGAGTAGTGAAAGATAAAGTCAGAGATAATGTGTGAGCTTGAGTGAGGGGTGTGTGTCTGTGTCTATGAAGAGAGGCTAGTCATGTAGGCCAAGTATATGTTCTTTTTTGTTTTCCTAAAATCATGCCTGAAAATAATTTCCTCTTTTTTTGGAGATTACTTATACTCAAGCTCTTTTCATCTGCATTTCTCCCAGTATTTTGTCCAATCCTTCCCCAGGCCGCGGCTGCCTCAGAATTTCCCTGCCACCATTACCTTATTTTCTTCATACATTTAGACCAGTCCTGTCTCCAAGGGCATAACCATTCTGTCACTTGACAAACCTCACTAGTTTGGTTAAAAACTAGGAGGGAATGAAATCTCAGGAGCTGAGAAATAATTTTAATATGAAGAAAGTAGTTATAGTGAGGTCCACCATAGAGGGCTGTGTAAAGCATGCAACTTAGTTTCCTTGGTTATTGACTACAGGAACTAACCAGGAAACCAAGAAATTTTCATTAACTTTAGAGAAATGAAGGCCAGTGGAGCAACAGATGGAAACTAGGGAGCCAGATTATATAGAATGAAAAAAACAAAAAAAAAAGAGACAATAACTATGGAATTAAAGATGGATGGGCAGCAGCTGGAAAGGACAGCAAAGTTAAAATTTTTTCTGAGTAGATGGTTTAACCATATTTAAAAGTAGAATGAAAAGAGGCTGATGACCAACTGTTTGGATAATTAGAATAAAAAGGATCCTAGTCTTGGATGATTAAAAGCTCATTTTGACTGACATATTCATTATTGGTTCAGTGAAATCCTAAAAGGGTTACTCTCATTTCTAAATATGTTGACCTGGAGCATCGCTGATCTGGGTAACAGGAGACTCACCACAGAAAGTTCAATAGTGAGAAGGGTTAAAAATTATGGGAATTACTGTCAACAAGTTTCACAAAGGTCTTCAGATAGACAATCTAATTATATAGATAAAAATGCAACACCATCAGGAAGAAAAGAACATCCTTAATATTGTACATATATATATAATATGTATCATCATATTTGGAAATATAGCTAAATCTTTTGGCATATTAAAACCCAACAGATTCCTCTCATTTTAAAAGAACAGAAAAAAGACAGGTAGTCCATAAATACTATGAAATGCAAGAACACTGAAGAATGGGTTACATCTTGGTGTCACTGTACACCATCTCTTTGAGAAAACAGCCCCTGCATGCCCTGGCTCGACAAGTGATCTCTTCTGTGTTCCTCTGCCAGGCTCTCTCACAGCATGCTCCGTATTATACTGACATGCCCTATTTATGTGCTTGTTTCCCTAATCAGAGTGTATGTCGAGATCAGTGGCTGTCTTATTCATATTAGATTTACCAGTACCTAGCACAGTGCCTGATACACAATAGGCGCTCTGAACAGAGGGTGAACTGAAGTGAGCAATATTGGCAGAAGTTAGGTAGGGAATGTCTTCTACTTCTCTTGAATCTGTCCTTAACCAATGTGATTATCACCCTACTAATTAGAAGCATTTATGTAAAAACAAACTTCCAACCATTGTTTGTTTTTCTTTCAGCGCTCCTGTGGGGTTAAGTGATTCTAATGTAGGAAACCTAAAAAAACTTGAGGCATTCTAATATCTGTTAAGCATAAAAATGAAGACCAAAAGCTTTACTGTATTTCTTTTATATTCCAGCAGGGGCTTTTACATAATGAGCAGAATGGGCCACTGAATTTAGGACAGTAAATTAACAATCGATTAGTCAGTCTACAAATATTTATTGAAGGACTACTTTGTGCTGTTCTAAAAATCAGGGACACTGTTACAAGTTAAATCAACTTAATGAACTTACATTCCAGTAAACACACGAAGAAGAACATTTTAGATAATATGGGCTGTGAAGAAGAAAACAGGACAGAAAGCGGCATGAGTAAAGAGGCTATTTTACTAAGTGTGTCAGGGTTGGTTTCTGGAGAAACTGACATTTGGCTGAGATCCAAGTAAAAAGACGTCATCTCTGTCATCTCCGTCATCTCCAGGATGATTGGGAAAAGAACATTCCAAGAAGAAAGCATAACAATTCAAAAAGCCCCAGAGGAGTTTAGGAATAGCAGGAGGACTGTGGCTTGAGCAAGGTGGATGAGCAGAAGAGAAGAGTTTCTACTTCCTCTTTGAGTCAAACCATCATCGTGCTAAAGTGTTTAGATATCATCCAACACATAATTAAAATCGGAGGATAATGATTAGATTAAGAAAATGTGTATAAGACATTATTCAGATTGCCATCTGAGGAAGTGACTGTCAGGAGGGCAAGAATGGAAGCAGGAAGGGAGTTCACTGAAGCCGAGAGAAGAAAGAGTTTCCAGAGGAAGAGCCTGTGCAGTCTTGCCAAATGTTGCTGACAGCCCCAGTAACATGAACAGAGAATAGGCTCAGGTCGTTGGTGATCTCAGTCAGAGCTGTTTAGTAGAAGGATAGGTATTGAGAGACATTTGAGTGGATTGAGAGAAAAAAAGAGGATGCAAAAAAACAACTACAGTCAACTCTTTTGAGTTGAGTGGAGTCCAGTTTAGTACCCACACTAAAATTCAAGATTCGTAATGAAAAATTTACTTTTATCAAGCATTGCTGGGAGTTAAATAGTCCAAACCATATTTTAAAAGATAGCTATGTTACAAAATTATCTGATTCCGACTGCCAATAACTTGAGTCATAATAATGATAGTCAACACTTGCATGAGGAGATCAGGGCTGCTGAGAGAGTAGCCCACAGTCTCTTTGTCTCCCTCGAGGAAGCATCAGGACCAGAGAAGAAAGACCAAGTTCTGAGAATGGGTTTGGGGAAGATACACTAGGAGGAAACTGCCCTGCTCTCTGTCCTCTCACCAAAGCTTCAGGGCAGTTTGCAGAGTGATGGAAATGGGCCCTGAAGTTGGTGGCAAGGGAGCGATCTTAATTATATTGGGTGAAATCCTCCTATGCAGACAGAAAAAATGGTAACACTGTGTCTTTTTGGCCAGAAATGCCTGAGAGAGCTGGAAAATAACTTTTGTTAGAATTGTGGGCTGTATGTGCACTTTGAAAAGTTTGAATTAATGATCAGTGCAGTGGTTTAAAAAAAATCAAAGTTTCAGACATAGGCTGAAATGATAAGGTAGTATTTTTCTGGAAAAGCTCTTTTAGGATAGGCAGGGCCAGCTTCGTGTGTCTACAATGTTTGCATTTGCACAGGGCTGTGCACTTGTTTTAATGTTTTACTTTTCTATCTTAAAATTCTTAATTTTTTAACAAGGTGCTCTGCATTTTCATTTTGCATTGAGCTCCACAAATTATTGCCTAAAGTGTATGTTAGCACTCATCTCTAAGGCAGGCATTTGCTGCCAAATATGGAACAATACTGACACATTTTAGGGTCTTGAGTAAATAGGCAATAGTAATGTGTTGGTGATTGTATTCGAGAACAAGGCTACGCAATGTGGATGGATAGATAAGTTTACTGTTTCTAGGAATTGCTGCTCTCTTAGACCTTCTTGGAATAGATGTCTTTATTTTCACAATTAAAAGAAACAAGCTAGTTCAAAAATATGGTACTTCTGAATATTATTCAGCCTTAAAGAGAAAGGACATTTTCACACATGCTACAAAATGCACAAAGCTTAAGAATATTATGCTAAGTGAAATAAGCCAGTCATAAAAAGACAAATACTGTATGATTCCACTTTTATGAAGTATCTAGAATAGTCAGATTCATAGGGACAGAAAGCGAGTTGGTGGTTGCCAGGGCCTGGGAGGATGAGGAAATGGGGAGTTTTTTTTATGAGTATAGAGTTTCAGTTTTGCAAGATGAAAAGAATTCTGGAGATTGGTTATGCAACGCTGTGAATATACTTAACACTACAGAACTGTACACTTAGAAATGGTTAAGATGGTAAATTTTATGTTCGTGTATTTTACCACCACTAAAACAAATTAATTTTTAAAAAAATGTAGATGCTCCTGAAAACACATACAGAGGCACTTACGTAGAATACGTGAGATGTTTTTCTCCATGGTGGAGGAGATAGGAAGGATGAGATTTCTAGGTGGCTCATGAGAGATTTAGTGTCCCAAAAGACAGATTTCAAAGGCTTGGCACATTATTTTATTTTTTTGCCTCCAAAGAACTAGATCATATGAACTACGTTATATTGTTCTGACTTTCCCTAAGTGTGTGTGTGTATTTTTATTATCCTCATAATATTTTATCCTATCTTACAAACAAATAGTTTCAAGAGCCTACAGTGCACAAGGCACTGCCCTTGGCAGTGGATACACAGCAGTGAATCCCACAGTTTCACTTCATTCCCTGCTCTCACTGACCATAGGGCTCCTGTCAGGGAGATAGATTATCACATAACTCACTCGTAATAAATGTTATGAAACGGAAATTTGGGAGCCAAGGAGAGCCTGTAATGGGGTTCAAGGCTTTAAACTGGAGGTCTGGGAAGGCTCCCCTGATTGCGGTAGATTAAAGATGGCTGCAAATGTTTTTCCCTTCTCGCCATGGAAAGGTGGGGTCTTTTTTGCCCTCCCTCTGAAACTAGGCTTGTCCTGTGGCTTGTTTTCACCAGTCGAGTGCCGTGGAAATGAGGCTGTGTAACTGCTGAGGCTGGGCCCCGAGAAATCTGCAGCTCCTGCCTTTGTCACCTGGAATGTTTTCCCCTGGGAGCCAGTCATCATCATATAAGAAGTCTGACCACCCTAAGACCACCATGTGGTGAGGAAGCTCAAGTTAGCATGAGGAAAGAGAGAGGCCCCATGGAGGAGGCCTGAGGCATCAGCCATGCAAGCAAAGCCTTCCTGGACCCTCCGGCCCAGCCTGGCCCAGATGAACACAGCTGAGTTAGTGACCCCAGCTGGTCTCACTCAGAGCAGAAGTACCCAGCTGAGCTGTGCATTAATTCCTGTCTCATAGAATCATGAGCAAATAAAATCAATGTTGTTTTGAGCCACTATGTTTTGAGTAGTTTCTTATACAACTATAGCTAGCTGACACATTGAGAAGCGATCTTTGAAACAGAAGCGATGTTTGAGCTTTAGCACACGAACAAGATGCCTAATATTGCACTGTGGCAGTGGTTTCCAAATTCCCTAAAGCAGAGTGGGGGAAGAGTATGGAACCTGAGAGGCAACAGATAAAGTAGTATTTACTCAAGCAATGAAGACTAGCTTTCTCTGAGCCTCTTGAGTGTAGTGGTGGTGGGATGAATTTGTAACAACTGAAAGCAAAAAGATTAAGAGTTGCTCATAAGGGAATAAATATACCCCAGTGCTTACTCTGATTTTGTGTCACCAGCCTATCTGTAAACTTATAACTTCTCATCTATTCCAGTACTTTTCCTGGTCTCTGGCATCCATTGCTTCAACTCGAAATTCCAGGTGCTGCTATGTGCATACTCCCAAAAGCCCAGTTGTAGGGGAACACTTTGTTGTATACGAATGGAGAAATTTCCTGGAAGACCTAAATCTCTGCTTCTACTGCATCACCAGCCACAACACCTGTGAGGCCTCCAGAAAGCAACATTTGCCAGCCAGGCCTTCTCTCTTCATCTTCCTCAGGAAGGGGACTTAAAATAAGAGGAGAGGTCTGACATTCTTTTGCTAACACAGCCATATCCAAGTCTCCCATATTTACTGTGTACTGGTAACCTATTTTATATATCACAAGCAGCCCTTGAAGAAGGAAGTATTACCCCAAGGTCAAAGATATAAAACCTGAGATTCAGAAAATGTCAGAGCCTTGTCCACATTTCCACTGCTAGTAAGTGACAGTTCTGGAACGGTGGCCTTTAAAGAAGGAAGGCCCCTCTCCCCATGCACTCCAGACCAGCGGTCCCCAACCTTTTTGGTACCAGGGACCAGCGCTCCTATGAGAATCTAATGCCTAATGATCTGGGGTGGAGCTGAGGTGGTGATGCTAATGCTGAGGAGTGGCTGCAAATACAGGTGAAGCTTCATTCGCACACCCACCACTCTCCTCCTGCTGTGCAACCCGGTTCCAAACAGGCCATGGACCGGTACCAGTCCGTGGCACAGGGTTTGGGGACCCCTGCAGACCATTCAGTAAGAAAGGCCTGAGTTCTTTGCACAGGCTCTCGAGGTGTGGGCACACATATTCTTTCAGATAAGATCTTCATTCAGGGAGTGGGAGGAAGATAAGTTAGTACTTGGAATTCTATTGTCTTGCCACAAATGGCCTTTTCTGAAATAAGTCTATTTATTGATAGAATTTATAAATAGCACATGTTTTACATGTGGCGTTAAGCACAGAGGTCTTCATTTTGAGTCAGAAGGCACAGTTCTACTTCCCATATGAGCTGGAACTCTGGAACAAATAGCCATATTATTCATAATTTTCAGACCTCAGTTGCTGTATCCTTCACTGGGCTGAAAATAATTTAAGGGCAGGGAACGTTCTGGTCTTCTTCTTATCTCTAGTATCTAGGTCAGGGCGCTGAAATGTTTAAGGGTAGAAAGAATTAGGAAAGACAAGAAGAAAGAAGGAAGGGATTTATCACGTAACACCAGTCATGGGGTCAGCGATATGAATTAAAAAAATTTACAGGGTTTGTTGAAAGGCATGAGATCGATCCGGGTGGAAAACTTTTAAGGAGGAAATGAGAGCTGTAGCAAGGACCTCATTTGCAAAAAAGGGCACAGAAAATGGAATTGATAGGTACAGACAATCGAATGTCTTGGCAATCTTCCCTTTCTTTTGTTTCTCTCAAAGCAAGTGATAGCTCAAAATGACAAAACTGTGGAACAGGAGGATGGCTGTCAACAACTCTATCTGGCAGCTTCGTTTTTAGTTACCTTGGTGGACAGCAACAAGAATGGAGAGATCAGAGGAGCCTCTAACACAAATGTGAAATTCTGACTTTTTGTGCCACCATACTTACCTGATATATGTTCTTTGATGTCCCGGATGCTTTTGACCTTTGCAGAGAGAATTGCCATTTTAGGATTGTGCCAGAATTTAAACTGGGAACATCAGCTGCAGAGGACAAAGGAGTCAAGCTAATAAGCTCTCCAATTCTGCTTCTTGCAGGCTGCTTCAGTTTTGAAGGAGAAGGCATTATTTTTAGAATTCCTTCTTGCTTTCATCCTGTACTCTGAATGATTAACTCCTAGTGTCTCCCTTCATATTAACCCATGTTCCCTTTTCAGTTGCTCCTAGGGAAGTAAGTGTATTAAAACCAGATGGATCAAATGTTATTGTTTTGTTTTGTTTTTGTTTTTGTTTTTTACCATTTGCAGTCTGTCCCCACCTCTCACCTTGCCATCTTCTGCCCTGATCCTCATCGAAATCATCTTTATTTGATCTCCAGGACAATGGCTTGTTTGAGAGGTGGTAACCTTTTAAGATAAATCTTTAATAATGTTTAAAGTCTAGTTTAACTCTTCTGGTGTCCAGAAAGGGTGACTTCATTGGATCAGCAAGCAGATTGTAGCATTACTCAACTTAATGTCATTAATATACAGTGGCTGAGGTAAAGGGGTGAGGGAAACGCACAGTTCAGCATTTGAGGAGTTTGTTTAAAGCTTCCACAGTCTTCATAGAGTAGACAGATGAAGTCACTGTTTACTTATAAATCTACAAATATTTTTAAAATGTAGGTTTATTTTGTGGTTCATTTTTGCTCATTTATTCTTTACTAATCTTAAAATAAATCTCAGAGAGAAAATTATAATTTTCTTCCATTGAGTTCAAAATCTATGACCATCTTTTAGATAAATTTTCTTCAGAGAAAAATACACACAAATGGTTACATTTGGGGAGTATTTGTGCCTAAAACAAAAACCATGTTCTATGTGAGTAGTAAATAGTTCCCCATATTGACTTATCTGATTAAGTGTATTATTTAATGTGACTCTGGTAACCAGTTTAAGAGCCAAAAAAGATGTTTGAAATTAAGAACAAAATCTTAAGCGAATGTGAACTTACGATGGATGCATTTGGTGACCCTGCCCAAATCAGGTGATGTGTTCTTCAAGTTCCTCTGAGTCTGCTTATGGTGGTTCTTGTGATGTAATGATTAAAATTTTAAATAAACATAATTTGTCCTTTAATTCTATAGAATAGGTTTTAAATGAAGACTGAATCTGACATAAAATCTTAGTATTCATTCTTTATAAAGTTTCAAGTAATCCAATCTCAAAAAGAATTTCTCAATTTCTTTGGTATGGCTCACCCAAATGAAAATTGGCATCTGAGATCTGAAGAACACAGTGTTAAACTCTGAAATACAAATGACTTAGGCAGAAGCACAAATGGGTGAGGAGAGGGGAGTCAAAGGGAGAGATTTCTCTCCTATGAACACGTTGTCCCCAAAAAACTGCCACATGTTGACAGTATTGTTGTTAAGACTTTAATAAAAAAAAGAAAAAAAAAGTTTGAGGAATCCAGTCTGAAATCCAGTGTGAAACATCAGCAGTGAGATCTCGGTACAAATGAAGAAGGTCATCAAAGTTTGGCATCTCTTTTCTTTGCTCTCCTTTCTACTAAACATCTCTTATCAAGTTAAAGAAGAAGAAAATTTTCTTTGAAAATACATTTGTCCTTACGTGCTATGTGAACGAAGAGAATGTAGTAATAGTATATAACAGAATGTACTGGTTCTTTTGATCTTAAATATCTTTTACAGTCCTTTGCTAAGTTAAAAACTTGTCCAAACAAGTTCTCCCCCTTCAACCCTGCTCACATATGCACATAAACATCAACCTCCCCACTCCTCCAGTAAAACCCCAAAATATCTGATCTGTTTGAAATGATTCTTTCAGTTGCTACCACTGCATTCATGACTTAGTCTGATCTGGCAAGGCAGACACGGCCCCTCCTGAGCGGGCCCCTGGACCCTCTGCACCCATCCATCTCCTCCTCCCTCCTCACAGCTCCACCATATTGACTTTGAGGTCCTTGAACTTGCCATACTCCCTCTTTGCACATCGAAAACTTTGTGTTTCCTGCTCCCTTTACCCCCATGTCTACCTAACACTGATCCATCCTTCCACAGTTGTCACCTCTTTCTGAAATCTTCTCGGATTACCTCCATGCTCAAATCAAGACCGGCACCTCACCAGTGTGTTCTCACCCCACCTGCTGTCCATGCTTCTAACATGACATCACACTGACTCAAACCCTTTGTCTTTTTCTATTTACTGTTTCTTTTATCACAGCACAAAACCTGCCCCATAGCAAGTATCTGATGTACATTTGATGGATAAATTGTTTAATCAGAGTTTGTTTCTAATCTTGTGTTTAGCCCACATTAACTTACTCACTTGTGTGCCTAAGTAGATGAGGACAAATAAATCTTAAATAGTTTGCTTGACTAAGAATATTTTCCTGATAGTGGTGTGGCAACTTGGAAATTAGTGGAGGAAGTAACAATAGTTACTAAACCAACTGCCTTTGATTATCTTCTGTGAATCATTTATTTAACCTATGAATGCTTTAAATTATTTTTCTGGGGATAAGAATAATGATTAAAAATAATAAAGATTGC
>NW_006494614.1:33159041-33192593 GCF_000325575.1 Pteropus alecto | reverse complement strand
ACACTAAACTTTAATGTTCCAAGTGCTATAATTATAACTCCAAATTTTATTACAGTCCCTTAAGACAAATGTCACACATTTCCAAAGTCATAATGGACCCCGTAAAGGAAAGCTATAGAAAATGATGGTAAAGAGACCCATTCATTTGCTTTACGAGGCTCCTGTTTGACCTCTTTAACCAAACTAAGAAACCAAGCACAAAAATCATCTAAGAAGTTAACATTTGGAACATTCTCCCAATACCATTAAGCCTATCGCACCCAGTAATATTGATCTGTACAACTTCAGTTCTGCAAGTCAGCTGGTAGAGAGAAGAATTATTTTAGAAAGATCATCTCAGGAAACTTATTTATACTCTTTGAAGTAATGAGTCCAATGAACTCTTGAACTGGAGACTTAGAGTCTCTAGTTTTTGCTGTCACTTGGAAAAGAATTACTCGATAATTTTCTATGTAATTTATTGGAGAGCAACAAAAATGACTGACAAAATTATTAGCTCTTGACTTTTTTGGCCTGCCTTGGTACACACCAGATAAAACATTTTAAGGGTGGAGCTTGAAAGTCTAATTAAACATTAAAAATAAATGTCTCAATATCAGACATAGTTTATACTTTAAAATGGACATGAAGGACTGTTAGAATATTTTACCCAGCAATATTGTGTTTCAGAAAAATAAGGTTATAGATCTGGGATAGAATTTGGCATAGAATTTGGCACAGAATCTTTTTCCACAAGGTGTCATGAGAAAAAGCACTGAAACAAGAAACTTAAGACAGAGTTTTAGTTCCAGGTTTGCTTCTGTGACCGTGGCCGTCACTTCAACATGAACTTGGTGTTCCACAGCTCCCAAATGAAGGAGTTGGACTTTTGGAACCCTTATATCTCTGAAGATCTGGGTTGTATTATTCCACATGCAGGTAAAGTTGGCGAAACCAACTACCATTGAAGCAAATAGCCCTTACTCGTCTTAATGGGGAAGGAGGTTTACACATGTCCTGCTGCTTTCCACCCAGGGGAATACAGATGGACCCCAATCAGCAGCTGCAAGCTGACCCAGGCGTCCATAGCCTGTTCCAGAACCACATGGGTCGAGAGGCTTTGGAGTCAGTTGTGTTGTGCCACCCTGACCCAAACTGGCAAAGTGAGAGAGCAGTCAGGTGTGCCAGCAGCTACATACCCCATCCTCAGGCAGGTGAGTGGGGTGAATGAACAACTGTCCTAGGGAAAGCCTCTTTCAGGTTATTTGTTCTGTATGTAGAGCCCAAAGCCCTTCAAGTGGCCTGGACCCACCTACCCCTGCCGTTTTCTTCTGCTTTTCCCCACACCTTTTCTGGATCTTTATTTCCTTTCTCATTAGTGCAGCTAGCTCCTTGCCAGCTCACATAGAAGATAATGTACCTAAGTCATTCACCAACCGCCCCCCCCAACCCTTCTGCCTGTGTTGTCCTTGTTGCCAGAGCCCAGATTTTGTTCAAGGGTGTCTCCAGCCCCATGTGGCTACGTGAAAGGGCTCTCAAGCCTCAGGGGGAAACCCTGACTGGTGTGAGCCAGTCATTGTGCTTCTGTTGACCTATTGTCCTTTCTAGTGCCTGGTTTCGGTACGGGCAAGTACTGCAGTTCTGGCTAAAGGCAGACGTCATTTGCGAGACTTCTGGGAAAACACCTATCTTCCTGTCTGCATGCCGTGCCTTGGATGCCGCGGTCATCTTTTGAAAATGAGAATGATAAGCGTCTGGCTGCGTGAGCCTGGCTGGGTAGAGAAATGGAGAGAATCACCTGGGTCCTTGGTGATATGGCTGAATAGTTTAATAAACCCTGGAATTGAATTCTCTACCTCTTGAACTTTTGTTAACATGACATAACAATTTTTTTCTTACTGCTTTTTTGATAAGAAGCCAAAAACATCTTAATATGGCTCATGCTGGCACACTGGAGAGGCACTGAGAATCCCCCCTGGCCTTTAGAATCACATGGATCTGGTTTTAAGTCTCAGTTCCTCCACTTGTATGTTGTTGTTGAGGAACTTAGTGACTTAAAAAACAAACAAACAGAACACTAACATGCACTATTGCTCAGTTTCTATAGGTTGCAAATTTGGGATGGCGTGAATGAGCAGTTCTGGCTTAGCTTCTCTCCCCGCATGAGACTGTAAACAAGTGTGGTCTGGAGCTGCAGTCACCTGAAGGCTTAACTGGGGCGGATGAATCTGGCTCATTCGCACGGCTGGTGGGAGGCCTCTATCCCTCTCCACCTGGGCTTCTCCGCAGGGCTGCTTGAGTGTCCTCTGTTTTAAATAAAGGTTTTATTATTATTTAGGTATGACAAGGCCAACAGGTGAGGAGTTGTCAAGAGGCAGAGGGGTTGGGGGAAAACATGGGTAAGAACCTTTGCCGCTGTTTCCTCAGGAAGGACCAGGTGAGGCAGGGTAAGCAGGTTTAGGATCGAATCGTTTTAACAGTTTCAGTGGTCTCTAGTTATCTAGTTCCTGGCCGCAGGGTGATTAGGGCGGGTGGATAGTGGGGTTCTGTTAATGAAGAAGAAAGGGAGAATGAGTGGTAACCAGCAGGCGGTCTCAGCATTCACCTGCTCTACTTTCAAAGGGCCCCACGCAGTGTATTCAGACCAAGTCCACGTACAGTATTAAACCAACCACATGGCAGGTGAAGGGCCAAAGAAAGGACATGGAACTACTATCTACATTAACATTTCTTGCTGCCTGCTAATAAGCATTATATGAAAAAGGCAAGCTCTGGGTTAGAACTTGTTCTTTCTACAGGACTTCTGAGAAGTTATATTATGCCTAGATATGTAATGACTTTCCAAGACAGGAATAAACAGGCTGCATTTCCCTAGCTTATTCAACTGCAGAAGCTCTTTAAAAATTTTCCTGGGATGTCTCCCTGAACTAAGTTCCATGGGACTTTTGCCAGCAAACTTTAGTCTATACAGTATCAACTATCAGCATATTTTCAGAATCTCCATGATCTCAACTGTGTTATAAAATAGCTAAAAATACTGGAGAGAGAGATATATATATATATATGTATGTACATGTGTGTATGTATATATATGTGTATATATGTGTATACATATATGTGTATGAGTATATACATATGTATGTATGTATGTATATATATATGTGTGTGTGTGTGTGTGTGTGTGTATGTTTTATTTTTTTTTTTAAGAGAAGGAAATGAAAATAGGAGCAGCTGGTGAGTCAGGACATGGGGCGTGGTGCCGGCCTGCTTTTGGGTGATTGTGTGAGCTTGACAAGCCCCTTGCCCTCTCTGGAGTCTCCCGTTCTTGTTTGCAAAATGAGATCTGTAGGAGATTGCCAGGATGCATCTGAACAAACTAAAATTCTACAACTTCACAGCTCTTAGAAGCATCAAGAAGGGAGGTCTGGATAAATTATTGCTAATGGGAAATGAGAAAAATAAAGAAAAAGGTTTAAGATTAAAAAATCTTTTAGAAATCAAGAATAATTTTAAGGGGAAAATATCTTAATGATCATGAAGGATGGGAAATGGGGGGTTGTATTAGCTTCTTCTGGTTATCTTAACAAATTACCGCAAATATGGTGGCTTAAAAAATATATCTTACAGTTCTGGAGGTCAGAGGTCCAACATGGGTCTTACTGGGCTCAACCAAGGTGTCAGCAAGGCCAAGTTTATTTTGGAGGCCCTAGGACAGAATCTACTTTCTTGCCTTTTTCAGTTGCTAAAGGCTGCCCACACTCCTTGCCTTGAGGCTCCCTTCAGCCATCTTCAAAACCAATCATATTACATCTCACTGACCATTCTTCCCTGTCACATATACCTCTCTAATCACAACTGGAAGAGGTTCTCCCTTTTTAAGGAACCATGTGAGTAGGTTGGACCCACCCAGATAATCCTAGACTACTCCCCCTCTCAAATTCCTAAAATTTGGCAGAGTCCTCTTTGCCACTTAAAGTAGCAAGAGATTAGGGTGTGGACCTCATGTTGGTAGTGGGGCATTATTTTGCCTACTATGTGATGAAATCTATTGCTTAAAGACTACAGGTGTTGACAAATTAGTAATTGATAGTTGGGCATGGGGATGGGGAGCATGGAGGAGGGAATGTAGTTAGCATAAATATGATGGCTAAGTGGAGGGCCAGGGAAGGGAGGGAGCGAGTGGGGGGATCGTTTTATGAACATTGTAGATGTCTAACCAACGGACTGTCTACTTGAAACTAATTTAAATAAATAAATTTACTTAAGAAACTAAAGGATATCACAAAAAATTGAAATTAGGCTTAATAATTTGTGAGGTATGAAGAGGCAGAGAGGGTTGATATGAAAGAAAAAAAAATCCGAGAAAGATGTTACAACATGAACAAAAATAAGGCAACACAGTTAACAGTGTTAGAGCAGAGGCGTAGTATCGGATTGCCTTTTTCTGTCATATATCATACCTTCACAAAACAGAACTAAAAATTGAACACTCATACCATTTAGAAAGTAAGATTGCGTTAGCATTAACTAAGTTGGTCTTGTAAGGCCTCGCTTGACTTTCAGGAGTGGAAGGTGGTAATGGAAGCCCCAGGAATGGCCCAGAATCATTGCAGAGTCCCAAACAGTGTTTGAAAGAATTGGCAGAATCCTGGGGAGGCAAAGGCAGCCTTGCCTTTGTTTCGTGGCTTCTAGATGTGGAACAAAAAAGAACATAGCATTTACCTCCAAGCTGAGAGTAGGCTTGGGACCAAGGGTGGCTAAAGCATCAGTCCTAGGGTCAGTGACATGGAGGAACCTGATTCAAGTAAAGGGATCCAAGTGAGGGCATATACTGAGCTTTCCCAGACTCAGTGCTCTTTGCATTTTGAACCAAGTAATTCTTTGTTGTGGGGAGCTGTCCTGTGCATTGTGAGAAGGTTAGCAGCAACCCTGCTCTCCACCCACCTAATGCTAGTAGTACCCCCTCCCCATGCTGTGACTACCAAAAATGTCCCAGGCATTACCAAGTGTCTCTTGAGAGGCAAAATCCCCCAATTGAGAACTGTTATAGATGAAGAGAACAGGCGCGGGGAAGCAGTGAGCCAGCAGGTGGAGCCCACGAGCCTGGAAAGATTCTTAGGTTTCAAGGACGTCACAGGAGAAACCCTTTCGTGGGGCCTTTTGCTGGAGTTCCTGGGCTGATAGCCACTAAGATCCGCAGGCCAATTTGCATATTGGTCTCTAACCAATGTGGCAGCCTCCAGGTCAGGAGAGCTAAAGTATAATTTGTTTAAGGGTTGTACTCTGGCTATTGTCCATTAGTTATGCAAGGCTTTAAAAGGAAATTCACCTGGGCGAGTGATATGCTTGTCTGCAGTATAAACAACTTGGCATCTATTATCTTGTTTTACTTCATCTAGGTTAACTGCCAGTACTCCTGATCCCTGATGTGTAGAGGAAGGACAAAAGGAGGACAGTGGAGAAATGCCTCCACAAGCCTATACAGATGATTTTATGCAAATTAGAAAAAGTACACCCCTGTCGAATAAATTAGAAAAGGGTCTCTGCCTGGGGGGGTCAGCTGTGGGGCTAGGAGAGCAGATCCTACCTCATCAGCAGCCCTGGCCCCGCTCATCAGGGCACCCTGAGCTGTGAGCTCTTGCGGGGCCACCAGAGAGGTCAAGCTCTGTCTCCCACACTGCATTTTACATATCAGGGGAGACAGAGGTTTACACAAGCAAACCTTGGGAATCAGACATGCGGCTGGGGAGTCCCTAGCTAGGACAGGTCCTAAACTTTCTTACCAGCAAAATTCGAATTTTAACACAACAACGCATCATCAGAAACATAGGCATTAGATTCTATAGGAATGAGTGAAAGGTGGTTTAGAAATATTCTAAGGGAGGAGAAGGCAAAATGGACATCTAGGAGAGGCAGTACCTAGTTGTCTCTGTGTGTCTGGCCAGAGGAGCCTATAATTCATTTATCAATTTAGGACCTAGGCGATGAGGGGGATACATAGATAAACAAGAATGCCGTGCTCTGCGAGGGAGGACAGCCCTCTGAAAGTGCCCCTAAATTTCAAACGCTGATGGCTCCAGGCCTCTGGTTTGAGATTCCATCTCCCAAAGCAAATCAGGATTTGCTGTGCGCACTACTGTGAACTTCCTCTGATGACCCCAGGACACCAGCAGTGTTGATTCTCCTCCTAGATGGCCTGGGGGTCATCCTGCCAAGGAACAGAGAATGAGATTCTCAATCAAGAAAACTCTCATTTGGTGCAGCTGTTTCTCTGCGTTATGGCTGGAGACCCTGAAGCACAGAGTCAGGCCAGCCCCCAACGTTTGCAGGACCTACGGCAAGAGTACAAATGGAGGCCTGCACATCTAATGTCCAATATTTAAATGCAATTTGCTTCATCTTTGTACTTGGATAAATATATCTTCCCAGTGACAAAATTGGAGAAAAAAAAAAACCTATGGTTTTTATATGACTGAGAGTTTGGCAAAAATTTTAAAAATAACTGGATTTCATTGCTGTTGCACAACTGTGGGTGTTCTGTTAATGGGCTGACATGTTTAAATGAGCAGTAAAATAAAGACATACACAATTCATATGTAATTATACATTTATTCATAAAATTAATGTTCCTTGCTTTTATTTTAGCAAAATCACTAATTATGTTGTTATAATGAATATTTTCACATAAACCGTGTTCTATTCATGGTAGTGCCAAACTAGATTACCTTTCTTGAAGCTTAGTTTTTATTTTTTTAAGTTTCCATTTGGAGAAACTTTACTCTGTAGCAGCAGCAGCAATTGAAATTGTCAACGAAGTTCTTAAAGTAAAACTTCAATTTGGAAAAAATGAATCGTGAATTTTATATGTTGAATGTTGTAATCGGGTCACATAAGATACATTGTCATCGTCATAGACACTGTTACAAATATTTAAATTTCATCCTATAAATCTCTATCACTTATATCATGATTTTAAAAATCTCTTAAAATATTTTTTTAAGAAGCCTAGAGCTGTACTGTATTATAAAGATTGATGTCCTGTTTCATGCGTATTATTTATGCACCTATATATACACACATTTAAGAGTAACAGGAACTGTTGTCGATATTGTGCTAATCCATGAGTAACTCCAGAATCGTAGATTGGAACATGAAGAGAAACCAGAATTTACTGCATTCAGGCCATGGGAGAGGAGGTTTTGGATAGCTAATTAATTTTCTTCCCTCCCAGGAGCTTCTGCTGCCACAGTTTTCCTCGTTTTCCAAGGCAGTGTCTGTGTCTGATGTCAGCACTAACTAGCACAGCTTTGTACCTTCGAGTGTGGTTACCTTTTGTTTGGAGAACACAGGGCAGAAGATGTAGAGGATTCCTTGGGGCCTGAGCAGTGTTAGTCAGCAGCAGATGTTCAGGGCCTCAGGCTGCACCGAGTCAGTGTTGAGTGCCTCGTGAGGGGGCCTTCCAAAGTGACGGGCCCGGGACCCCCTGCACCGGTCTATAGCCAGTACTACTTGCTAAACAGCCAATACTGTAGTGGGTTGAATGGTGGCCCCCCGGCAGATGTGCTCATGTCCTAATCCCTGGAGCCTGTGAATATGACCTTATTTGGAAAAAATGTCTTTGAGGATGTGTTAAATTAAGGATCTTGAGATATTATCTGGATGGGCCCTAAATACAATAACAAGTGTCCTTACAAGAGACAAACAGAGGATAGACAGAAGGAGAGGAGGAGCAGGCCATGTGAACACGGAGGCAGAGACCGAGGACAGGCAGAGACAGGCAGAGGAATGCTGATCTCCATCAAAAGCTACCAGTGGCAAGAAAACGTTCTCCCCGAGAGCCTTCAGAGGTAGCACTGCCCTGCCAACACCTTGATTTCAGACTTCTGGCTCCCAGAACTGTGGGAGAATAAGTTTCTGCTGCTTTAACCCACCAAATATATGGTAATTTGTATGGCAGCCCTAGAAAATCAGGTTTTATTACAATTACTGATAATGTTAAGCATTTATTAAACATGATTATGTGCTTGGTACTCTGCTGAGCCCTTTTTATACACGTAACTGCATTTAAACCTCACAATAGTCTCATGAGGTAGGTGCTATTCTTATGCCCACTTAACAGATGAGCAAAATGTGGTTTAAGCAGACAAAGTAGCTTGCCCAAAGTCATGTGGCTAGTAAACTGGGATTTGAATCCGGGTCTGTCTGAGTCCAAAGATCTTTAAGCAGACAGAAGCCTCCCTGCCCAATCATACATCCAGCTCAGCAGAGACAAACCCCGTGCTTAGTGGTGTCTACTTGAATGCTACGTGTTCTTTGTCCTATTTAAAAAATGCCTGATTCTTTTAGCAACCTCTCTCCCAATTCTCAGTGATTTACCACCACCTCAGAAGTGAGATATAAATTATGATTCACTGTTCTTCTGACTCAGTAGATTAAGGGAACACTGCTTCTGTCAGAAAGAAACATTTTAGGCACACACAATTACATATAGTTCTTTGCATCTACTTAGCCTTTAGGTCATCCGAGTTTATTTGCAGATGTTGCCAAGATGAGTCAGATAACTGGGGAAACTATTTGTCCTTGGGGAGGGACAGCAGTCAGTATGTGTTTTTATTAGTTTCTTTTTGCTGATTTTAAATTTGTGTGCAGACTAGCTCACTGTCCCATGAGAAATAGAGGGAAAAGTTTTCCTTGATACTTATATATTCTCTTTGCTCACCAAGTTATCAGAACAACACTGGACTCTGGTGATGGCGTGATTTAGGAAATAAAGATTTCTTTCCTTCTCTACTTTTGTCCTGTCTTTTGGGGACTACAAGGATTGTTCTCATCTGCTGACGAGCCCGAAAACTGTGTGTATGGGGTCGGAGAGTGTGGTGGTGGCAGTGAGGTCTGAATGAAATGGTTACTTTTATTTTGCTAATCTTTATTTACCCCCATTTTACAGGTGGAAACACTGAGTCTTGGTGAATCAAAAGAATTTCCTTTAAGATAACTCAACCAGACAGACTTCATTACAGATGCTGTGCTTGTCCTCTCAAGAAACCATTCCATTTAGTGAAAAACGAGAGCTGTTATACAACGGGTATTGAGGCTAATTTTAAAGCAAGTCATGTGTGCCTCCTGTTGCTCTGACCCAAATATGAGACAAGGATTCAAAGTTGCACACAAAATAATCCCAGAATAAATCAGGAAGTCCTACAGGGGCAACTTGGTTGGTTACGGGAATGCAAGCCTCATTTTTCTACCACTGCAAGGCTTCCTCGCTGGGGATTCACTTTCTGGTCCAGTTAGGGCACTGCCTGCGAGACCTGAGACCGAGCCAGGCCTAGGGACTGACCTTGCAGCATTGTTCTCTCTGTACCCGGATTTTCAGAGCAGTAAAGAGATGCTTATCTAACCTCTCCCACAAACAAGGCTTTGTACCGTGCTGACCAATGACACAGCTAGTAAGGGTTGAAACCAGGACCAAAAGTGTTCTCTTGTTCTCTTCCGGGGCTGATGATGAAGATGAAGGACAGAGCTGGGGCTGCTGATAATCATTAAGGCGGCCCAAGGCTGAGAGGCATCAGTGCAGACAAAAGGCGCCGGCCTAATAAGACGCAAGTTTACTCCTATCTCACTTTTCTGTCCTGGGGCCCCAGAAGCCTCCCTCTGTCTCCTTTCTTTAAACCAAAACCTTCTCTCAGGAAAGAATCTGATCAATTCATTTGCATCGAGGAAAATGAACCAATTTATCTTCCTAGGAGCATTTGGGTTTTTGAAGACTTAAAGCAAAAGTAATGGGTATTGGTGTAATTTCAGATGTCAGAGAAGTTAGGCAAGAGGGGTGGGGCTGGCTCTGAGGAACAGAGAGTGCTAGAGGGTGGGCAGGAAAGTTAGGGTGAAAACATAACAGTTGTTACGGAAAGGAAGGCGGAAACGTAGAAAGGTGTCCAGAGTGGATGAAGGACAAATGGGAGCTAAGGAGGCAACGAGCTGAAAACTTTGAACTAAAAACTCACGTAGGAAGTTATCTGTCAAGTAAAAGATTCAAGGAAAGAAAGTGCGTATGTAAAACTCACTTATTTATACTTGCATTCATTCATTCATTCATCTACTCAAATGAAATTCCAGGTATTAGAGAGATAGCTAGGAATAGGATGTATAACATTTCTCTACACATAGAACCATGGAACTTTCTGACTAGTGGGTGAGGCTAACAATAAACATGGAATTTCATGTCATTGTGTTCTGGAGAAATAGAACAGGGTAAGGAGATAAGAGGGTCATGGACCTGAAAGGCAGTTGGGGTGAGGGAGAGTGACTGGATAAAGTGATTAGGAAAAGCTTCCTATGTAGGGTTGCCAGATTTAGCAAATAAAAATATGGGACTCCAGTTAAATTTGAGTTTCATATAAACGAGGAATAATTTTCCAGTATGTGTCATACAATACTTGGGACATATGTGTACTAAAAAATTATTTGCCATTTATGTGAAATTCAAATTTAATGATGTTCTGCATTTTATCTTGTAACTCCTATGAGGCCCCCATGAATGAGATGCGAGAGGCCCTGGGAGAAAAAACAGGAAGTGCAAAACTTCCCAGGCAGAAATGAGCTTTGCTTGTTCAGGAAGAAGCCCAGCGTGGCTGAAATAGAGGGAGCGGGGAATGGTAGTAGATATGACCCCACAGAGGTGGGCAATGGCCAGATCACGTGGGGCCCCAGGTCAGCATGAAGAGTTTGCATTTTATTCAGATCTGTGGAATTTTAAGGCATGCCCTCAGCACCGCAATTATTCATTTCCACGAATATTCCAGTTTAGTGCTGTTTCCCCCAAAGCTGGTACCACTAATATTGCTTTAAGAACAGAGTTTTTAGGATGGGAGAGTAGATTCCCTTGCCCTGGAGGAAAGTGAGCACTGTCCCCTCTAACTTCATCTGACTTCTCTCCTCTTCTTCCCCCCCACTCACTATTGTCTTCAGTTTTCCTAAGCACCGGAAAGAGTCTTTCACCAAACCAAAAGAAATGAACTTAGAATGCTACTGAGAGAAGAGTCTTAGGGACCCAAATTCTTACTAGTGTATAAATGACTCCTAGGAAGTGTTTTGAAAGTGAAGTAGAGGAGAGCATATAGGTCAAGGAAAGATGGGACGAGAATAAAAAAGGGAAATCTGTGGGCGCCAATGTCAAGTGCTTGGCAGATTGACCAGTTGGCCTAGCTGTGCTCCTGAAGTTGAGTGTAGGCTGAGTAGAACTGAAAACCAGTTCTCCCCACTGTGTTGACATGGCCAATAATCTCTCATGGAAGAGAGATTCAGAACCAGGCTGGCTGTGAACTGATACTGCCAGATGGCAGAGCAGTCAAAATATTTAGCTGTAAAGCCCACACTGTTTGAGAAAACACTGAACCTGCATTCCCGCCACAGACCTTGGTGGGCTCCTCCTGTCTGATAACGTTTCCCGCCTCCTCTGCCATTTGCATCAGTGACTCATGGAGTGACTCATGGCTCATCTCTAGCAGTTTGCTCCTTGCAAGGATCTATCTATCTGAACCAGTCTCTTCTCCTGCTTTCTAGTAAAAGAAAAGGGAGTCTTGACTATTTCTGCAAGAATAACCCTTACTTTCGATGTACTGTGGGGGTTTTTCAGATACAATGCTAATCTTGTGAAATAAACAGAAAAGCAACTATATTGTTTTCTAGCTGGGGAAATTGACTGTGAGAGGGTTGTCTTGCCCCAGGTTTCAAGTGGCAGAGCGCGAACTTGGACCTCTGACTTGTGTCTTTTCTAATACACAGAGAGTTGTCAATTCATTTCAAAATTATATAATATGTTGTACAAGATCACACAGCTACTTGCCTCCCTCTAAAATCAAAACTTTTTTTCTATGAAACCATGGTTTAGTAGCCAAGAGTGGTATCTGCAAGGTTTCTCTCATTTTTTGAAATTTTCCTTCCATTTTTTTTGAAAAGGATTCACGTTAGAGGTTGAATTGCTGGGTGATGAACTGATTCTTTCAAAAAAATTTAATGACCCCCCCATCCCCATTATACAAATAGTAAATGTTTATTGCAGAAACTTTGGAAAAGTTAGAAAAACATGAAAGTTAGAAAATAAAAATCACCTGTAATTATCCCACTCAGCTATAATTGCTGTTGATATTTTGATGTGTGTCCTTCTTTTTTTCATACACATGAGCATATTTCAACAAATTGGAAAAAATGTAGTATAAACTGATAACTTGCTTTTTTATTTTTATTTGCATGATCATTTTCTTGCATTATTAAATTTTTTTTCAGAGAATGTTTGACCCATAGCATAGGGTCTATCTGTTAACTTCAAAATCAAAGGCCAAAGAGAGAGGCAAACAAGCATTTATTTGAGATGAAAGAATAGCTATCTGGGAAGCAGTGATTCAGGCAGAAGCCCAAATAATGTTCTAATTAGGAGACTAAGGCAAGGTGTATTTATGAGAAAAGGAAGGGGAACAATTACATCGATAGAAGGAAGGAATTTCTATCAGCACAGATAAATTAACATAGCGATACTAATGATCAATGTTTTCAGTCCAGTAGTCATCAGTCTGGTAGTCATAATACCTTCCTTCTTGTTATCCTTGCAAACAGTCCAAAGGTTATTTGGCCCAGTTTTAACATTCCAAAGACATGCAACGCAGTTTCTCTGAGATGGCAGCTCTGGCTCCATTTTAAAGTGGCTCTGTCGATATTATCTGTTATTTCCTATGAATGATGTCCCTAATTTACTTAGCCCATTGGTACTTTCAGGTTGTTATTACTATTTTTTTCTTATTATAAACACCATCACAACAGGCATGCTTAGGCTTATAAATATTCAGTGATGTTTCCACTCAGCAAGTTGTCTGGGCCTTGGTTTGAGAAAAATTGAAAATGGGGGAAGAAATAAAGTTAATAAGCATGAGTTTGATTTTTGTGTGTCTGTTGGAGAAGCGAGGCTGCCGATTTCAAGTACCTCCTCTTAGAGCTCACTTACTTCCCCTGTGCTCTTAATTCTATTCCTCTAACTCAGCTTTCACACTATTTATCACCTCCATCTCCTCTGCAGCCCTTCACCTTGTCTCCACCCTGTCCTGGCTTTCAGCTGTGATCTTCTCCTTTCCCCGTCACTGCCTGGGAACCCACCTCATCAGAGCCTCCCAGGTCTCAGTGGCTGCTGATGAATCTTTTCTGTCTGCACTCAGTGCCTGAAAAGTTATCTCTAAGAGCAGCAAATGAAGAATCCTTTGTAGGCAGAAGTTATGCCTACAAAACTCTTTTGCAAACCACCGCACCGTTTTGCCCACAGGTACTCCGCACTCAGTTGTAACTGTCTGGGGGAAGTAGTAATAAGCTTGAAGTCATCAACGATGGTGTGACCTCTGGGTTTCTTTAATTTCTTCTCTGGACAAAGTTACTATCCCTCCATTCCCTTCTCATCAAGCACTATCAGTTTGTTAGTTCTAATAACTAGAAAAATTGGGATGATCATTATTCCCAGACTATAATTCACGAAACAGATAAGAGAGGTCATAAAACCAAATAAAGCTCAACTGAGCGCCTTAAAAAAATCTCATTTGTTGCAGGATTCTAAAAATAGTTGCCAATGCTGTCCTTCACTTTTCACAATTATTTTCTTCAGTTCTAAATCTGAATGGCACGGAGCAGCAGAATTTATACATTGTTCGTAAGAGAACAGACAGCTCATTAATTGTTAACATTGGTGGGATTTGACTGTTCACCATCTCCATTCTGAACTATATCTGGGTCCACTTTTCTGAGATGATTATATGTCTTATTGATAAGCTCAGGGCTATTAAAAGAACAGTGCCCATCTTATGTGCAGCAAGGTGACAGTGCCTCCCCACCCACCCAAGGAAGAGTGTGGGTAACATCTACACTAATCATCTCATGTTCATTCACAAATTCATTTATTCAAATGTTTGAGACTCTCCCATGTGCCAGGCAAGAGAAAAAGCCCTCGTCTGCCAGGAGGGAGACAAATATTTAACATAATGAAAATGTTAAGAAGAAAAATAAAGCCAAGTAAGAGAATGAAGCGTGTGAGTGGATGGAGGAGGGTGATGTTTCAGATTTGGTAGTTAGGGAAGGCCTCTTCGAGGAGGTGGCATTTAAGTGGGGAAACAAGTCACAGAAATAACTATCTGGGGAGGAGCAGCAAGGACAAAGGCCTCTAGATGGAAAAGGCCTCTAGACTGATGGTGGGATTTAAACGAGAGAACCAGCAGAGGTGAGAGTGGGTGAATGCAGTGAGATAGGGAGAGGGAGGGAGATCTGAGAGGACCAGGGCCCAGCTCTGGAAGGGCCTGTAGGCCACTGAAAGATTGAGGATTTTATTTCCTGTGAAGCAATTGTGTAGAGGTGGCCCTGAGGCAGAGGGAAGCTAGTGGCCTCAAACCTTGGTCTGCTCTACCGTGCTCTGTCCTAAGTATCCGTTCATTACAGACTCAGTCCCTGAACCCAGCAGTGAGCATCTTGGGTCCCAGTAAGCTGAAAGCACTTAGGGATTCTGAGGGGAGTCACTGGATCCTGTAAAATGATCACGAAGGCTGCCAGGGCCGCCATTTCGGCGGTTTTACAATTCAGATGAGCAGCTCCTAGGTCTACTGGAAGCAGATGAGATTTTTAACGGAAGCAAACTTTATTCCTGTTATACCACCACCACATGTAATCAACTGTTACGTGAGGACTGTCATGCCTTCTAGGTCCTCTCTGTAGGTTATGGGGTGAGGTAACTTGACAAGGTCACACTGTGTCTTTGTTCAGACTGTTATAACAAAATAGTATAGACTAGGTGGCTTATAAACAAAAAATTATTTCTCACAGTTCTGAAGGCTGAAATCAAGTCTGAGATCAGGGTGAGGCTCTCTTCTGGGTTGCAGACACTGACTTCTTATTATATCCTCACAGGGCAGAGAACAGAGAGAAGAAACAAGCTCTCATGACTCTTATAAATGCATTAATCCTTTTCATTGAGGGCTCCACTCTCATAACTTTATCTAATCCTGATTACCTATCAAATCCCATCTCCTAATACCATTGTGTTGTGTGTGTGTGTGTGGCGGGGGGGTGGTGGTGGTGGTGTAGAGTTTCAACATATGAATTTGTGGGGGAGAACATATTTAATCCATGACACGTGGTTATTGATGGTGGGATTTATACCGTGATTTAACTGACTGGAAAGCCTGTTTTTCTTACTATGCACCACATTGTATTATCTTTCCTAAACTTCCAGTGATCATCTGTTGTGTATTTGGCACTGTGCTGGGCATGCACCAGGGATGTATATGATAATAAGAGGCAGTTCCTGCCCTCAAGTGTCTTAGAATTGAGTGGGCTGTTTAGAATCCCTACCACATCTCCCAGAACGGAGTGAGATTATAACAAACAGCCCTCCACTCCCCCATCCCACACACAATTTTACTTTCTGAAATAGAGATTTGTCTTATTCTTCTCATTAGAGAACCTGCCAGCTGCCAAGCAGGATGTGCCATTGCCATGCATGAAAAGCATTATTGACCCATTTGTCCTTGGTTGACATTGGTACTACTGTTCACAATTGGATGTGGCTTAAATTTGGATCCTTAATCATCACTTAAAAAAAAAAAAATCTTCAGAGAGATAACTCTATGATGCAGGGCTAAAATGACAAGTTATTCTTGTAGAAGTCTACCCGTCATATGTCTGCAATGCAACGGAGGGAAGCAGGAATCGCCAAGTCCCACCGATCACACAATTGTCAGAGCCAAGTGCAGGATCTACTCATGCATGATGAGGGACCATAATTCAGGTGGAGAACAGACAGCTCTAGCAAAGCTTCCAGATGACTTTTATAGAAGGCGTGAAATTTCCAGTGGTATCTTATTCAGTTCAGGAAAATATAAACTACCCACTAACACACATAGGTAAAAATTCCAATATCCTTCCTTATGCTTCAAAATGACCGCAGTTATAAATAGAATTACTTGTAACTTCAGTACCCTCATTTCCTTTAGAATAGTTAACCAGAATTTTTATTTTGTCTTCGTCTTTCTTCCAGAATGAGGTTATTTTTTTCATTGTTTCCTCAGCAAAATGCCTAGAGCAGAGTAGGACAAATAATGTCCTCTCATTGTAGAATCACGAGCAGGGGTTAGGGGAAGTGGCACATTTCTGAGACGCTATATACCTACCCATGGCCCAAACGATTTGGAACTGTCTTTAGTGTCTGGGAGATACTTAGACTCAAAAATCTTATTATGATGCTGAAAAAAATAAGTGCTATGTAGTTGCCTATAGTCTTCCCAATTAATCCATTTTTTATTTTGAAAAATTTGAGTTCCCTTAACAAAAGCTATTATTGAGCTCCAAACAAATAATGTGTTGAGCAATAGCATTTAAAATCTGATGCAAAATTGACCATGTATCCTCTTTCTTGTTTACTTACCTATTTCGGCTTTCTTCCTTGATAATAAGTGACTATTACTGTACAGCCCTGTACTAAACACTTCATATTGCATGTCAGCCACCTGAGCTAAGCATCCATATTTTTCTTTACCATTGAAGAAACTCAGGTTCAGAAAAGTGAGGTAACTCCCTTTCACACCCATAGTAAATACCAAGCTTTTACTCTCACAGGTGTGCTATGCTGCCTCCAAACATACACAAATTCCTTCTAGCACAGATAGGAGTGTTTTCTGTACCCTAAGACATGTATTCTTTGACGCCAGTTCTAAAATAAGGGTGGAATTTATGGTCTGGTTTGGGACCATAACAATTTCCTTCTTCTGGTACTCTTTTAAGAAAGGCACTGTGTTCTGAAGATTTGGATTCCAACTACTCTCTTGTAAGGGCATGGCATGACTGTTGGCCTTGGTCTTAAAATACATTTTACCTCGCACTCCTAGAGCAGAGGCGAGAGCTCTGCATGAACAGCACAAGTGAGCAGGCAGCAGGGCTTGGTCAGCCCCTGGTCATGTGGCCTTCCAAAGGACTGACAACGTAGCACTTCATGAGGGAAACAGAAAGGCATGAGGTCTTTGGAACCTGGGGTTGATGGTTTGCTGCACATAGGCACCTGTTTCATTGGGAATGTTGTCAAGGCGAAGACATACAATTTGCTCAAAAGTAAATTGTAATATGTGTGACATAATCACCTAAGAACTTTTGTTTACAAGCCAACATGGAATCCTACCCATGACATACTTCTCCAGGTGCCCCAAGTTTTCAGACTTCAAATGCCATGTCTGGTTAGGAAGAATTTTCAGAAGGTCTGAGGCATCCTTTGAATCTGCCCGTCTGACGAATAATTCCCATGAATTTATAACTAACACTTGAGTCCCAAGTCTTGTTACAGTCACCTTCCTGCCCCTGCACAGCACAGCCGTAAGGGAGAGCAGCAGGGTGTCTGGGCAGGAGGCACAGCTAAGGAAGAGTCTTTTGAGGAGTAATTACTACTTCCCCAGGGAACTCTGTTCTACACATTGCTTCGACAAGAACACCCAAATTCTACCCTCTTCTCACTTTGCTTATTTAAAAAAAATAAGCAGTTTCTCCCACACATTCAATAGCTCAGTGATAGGTGTTGTGTCTCACCATCTCAGCCTTCTACTCATTGACTCATGCCCTCTCCTGTACCTGGAATGCTGTCTCCCAGGCAACCTTCGGCCACCAACTACTAAAATCCGGACTGCCTTTGAAGGCTCAGATTAAGCCCATTCCTTCACAGAGCTCTTCTTAATCACCTTGCTAGAAGAGTTCTCTCTCCACAGACTCTTACAGCTGATTTATATCAATCACATGGCGCTTGACACAAACCATCCTATGCCGAAGTCATCTCTGTGTGTATTTGATCCCAAACTAGCAAAGGCTACTGCCAGTATTGAAATCATTTCTCACAGATTACTGCTGGCTCAATACACCTGGCTCAGCCCTCTGTACCAAGCACTCTTCTAGTGAACCTGGCAACATGCTTTAAAGGTCTCAAGAACATAAACTCAAGAACATAAATGGGCGAGAGAGGACAGCAAGCGCTGCTCAGAAGAGTCCAGATGAGCTGAGAAAGGGAACAACTGCCGACAACCATATGATTGGATCTCTGCCAACACTACATCATCAGTTTCTGGGTTCCACTCTGCTTGCTCCTACAACTTTCAGTCTGGGGCCCAAGCTGTCTTCGATGACCTTAGATCACAAGCCAGGTACAGACACAACAATGGCAAAATCGGCCTGGGAACTTTCTCCCTCTGGGTGAGTGCCATAAACACACTGGAAAAAAAGAGATGAAGCTCCTAAAAATGTCGAGGATGACAAAAATGAGTTTCAAATCTATATCTGGAATGAGAACTAGTGGCTGGTGGTACAATGCTATGAGAGCAGAGAGCAAACAAAGGCACAAACACTAGTTTGTTCCTACCTTCTCCATCAGGGACAATATTTTCCAAATTAAAAGCATAAAGAACAATCGGGTTAGTATTTGAAATCTAAGACTGATGAAGGGATAGCAGGAGACACCTGTTTAAAATGAGTTCAGACAAAATATATCCAGGTACTGTAACAATCTGTGGGTGTGAATGTGGCACTGCTGTCAGAACTCTGGAGAAATGATGAATAATAGAAGACTAGAGACTGAAAACGCTGCCCTATTTCCCAAAGAACAAATAAATCAGATTCTAGAAACTCCAGAATGGTGAGTTGAATGTGAAACTCTGGTAAAATCTAGAATAATAGAGATGGTGAACATTTTGACACCTAACGATTGCTAGTTGCTATTCAATTTTTGATTCAACAAAGTGTCATACCAAACTAACTTCCTTCCCTCTCCTGAAAGGATTATTAGAACAATCAACCAAGGAAGTAACAGAAAAACAATAGCTGATAATTCAGAGATCAGTGAGGTGGACTGAGTAGAACACAATCTTGTAACAGCTGACACTTTGTTTACTTTGTGCTAGATGTGGTTCCCAGGGCTTTTTATATAATCCATTTAACTCTCATAAAAACCCTATAATGTCTGTATTAATGTTCTTCTCACTGCCATTTGCCTGAAGGCCATACAGGTAGGGTTCCAATCAGGCAAGAATGGCAAGGCTGATAACAAGAGGGGAAACGGAAATCCTTCCTTTTCCACACAGGTGAGCAAACTTATTCTCTCACTTCCACACAGGAAAGGGAAAAGTGTGAGAACTCTTCTTACCCACTCGCTTTTCTGAGGAAGGGACAGTGACATTCTGATTGCCAGGACTGGGAGATGCCGCTGAGCATACTTTCTTGGCATGGTAAGGTCACTGGGCAAAATCTGACACTGCAAAGGGAGTTTGTAGGTTTAAGTGGGTAAATTCCATGGCTGATATTCAATATTTTAACAACCAGTTTACTACCACTAGACCAACAATCATAACAGAGGCAGGTCATAAACCATTGTCGTGGCTAGCATCAGCCCAGGTAAAGTTTATGTCAGTAGGATTATTAGCCTGGGTATTGAGAGCCTCGTTGTGATTTTAGCTTCACCAAAACAGTCTTCTTAGTAAGAGACAAGCTATTTTGATTTCCATTAGTCTGACTTCTATGTCTTATTTTTTCAGTTCGTTCGAGGGCTTAGAGGGGAAAGACAAGGATATGATTAATGGTCACCACCAAACTCCCAACAGTCCTTTGTACTTTTCAGATAATAATGCCGTTTCAGGTGACATTTTAAAGGTGATACTGACAACTAAAAGGCATTCAAAAGTCAGGATCAAGCCTACACTGTGGACTGTGTGGTATGAATTAGATGGAAAGAGGACGGGCCATTCATGTCAACCTCCTATTTAGACACAGATGGACCTGATAGTCCACCACAGGGTAGGTGAGGAGGGGCCAGGATCTGTGACATGAAATGATCTTTGGCAAAGAAAGTGAAAGAGCTTTGGGACCAAGGTAGCACCCCCATTACTCTAAGAGTAAGGGTTCAGCAAACTATGTGCACTACATGGCTCTTAACAAGAAATGTGCGAACCTCTGGACTAGAGTTAGGAAAGTAACTCTATAGCCTGGGGTGTGGGGAGAGGGAGGGAAGGAGAGAAGGAAGAGAGGGAGGGAAGCAAGAAGGAACAAGTATGCTTAGAGCTGAGACCTTTACTGGGGGAATTGGGAAAAGGCAGAGAGGAAAGAATGAGGGCAGAACTCTCACCGTATCTTACTACGTGGGGATCCCTTTGCATGTGAGCTGAGCAATACTATAACCTTTCAAGCTGAATTATTTGTATCTATTTGGGTGAGTTCCTAGAAGGTGAAGAAAGTGGATTTTCCCGTCTTTCATAATTGGGAGCACAAAAACAATGTAAAAGGCAAAGACAGGTAATCAAAAATGTTTTAATGATTAACGTTTGGACATTATTTAACAGTATGGGTATATCCAGATGAGCTAAAGCACATTTTGACAGCACACTATTGAATGTTATAGTTTGTTTTGAAATATGTAAAGACTTTCACAATCTAGTACCTAGGAAGACATACATTTACAAATATACACATTCTAGATTTGATAAGGTAAATGTAAACAGATGCTGTGACTCCTTCTAAACAGAAAACCCATGAGGCTAGTAAGAGAACCAACTGGCTCCCTATAATATGAATGTGCAAAATTAAAGCATGATAAACTGATATTTACATAAATATCAAACCAACAATTAGTCTATACATTGTCAATGACCTTCTAAGATGTGTCATGAGTGGTTCAATGAATAATTTTTTCCCCAGTGGAGAAGGTATTCAGAGACTAAATTCCGACACTTTAAAATGACACACACAATATAGTCTCTTGATCTGTTTGACCACTGCCTCAAGGATGTGAGACATGATTTTATGATGAGTAGTCTATTATTTTTAAACAAGCGGTTCTAAACAAATCTTTAGATTCTAAGCAGAAAAAATTGCAGATGCTATTACATTTACATTTAAAAAAAAAACAAAACAATCCAATTTCCCAGTTCTCTTATGCTGTAGCTATCTGTTTAATTTTACCTTAAATTTTTTAAAGGAAGGTCCTCTTTTCCCCCTTTATTAATTTTGGTAAACTAGGCACATTTTAAAAGGAAGTTTGTGTCAAAACAGATAGCAGTACAGAAATCAATCCATATTTGGACCCTGGCAACCAGTTCCCTATTGCTCATCTATAGGACTCTATCAAATGGTAAATAATCAATCATTTCTCTTGAAAAGTATATCTCCTCTTTCTCAAGAGTGGAAAGAAACATGAGCTTTGTTTCCTGTATAAAAACATTTAGCACTTCAGAAATTAAAAACGGCCTACTCATCCTACACACTTCCTAAAATCTTGAAGATAAAGAATATATATTTAAGTTTCACCAAGACTGCTTTAGAGCCGCCTCCCACCCCCCGCTTTTTACATTATTAATAGTGGCACTCAAAATAAAAAAATAAGATCTGTTAAAAAGTTAAACTGCCTGTTTGTTCCACTAGGTTTGAGCCTGCCTGATTTAAAGCCAATATTATAAAACTGAAGGTGCCGTTTCTGATTTCACATGTACAAGTCACTTGAAATTGTGTCACACACTAGTTTCATAAATCACGGTCTTTGATTCTTCTAAACAGAGCTATTAAAAATGAATAAAAACTTGAAACATACCCTAATTTAAACTAATAAGCTTTGGGCCCTGCTTTTTAAATCTTAAGGCATGTGTGTTTCTCTACTGTAACAACATTATACAAATTTACAATCACATGCATGATCTACAGTAAAAAAAAAAGTTTGGATAACAGTGTTTTTAAATTGTGAATCACAATTCAGCACCTATCATGTTATAACTAATAAGGCAACAGCAGTGTCGTATACTATAATAACGTCCCCTACGCAATCTGAGCGCGGGGGTCGGTGAGAGCCCAGAAATGTTAAAAATCTTACGCCTACTTGTCTAATCTGTATACATTTTCTAGGGGTTCTGAACTGATGAAAGAGGTCCTACACGAATCACACTATTGTAGGCCGCACTAGTTACAGCAGCTGTTAACGAGCATCGGGCACAACTCATACTGTGCTTACAATCAGACGACGTGGTTTGGAGGTTTGCAACTCTCCGACCTCAATCCTTCCGTTGCTTCCTCGGCTTCACATTGTTTTCCAGGGAAGCAAAGCTGTTGGTGTGTCCGTTCACAGCAGCCACGGACCCGTTCTGGTGGTCCCTCAAGTGCTCTTTCCTCTGGGAGGCCCCCTTCTTGTTGTAAGTCTGAAATGTACAAGGGCAGGTGGGAACATACGACTCGGGAGCTCTTTGGGGAAACTGCATCCCTAACACTAGGCCTAGCTTCCTTTTAGGACCAAATGCTATCAAGAAGGAACGAGTTGAGCAATATGAAAATGTTTTTTTTTTTTTTTTTGCCACAGGTTTCAATTACTCTTCTATTTTTTGAGGCTTAGCATAGGGTAAGTTCACTGAATCATAGGCTACAACACAAATACTATTTTCAAAATTAAGTAGGAAACTGAATTTATACTTCGTTATTTTGCCCTTTCAGTATCTAGAAAGCAGGGGATAGGAGTTGTGTGGCCCAACTGGTTTCTCCCACTCTGCAGTACCTCTCCTGCCACTCATCTTCCTTGTCTACAAGATTTGCTCATTACTTCAGCAACTATTTTGGCCTTATGTACAAAGTGCCATGCTACTGAAAGCAGTTTAAGCATTATGTCAGCTCTGTCAGGTCCTTCCTTTAACCCCCCCCCTTGTAGACGGTGAATAACCCAAAGTGTAGCACAAACTATTAGCAGTATATGAACTCAACTCAAATATGCCATGCCCAGGTATGTGTGAATAAAAGTACAGGTGGGCACAAAGAAGAGGGAATGTGGCTGAGGCCCCAGGTAGCTGCTAAACACTACCACCCTTTACTGCCTCTGTATCCGTGGCCTCTGTCCTTGCTCCTGACCTCCTGTGCCTGCCCTGGAACCAGGCACTGCCCACTGGAGGAGGAACACACGTCATCCAGGGGAGATGGGAGGCAGGGGAATCAGCAGTGGCCACAAAATGGTCAGGTTCCACCGGAGATAATCTGCCCTAAATGGACCCTTCCGTGAGCAAAAACCTGCATTATATCGTGCACTTGGAAATAAACTGAGCCTACAAACTTGAGAAGTGGATGTGTAAGGAAACTGGAACAAAAGGGCAGATTTCTATCCATAGCTGATAGATTGTGATGGAAATTTCTTCAGACATTTAATTTAGCCATGAAGTTCAGGCTGTGAGACTTGACTGAAAATCACCTATCACGTGTCTCCCACAGGCCACAAGGGAAGCAACGTAGGAGCCTACTCGACAGTTTTGCTCTTCTACACAAATCCCAAGCCTCCTTGGTCAAAGATCTAGAACTCAGGAGATCTGGAACAGATTTAGCATCTTTTACGCTGGCAGTGACCCAGCCCTCCAGAAGTCAGGGGCATCACTACACTGTGACTACATTAGAGCCCGGTGCCTGGCACAAAGCGGGGGCTCCACGAGTCCCCTTAAAGGGACAGATGAGGGCCTTTGCTGATAAAGCCTCAAATCCCAACTGTCATAGAAGAGTGAGACTTACCTGAACGTAGAAATTTGTGAAAAGAATGATCAGAGAAATCATGTATCCAATCTGGAAATATAACCAACCAAGAGGGAATGCACACGGCCAGATGACCCCACAGGTGGTCTGGATGATTGTCAGCACAAACTGAAGCTGGTGGGGGAGAGGGAACACAGCTGAGCAGTGCGGCAACAGCTCACGGACAAGATGCCATGCCCAAAGGGCTTCTACCTGGCATCCCTGAAGTTCGTGGATTAACACTATTAACCTTTCTGTAGGTACCACGAACACAATGCATACACTAAATTTATCCCAAATTATATATTTGTCTATATTTGTCTTACATGTTCTCTCCTCCTCCCCTCTAAGCTGCTTAAGTCACCTTCCCTGAAATTCAGGAAATAGTTAATATTATCTTGTATGTTTGAAGGTTTCTAAGAGAGTAGATCTTAAAGTTCTCGATGCACATACAAAAACTAACTATGTGGTGATGGATGTGTTAACTAAACTTTCATAATAATGTCACAATATATACGTATTATCAAATTACGCTGTACACCTTAAACTTATACAATTGTTATATGTCGATTATGTCTCAATGAAGCTGGAGGCAAGAAAGCAAAAAACACACACACAAACTTCAGGAACACAGTACAGAGAGATGCCAGTTTTTTTTTAAAGGGAGGAAGAAAACATATGAGGTATATGTAAGGGAACCAGTGATGTCACTGCAGAATGTACAGTCCCACAGGACACTTTTCCTATTCCTTATCCCTGTACACTTTTGGTTTGGTGAAGGCTGATAAGTACATTTAAACTCTCATCAGGTTATAATGCTAAGCCCATAGAATATTTCTGATGAGTAAATCTCGAAAAGCTCGTGGAAGTGCTTAGAGAAACAAGAAAAAGGTGTTAAAATAAGGTGTGGCTACTGGAGGGTACATCTTCAAGAGGAAACTATCAGCAGAAGGCTGGGTTCTGCCCACTGGAGTTTTGGCCCAGCTACCACTGTTTCTATATAAAGAATTGTTTTTTTCTTTTTTTCTTCTTCTCTTTTTTAAGGTGAGTACTCGAGGTTGATAAACAACTAGAAGTGGTCCTTAAGATAAATCAAGGCAAACTGGGTGCAATCTTCCTCCTCAAAGAGCAGAGCCTAATGGAAGATTAACTTTCCCATTCTGTTCTCCACAGGGCCATGGCTGTGTGGTATAAATCAATCTCATCACTTCTCTCAAGTGTAATGAGAAGGTTAAAGAACAATTATCTTTCCTCACAGGCAGGTGACAAAAAAATTACCAAGGAATGTATAGCAACTGGCAAAAAGGTGATAATGAAATGTCAAACACATAAGTAGCTCAGATCTTCTCAGGTCCCCCCCCACCCAACTGTTATTTTTAAATATCGAAAAATCACAATTGACTTGGGGGGTGGGTATCTAAATCAGTTTGGTTGCCTTAGAAAAATATGTTAATTAGGCAAGGCTAGGGCTAAGAGTTTAATGTCTAAGCCCCACAGTCAGCTAGCTTTGGCCTACTGCCTCAGCATCCTCAGCTACAAAATGGGGATAATAACATGGAATCAGGATATTAGAACAATTCATTTAAAACTGCTTACTTAGCATGAGTACCTGACACTAGTAAACTCAACAAACATCAGTGTTTACATTAACAGTAACAGTGTTAATGATCAGTTCATGGAAGAATTCATGAGCCGGGGGAATAGGGATCTATAACATACTGACAATTGGAGAAAGCCTAAGGAAAGGATGGTGTGAAATAACTACCAAGTACAAACAGTTGCTGGGTGGCCTTGGCATGGTAAACCTCAGGAAGGGGATTGTCATCTGAAGCACAGACAAGTGTTATTCTTGCCTGTAGATGCTCCATTACACAAGGGCTGAGAGGTCACCCAGTACCTGCCTTAGCAAATATCCTCACTGCCTAATAAGCTACAAGCGCCCTGGACACATGCCACTCCGCAGCATCTTCTGAAACTCCTGGGCACACAGATAAACCATTTTCACTTTGGATTTTCTATTATAATTAGAAAACACATATATAGACACACATACGCACACATATGCACACGTGCTCTGTGCACAAACTAAGAACAAAGGACTGAACCTGAAGTCAGGAAATTAGATTCCAGGGCTCGTTCTGCAACTCAACCAGCTGTACACCCATGGGCACAGTTTCTACATCAATTAAAATTAAGAAAATTCTCTGCTCTGCCTACTTCATGAAGTTTTAATGGGATCAAATGAGGAAAGTGGGAAGGCACATCTTAGATGCTATTAAATAGCAATAAAGCCGGGAAGGCGGCATAAGCACCCCAGGGAAGAGCTCTGTGTACCCCTGGTAGCGCCTGCTGGGGAAAGAGGCCGAGTCACTCACCAGCTGCCCCTGCGTGATGTATTTCTTCCACCAGAGGTACGGACGCATGGAAGGGACTGAAGACAGACCATAGTACGAGTACATGAGGACATGGATGAAGCTGTTAAGTGTGGCACCAAAATAAGCTGCCGGAACAGAGGAGGTATGGAGAGAAGGATGCGTCAGTGTTTTATACATAACAGATAAAAAAACAAAATCCAAGATTCTTTTTAGAGCTGAAAAAACATATTTTTGCACAGAGGCTAGAAAACACTGCAGCAGCAGCGCTGCATGGATATGAAATCAGTATTCAGTTTCCACTCGGGCAGGTGGCCATCGGGATGCTTTAAACCCAGGGTCAACTGTAGCTGCCAGGTGGACATCTAACACAGGAGCCATGAGACCACCTGCTCCACTCTGGCACCTAAAGGCTTTGCCGCCAGATCCCCACCCACTCCCAGAGGCAGTTGCTTTGCTTGACAAGCCCAAGTGCCTCAGATTGCTACGGTGAAAGCTTGGGGAAGACAGCCGATGGGCACTATGTTCGAAGATGGCTGTCTCTACACATTGGCTGAGGTTTAGAGAGGCCTCTGAAGTCAACTCCTAATTACTCCCTAGGGCTGCAGTACTGAGGCCATATATCTATTTTTTTGATAATACGGTTGAAAGTTCAGTTCCTTAGAGATAAAAGACCCATCTTTCATCACATAATTTTTAATTTCCAATAGGACCACCAGTTCTTTTTTTAGACTCTCTATCCTCCTTTCCCACAGTAGGCAAACCAAACAAAGCTATCTGGCTTTTCCACATGCAGAGGTGAACAAGGCTGGGGTCGGAAAATAAGTTTGTGCTTTTGGCTATGATAGTAACTGGCTGTGAGACCTTGGACAAGTCATGTCCATTCTCTGGTTGTTTCTCATGGGTTAAGTAGTACTAGTTAAAATCTGTCATCTTGCAAGTTCTTTGAAAATTTAAAGCCTTCTTCAAATGTGAGGAGATGCTGTTTTTATTAGAAAGTTAAGTCACTTAATCTGCAGCCATGAAGTTCATGAAGGTGAGAAAAAATTCTATATGTGAATCTTGATGGGCCACATTAATCAAAGGCAAAAACATGTGAACAGCCTCAGAAGTTCTCGGTCAGATATGTCAGTGATGGATGACAGGGATTTTAATTAGGACATCTGTTAGAACTCTCAGGATGAACCTGAAGGTGACAACTTAATCTCTGAAAATTAAGAGGCTTCAGATGACAATCTTTCCCAAACCACCCACACACCCTTCTTGATTTTCTTCAAATTTTGGTGCTTGTCACGGAAGACATACTGCTAAACACGTTTCAGGGAACATGAGGGTCATTAAATTAGAATGCAGACTTCCTAACACACTACTTAGCTAAAGCTGTATTTCATTAATTAGCCTTGTTCTCTGGCATTCATTCAGTGGTGTGACTTCACTTTCCCGGCCTGCCCGTCAAACATCTTCCAAATTGTAGAGAAACAAGAATTAGAAATAACCTGGTACAGCTACCCTCTGTGACAGAAGACATTGTCCCTATTTCTTAATATGCCCCAGGCTAGGAATCAGTTATTTCCCTCATTTTGCCAAATCAGCACAGGGCATTTACCAAAATAGAAAAATGTTTCATCAGCTTATTGAGTGCCTATGCCACATAAACTATCATTAAAAGCATCCCAGACACAAAGTTCAATTGCTTGACCTAGATAGAAATCTACAGAAATGGCACCTTTTCTAAAAGCCTTAGTTTCAGTTTGGCCTCTTTGCTCATACCTGTCCCCAAATCCCCCCACTACATGAGACTTACAATGGCCGCAGGGGACCCAGTTCATCACAAACCACCAGATGTTCAGCATGGAGGCATGGTGGTAGACGTGGAGCACTGTGATCTGGTGGTAGTTCTTACGCAGGATGAAGAAGAAGGTGTCCATGAATTCTATGAGTTTGGAGAAGTAGTACCACCAAAGGACACGGATAATCTACGAGGAAGGGGGCATCAATGTTTCTCTGCAGTATTGCCTCTGATATGTTTGCTAACATCCCAGGAGCCCAGGTAGCCTTGGAGAGGCCTGAGTGCCCCACCGGCTCCCAAGGTCCATCAGCAGTCAGGTGCACTGGTCACTCCGAGATTGGCTTTAGCCAAAGAGCTTAACAGGGGGAGGGGGGGCGGTTGAAATGACATCAAGGAAGGTTTTCAAAGGGCCGCTGACACCCTTCAAGACTAACAAAGCAGGAGGCTCAAAGTTCAAATCCCTGAAGTCTGCTTGTTTCCTTGGAAGGAACCTGAAGAGCCATCAGTACAGAAAAGCCACCTGAAAGGCACTTCTGATTTCAGGTGCTGGCGTGGGGGCAGGTGACAGGACACGAGGCAAAGAAGAAAAGGAATCAGAACTTTCAGTGTCAGGTCCCTGCCCAACTGAATATGTCATCCAGGTGTTCTTAGGAAATGACGGCCCATGTTGAGTTTACGCCAGCAGACTTTCATGTAAAATTCAAAAGACTCAAGAATGGAAGTCAGAATCTAAAGACCAGCACCGGGAGGGTACCTTGGAGAAACAAGTATAGCATTTAAGACATTATTCTTGATTCCGTTTATATAAATACAGCATAAATACTGATAACACATGCAATTTTCCCCCTTGGAAACTGTTAATAGGATTTTTGCAGACAAGAAAACTTTAATTTTCATTTTATACCTTTCATGTTCAAATTTCCATACTGTGTACATAACTTTTTCAAGTTCTTTTAAAAATGTCAACAGGGATTACCAGGACAGTGAAGTTATAAGTCATTTTGTCTTCTGTATATGATTTATTAAAAAAAGACTACTTAAAATAATAAAAGAGACAATACCTTCATGTCTGCTTCTCCTGCGCTGCGTGTGCCCTGACAGAAGAAGTTGTATTCGCCTTCCCATACTCCTGTCACTAACTAAAAAAAAGAAAAAGAAAAGAGAAGAAGAAGCTAATCACCAATAACATCAGAACCATGTAAAGATCTATTCAATTAAACTTCATTATTTTCAGAATCTATAAAAGTTGACCTCAGGCTGGCTGAGGCAAGTTTGCTCTGAGCGAAAAACATAATGATAGGAGAGTATGAACAAAGTTTAGGTTTAAATGATTTAAGTCTCAATGTCTCAAGCGGTGGACCCGGGAGTCACGCTAGGCTGCAGCCTTCACAGATGCTTCTTTATCGAGCTGATTTCCTCCAGATTCCTCAATTCATGAGGCTGTCACAAATGCCCTGCCAATTCCAAGGCCCTACCAATCTAATCACAGGCTCCCAGTCCTGTCCCAAGTGGCCTCAGGGAAGATCACCATGTCACAATCAGGCTTTCCCTCAGTCACTGCTTCTCGAACTGTATAGCACCAGAATCCCCTCAAGGGCATGTTAAAACATGCATCGTGGGTGGGCATTTCTGATCCAGTAGCAGGCCACTTGTGATGGGGTCCCCCAGTGATATTGATGCTGCTAGACTAAAGACCACACTTCGAGAACCACTGCTGTAAGCCTAGGGATAATTTAGCCCAGCCCCATCATCTTCATTATTTCCTGTTGCTGTGTCATCCCCTGGACCCAAGAATAGACCTCTGCAGCCTGAGGAAATTGTGCCCATTTCTCAGAATTCACCTGCAGCAGAGTAGGCACTGTGGTGTCACAGAAAGGACTCCAGAATTGGGGTGCAAGCTCTAGGTTATAGACCTGCAGTATCACTGGTTCACTGTGGAGGCCTCAGTTTGCTAGTCTGCACACAACGAGGATACCTGGCCTAGATGAGACCCAAAGACCCACTCTAACAGTCCAGAGGGAAGCTTTCATTTGACCACCCTGTGTGTGTCCACTGTCTGTGTTCTAGACAAACACCTATGAGATGCTATTCTTTGTCTGAGTAAATTAGCCTAGGGTGACGCAGAGTTTTCCTTGTGACTTTCCCTCTGGTGGCCAATCAGTACCAGATGGGGAGAAATCTGAGGTGGCCTGCCTTGTGTCTGATCTCATCATTGCATCTAACACAAGGGACTGGCCCCGGGTCTCAAAGTGCATTGCCCAGTCCACCTGCATTAGCATCACATGGGAACTCATAAGACCTGCAAGTTCCTAGACCCACCCCAGACCTTCAGAATCAAAATTATGAAGGTACCCTCTGTGGCTGGAGGGTACAAAAAGGGGTGGACTATCAAGGCCGGGTCTCCGAGTGCTGGATCACGGACACTTTGAGAATTTAATAACGTGGCATCAGTATCACCCAGGAATTTGTCAGAAATGCAAAATCTCAAGCCCTACGTAACAGACACCTACTGACTCGGAAACTTCTGGGTGTTAAGCCCAGGGGTGTGATAGGTTGTTTTCCTGGTGATTAATGCAGCTGAAGTGTGAGAACTACTGGTCGAAATCGGTAGCTCCCATTCTAGCTGCTTAACATGATTACTTGTGAGCTTTTAAAAATTGCTAATGCCTGGCCTCCCCCCAGACCACGAACCAGCATTTTGAGGGGCCTTTTACCAAGCTCTCGAGGTAATTCCAATGTGCGACTAGGAGTGGGAACCACTGGTTTCATGCTAGTTAACTTCAAATAAGAAATGGTTCGCCTACTGGTGCCTTGAGAAAGATATAACTGAGAATCCGGGCTCCAGAGCCTCCCTTTCCTGCCTCCCCATCCCCCATCCCCCTGCCGCGAACACAGTTTAGCTGGCTGAGCAACCCAGACTCCTTCAGGGGAGAGCAAAGGACTACATGGGTCTGAAGACAAAATTGTTAAACCTCTACCCAGTCTGACCTCAGAAATAAATGCAGACAGTGGGTGTAGCCACTGTACTTACACTAAACACCCTAGAACCTGACAGTTCTTCTATGAACTTCCTTTTTGTTGTTTTCCTTCTGCTTTGTCATCATCTATACATAAAAAAGCATTAAGAGTTAACATGGCCAAAGGCCGGCACAAGGATTTAAAATACACATGAGGGGAGGCATCATTTAATCATGAAAAGCACCCTGGATTAGGAAGCAGGGCTGGTCAGGCAACCGTCTCCATCTAGGCCCAGCGCTGAGGCAAGCTGCTAATTCCCTTAGGCTTTGGTTGTTTTTCCTGTAAAAAGATGAGGTTGGACTAAATATCTCTAAAGGTTCTGTCCTAATTTTTGACAATGTCTTCTTGAAAACAGGCCGCGCACAAACTATACTATCTGCTCTTTGAAAGGCCAGCACCCATTAGAAGGTATGTTATCTTTTAAGTCAAATATCACTCTCTAAAGTCGTGGCCAGTTAAGTAGACCACATGCAGACCTGTTAGAAGTTCCAAGAATCAAGACAAAAAGCCCGAGTCCAAAGTGTCGTTGGAGGTGGGTGGGGTGCTGGTGTGCATGTCCTCAGGTGACCTGAGGTGGAGAGAAGGAAGTGCTGCATTGGCACAATGTTCGCTGCTCTTCCTCTACTCTAAGAGGGAATGGATGAATTATCTTCTGTGGCTGGAGGGTACAAAAAGGGAACTGATGGTTCTTGATGAAATTTTCAGAGAACTACCGCAAATGAGAATAAGAACGACACAGTAAAGTTTTCATAAAGATAAATTTGTACAATTTAAAATACACTTTTATTTAAGACAATAGCTGTATGTGGCAAAATTCAAAATTTACTAACATGATTGTTCTTATGTTTTTTGAAATTTTATCATCTTATTAATCTAAAATTCTACGACCTACCATCACTGTTTTCCAGCTGCTATTTTGGTTTATGGTGTCCCAAGACACCCTGAATTAGTTTTCTTTTGCCAGTTTTAGCATAGGACGGCTGGTATATGTGTGTGTGCAGAGGTATGGATGACTGCGTTCATGAATGTCTACCTTGGCAGGGGTGGGGGAAAGCAAAGGACTTCTCTGGGGAAGAAGATGAGAATTCTTCCCTGTAATCCCACAGATGCCCCAACCTCAAGGGTGGGCGCAGACTAAGGGGTCTGTTAACCCTAAGAGAAGGTACTCTCCGATGCATGCCTCCTTTATTTAAAAAAGTCTTTCAGAAGGAATTCAGGTGGGATTGCCTCAACTCTTCAAGCTTAATTAACCTAAAATTCCATTTGCCTTTCCCCACATTAAAAAAAAAAAAAAGCTAAAACCTGTCTTAAAATACCTGTGTTTGGTGGCTAAAGAACTCAGACCTAGGTCTTGGGCAGTGAGCTTGCTCAATACGAAAGCATAAAGCAGGTACATAAACTGGAAGCTGCTCATTCAGGGTCACCTCACTGCCCTGAGTCCACCATGTGTCTCTCTCTACCTTGTATAAGGGGGTCCTGCATGAGCCCCACCAGGCTTCACTACAACTCTCACTTTATCAATCGCTGCTGCCACTCAGCACTTCTTGGGCCCCTGTGCCTCTCAAACTATAGAATTTTGTGTTTAAAACCCTTCAGGGACTCATCCTTGACTTCAGAATGAAACGCTAAATCCTAGGCACAGTATTCAGGTACATACATTCCTCTATAATGTTCCTTTAAACTGATCTTTCACGCCTCCCTTAACAGCAGTCAGACAGGACCCACTTCTGTTCTTCAAGCATGCCTTTCTGTAACCACTACACAGGGACCACGGGGCAGAGCAAGGTTTGGGTGCTGGCCAGAACAAAGCTAAATCCTAGCTTTCCCACATTTAACTAGGTGATCTTGAGTAAGGTATTTCAATCTCTTTAGGTGGCAGTTTCCTCACTCTCTAAATAGGATAAAAACAATACTCCTGCCTCTTAAGGCTGAGAAGTTAATGAGCTGAAGTGTGTATTGCCTATCTTATCCAACCTGGTGCACAGGATAAGCACGTAAATGTTAGCAATGACCATTCCGGTTTTCCTTTAGCTGGAATGCTCTCTGCAACCACGTACCTCCACCTCCAGCTCTTAAAATCCTATCTATCCTTCAAAGTTCAAATTCAATATCTTGATGACTGCTCCCTTGAGCACTCCGGTCTGAAGTCTGTTCTCCTTTCTCCAAGCTCACCCTGCCATGACTCGTACTTACTTCCTCAAGTGCTCTGTTTAAAGCCCTTTGTTAAGCTCTAGGAAGTGGTGACTGTCGTTCCCTCATCCACAGAATCCAGCACGGGCACCTGTACACAAGAGGTGCTGAATAAATATTTGCTAAACTAATGACAAAGAGCTCAAGGTGCTGCCTTTGTTCCTCAAATCTAGGCCTAATGTTTTATTTGCAGAAAAAAAAGAGCTTTATTTATGTTTTGCAAATGGAGCAATTGAAACACAAGAAAGCCTTTTAATGAGGCTTGAATATGACAATATTCCTCTGAATTTTGTTCACTAGATGCAAACCGGTCTTCACCAAATGTCATATTGATGACATAGCAAGTTCAACTCTTAAATATTCTTGGCTTCAGAAGGGATAGAATAATTTAATATACAAGGACCAAGCACCTGAGTTAAGGTTTATTCATCTAAGACTCCCAACAATCTTCCATGAAATGGGCCAGCATCAGGATCCTGTTTCCCCCATTCCCCTGTCAGAAGAGTACAGCCTCTGAGTAACAGATCCCAGAGGCTTTCAACGCGGAGGCTGGCCTTCCCTCCAGCCCCACGAGTACTTCAGGAGAGGGGATAATGCTCTAGCCAAAGACACCTCAGCCACTGTTTCCCTTCAGGG
>NW_006494614.1:33154086-33159023 GCF_000325575.1 Pteropus alecto | reverse complement strand
GGTTTTGGTCAGTCCCTGGAAATTCATCAGAGTACTACAGGTGCCACAAGGAGAGAGGGCCCAGGAGGCTGAAAGAAAGGACAGTTCTCTTTACACGGGGCTTCTGGGAATCAGCCCCAAAGAGGGCAGGACTGTGTTCCACGGGAAGAGAGGGCCGCCATGAACAGCTCTCCACTACCTGGACAGTTTCCAATACCACCAGCTACTCCGAAGGAGCATTACTTATCCTGCCTGGCTTTTTCTAATCAAGATACAAACAGCACCACTGCAAACCATAGGTGCTTTCCCCTTCCTTGGAGTAAAGCAAACTTTAATTAGTCCAGAAGCAGGTGAAGAGCTAAATAAAATTCAAGCTGAGCAAGAAGATTTCTTCTCGTGTTAGGAGACAAATTCAATAACCAAAGGTGGTTTTCTGCACCTTTTCATTTAAAGAAGAAAAGTCAGGCGAGCATCGCAGCTGCGTCTGGATGATGCAGTTCATGGGGTGAATCATTTCTAATGGTGAGAGCTGACTTTTCTCATCTAACACCACATTTAACCACCAATGAGGTATATAACCTTTAGCATAACTGCTTCCATGGCACCTTCTAGAATGGTACCTAAGCAGTTCAAGAAAACAAAGTCGTTTGAAACAAAGAATAAGCAGAAAAATATCCTGGGTGGCCCTTATCAATTATCCACCTCAACGTCCCAAGATATCAGAGTAACAACATAACCCTTTTCAAAAAGGGGCTGGCTGCCTTTAGTGATAAGGGCTTATGAGCTGTGTGGCTATTACCCCTTAACCAGAAATGGAATGAAAGACAATGAGAACAGAGACTACTCATACTGGCATTCAAGCGTATCGAGGAACACTTCTGAGCAATCCATCAAAATGTGTTTAGGGTTGATATTTACACAACTTTTGATGATTTCTGTCTGAACCCCAAGTGTGTACTTTATAGAACTAGTAGAAGCTCACAGTTTCAATAAGGAAACAGAGATGAGAAGTGGTAGGGTGGCCCGAGGTCACACAGCTTCTTGGAGGCACTGGTGGGACTAGCACCCAGGAATCCTGATTCTCAGTCCAAATGCAATCTCAAAAGCAGTTCCTAACTCCTTTCACCTTCTTTGTCTATTTCTGAACCTTTAGTAAGAGCATATGGATACTCTATCCATGATGAATTCTGTGGAAAAGTAGACTTTTAACTGTATCTTTATCTTCACCAGATGTTTGGTTTAAAATTAACCATCAGCTACTCCAAAATTAAAACTATTTATTCCCTCTAGGGTTTAGCTGGCCAATCTCAGCAGTGCCATTATGGAATAGGGTCAGGTCAAAGCATGTGGTTATGAATTTCAAATCTTTCACATTCTGAGCATATGGATGCCCATTAAGACACTGTCACACCCATGACCTCCAAAAGTGTTTATTTCTCCTTATGACCAGGAACACCCTTGGGTTACAACTGAATGGAACACCCTTCGTTAAGTCATAAGGATGGGCTATGTACACTAAAGAAGTCTTTAGGAAAAGCACAAAGAAACAGTTTGTCCTCAGCCCAATTTGAAACAGGTATGTCTGGCACTTCTCCCTGGACTCTAGGTCCGGCCCTCTGCTATTCAGGCCTCCTGGGAGGTAGTTTCAAGTAGTTTGCTTCCACATATCCAGTAAGAAACACTCGTCTTATATTTCACAGGGGTGTTAGTGGCTAGGAGAGAGAAACCTCAAGCTAAGACTTAGCATTTTGAGGCAGTACTGGTCCAATGATTTAGAGCACAGACGTGGATCCCAGGTCCACCCCAGAGCTATCCCTCTGCAGAAAGGGGATAGTAATAGTCCAACGAACACTAAATGAGTTAGCCCAGTACCTGGCATAAGGCAGGCACTATATAAATCTTTGCTATGATTCTAGCCAGACATTCACTATTTCTGCTTCCCATGACCGAAGGCCCATGACTAGGTCTGAAGTGGTGCTGCTTCTATGTGTGTACAGAAGCCCCAGCCAGAGCACCCTCTACATAAATTAAAGTGAGATCGCCAGCCTACTTATTGACTTTGCAGACTAAGTCTGCTTTGGTTGAAGACTGTAGAGTGACATGCTCCTTGTTACACCAGCTGCAAGCCATGTTACCAAAGGTTTGCAGGGTCAGTTTAGAGAAGACAGGCCAGGCTTTGGACCAACCCCAAAGCTGCCTCTCTATCGGAAGGCATCCCTTCCTCTTCCCCTGGGTGTGAGAGGTGAGCGGAAGTCTGTCTGGGATGCATCCTTCTCTCAATTTGCCCCATTGTATGGAATTCTTTCAGGGCAGTGCCAGATAAACTGAGGGGCAAGTAACAGAGTAGGAGCTTCCACTTCCTGAGAGGTTTCTTCCCAAGCAAAAAAATTCAGTTGTAAAGGATCTAAGAGTAAGAAATATTTTAGCCAATGCGCAGGCTTTTCTTACAAGTATTAATCTCACCAGATGTTTTAACTTCTTGTACCTCTGGTTAAATGGGAAAAAGCAGAATAGTAAATATCTTTATCAAAGTATTTTGGTAAAGAAAATAATTTTTAAAAATAAAATCCAATAATCTACTGCCAGATCTGTTAAGTGTTTTTCCAAATCCTATTTTCCCACAATAACGTATCTATTTTAGGAAAGCCTGAAGGGAAAGAAAAACAAGGCAGTTTAGAATATAATGTTTCCAAAGCAACTGCTCTGTGGTTCTGCTGAGGCCCTTCAAAGCCCGAACCCAGGGAGGAACGCCTGTCAGGTGCCTTTCAGGGGAGAAGCTTCAGCAGCATTTACTCCACAATTACAGAGAGGTTAGAAAGCATGAGAAAGATACCCATCTCATCAAATGCTTGGGTTCTTTCATCTTTCCAATAAAGCAGCATGAGAAATCTTCAAAAGAGTCAAAGAAAAAAATACAGACATCTGGTTCTGGCAATGCAGCAAGTTGAACAAAAGCAGAACCGACTCCCTCAGTGTTGACATAAACAAGAGAAATGCCACATGAAACACACCAAAAAAACTCCAGCATCACTGAAGCCTAACTATAAGGTGAGGTTTCCTCCAAAAAAATTATTCAGAAAAGAGGAAGTTAGCTTACATTCAAGTCCTTTTAAAATCTTTTATTTGGGGAAGACGCATTTACCTGAGATGACCCCAGTGATACTAGTTTGGGAGACTCACACAGGACATCTGACAAACCATTCTGTTTTTGTTTTAAAAAAGGTAAAGAAATTTAACATAGATTTAATATTTATTCCGAGGCATTACCTCACAGATGTAGTTGGAAGAAAACTTTTTAAAGACTATTTTAAAAAGTAATATATACATATACACACACACACACACATACATATACATACAATATATCAAATGGCTAAGTTTGGAGATCACTGTCTTATCTATTATCATAAAGGGGAAAAAAACAATGTTTCCATGTTATGGAATGAAAAAAAGAATAAGCAGTAAACTTTTAGAAATAAAAGATATATAGTCATTGAAGCTAAGAGTGAATGAAATAGATGAAACAGATTAGACACAAGTGAAAATGAGTAAATCAGAAGAACGCAGGAGATATAGAGATGCAAAAAGTAAAAAAGAGAAACCGTGGAGTCAGAGTGTCTGACACATGTTTAATAGGAGATCTAGGAGATAATGGAGAGGGAGGAAGAGGGGCCGTAGTCAAGGAGATGATGCCCGACTACTTTCCTAAATTTTTAAAACAAAAGTTTTCAGATTGAAGGCACACAAGTCCTGAATGAGATAAATAAAAATGGATAACTACCAAGGCACACTATTGTTTTATTTTTAAACACAAATAACTGGAAAGAAAAAGATTACCTACAAATGAACAAAAATGGACTGCATTTATTCCAGACTTCTCGAATAAATCTTTAAAGTGCTGAGAAAATACAACTATTAATCTAAAATTTTATGCCCTGCTAGAATACTATTCCAGCATAAAGACAAATAAAATGATGTCAGATAGAGACTTAGTTTACCCTTCTCAGAAAAGAAATAATTTGCAAGAAGAAAACTGAACTGCAAAGGAAAAATAAATTTTACAGATCAACAGTGAGCATAAAAATCAGTAAGCACCGATTGCAATAATGATTGTTTAGAACCTTACAAAGAGGTAGAACAATTGCCACCAATAACATAGAAGATGGGGGATCAGAGATGAAATCTTCTAAGATCCTTATATAGTTGAGTAGAACAGAAATAGTAATTCACTTTAGACTTTATTAAGTCAAGAATTCATGTTAAAAACCTATGGGTAACTACTAAAATAACAGAATGAATAACTTTTGAATCAGTAAAATGAAAAAAGAAATAATATAAAAATTCAACAGAAAGCAGGAAAGAAAAAAGGGCAAAGAAAAACACATACACATATAAAAATAGAAATTATTCTAAAATAACAGTTATGCTAAATGAAAAGGGATTACATTTCACCACTGAAAAGCAAGAGACTGTCATTAAACTCCTATGCATATATCTGGTAAAAAGTAAAAACAAACAAAACAAACAAAACCCAACAACCAAAAAAACCTAATTACATTTGTACAAGGAGATGTGTCCAAGAACAGTCAATACAACTGTTCATTGGAAAGCTACATATCCACCCAAACAAAAATGGATAAAAGGGTGTAAGAAGTTTTAACACTAAAATAACAGAGAAGTTAAACTTAATGAATTAAATCCCTTTTTTAAAAAAAAATTAAATTCTTAAGATTCAACATGGATTCATCTCAAAATATATTGTCATGTATACATACATATGTAGTAAAAACATAAAAATATATCCAGAGAAGAAACATATGAACTTTAGAAAAAAGTTACATTTGGAAAGGGGCTGTACTTTAAAGGCATTTTGTAATTAAAAAAAAAAAAAAATTAACACCAGTAATGTCAATATTTGTTAAATGCATAGATATAATTTGTGTAATTTTTCCCCATAT
>NW_006494614.1:33138222-33154069 GCF_000325575.1 Pteropus alecto | reverse complement strand
AAAGAGAATAAGTTTTGGATCTATGCCAATCCAGATCCATCTATCCATGTAGTTAACTGCCAATCATTGTTTTAAAATTACATTTTAAATGTGCTAAATGTTTGAGAGAATTCTCTCACATTCACGACACTGTTCTAAATGCAAGGGAATAAACATAAGCAAAGACTCAATAAATAACCTTGTTTGTAATCTGTGATTCATCTTTGTTAAATAAAGTACAACCTTGGTTCTGGCTTTGCTTTTTTCTATCCTAATACTGGGGACACATTTGGTGGAAGACACTAACGATGGAGAAAAAAAATGTGGAAGATACATTATAATGACAGCCATCCTGTGAGCCAGTGATTTCAGTGAGAAGATGCTAGAGGGCATATTCACCAGAGCACTTAAAGGAAAGGAATGTGTCCTGTTCCTTGGGAATAGGGAGGCAAACTATGCTGGAAAATCACTGTTCTGGAGCTAAGTCCTCTCACGACTTCACTGAGGAGCTGAATCCTGCATAGTGTCCTCAAAAGTAAGATTCAGGTAGTTAAACCAAGATAGACTTAGGTCAGAAAGGAAGAGAGAGTTTTTAAGGGGGTAGAGAACACAGAATGAGAGTGTGGTGCTGGCGGGCTTGAATAGAGCTGGGCATAATGGACAGGCTAAGAAGGCTCAAAGTATCTCCTCCTGAGGAAACGGGCGAGGAGTTGGCTCAGTACAAAGCCACATGGGACTGTGCAATAGCAACCTGGTTTTCCCCAGAAGCTACTGATGAGTCCCCAGATCAGTGCATGGGAGCAAGCTGATCAACAGGGACATTCCCTCTTGGACCATAAAAACAGAGGCACTAGATCCTCTCTGCTTAGAGTGGTAAGAGCCAGAGGCACAGAAGAGAAGAGCGGACACACCAAAATGGTTCCACACCAGGACAGAGCAGCTGCCTAAGTGGGAACCCCATGATTGATGTATTAACACAAAGGAGTCAGAAACAGCTCAAAGAGCTTGCTGGTGAGCCAGGGAAAAGTGGAGTCCAGCCTAGGTATATGCTGCACAATGAGGAAAAGCCACAATTTTGTGACGGGTGGATGTGGATTCCCAATCTGGGGCTTGGGAACAAGGGGATAGTTAGAAAAAACAGTGGGTTATCTATTCAAATGAAATATGCCCTAAATCTCTGGGGATAGAAAGGAACGCAAGATTTTTATGTTTACTCTGAGGGCAGTTTTACAAAGCTTAATGCAAACTAAGTTCTCTCTTCTATAATCCGAAATTTTATTTCTGAGCCTTCACGATCGACTGTGATCTTAGACAACACCTAATTTAACAAGCAAAAGCTAAAAGTCTTGCCATAAAATCATAAACTTTCAATCTAAAACATCCCACTGTTCAAATATACTTCTAATCAGGGATCTATGACCTTTGTCCAGAAAATAAACACTAAATAACCGAGATAATTAGAAGTAATGCCATATCTCTCCTTTTAGTTTTCTTCCTACTAATAGCATAAACTACGAACAAGCCTGTGTTCTTTCTACATTTTAAACTCAGTTACACAATTTTAAACATGTTGTTTATTTACTTTTTTTCTTCTAGCAATTTTAAAGTTTCAGCTACTCTCCCCACTTTTCTTTTTACCTTCCTTCTTTCAATATTTCTCCTTGTGTCCTTTAGTTACAATTAATTTTATTTGTCTTAACCTAGAACTTGCCACAGCAGCCGTGACTGCATGCCACAGGATTAAATAAACAAAAAAATCAGTGACTACATATTTGTTTTAAAAACTCTTCACAGATCCAAATATGTAGATAAGCAGGAGGGTAAATAAAAACTAATAATCATGACTGTGCCAATTGTGTGACCACAGGCATATGACTCCAACTATGGACATTTCTTTGAAAATGAGGGGCCCAACTGGGCTCCATGAAAACCTTAGTTTGTTGTTGTGCAACTCCATGACTGCCCTCCCATGTTTTAGTACTCACTAGAGTATAAATGCTAAGTAAAAAAAAGAAAAACTAGTAGCTAAAATGAAATTAAAAACTTGACAAACGATATCTTGTAATGGTATTACCGATGAGTTTATGTAAGTACAAGAAAAAAAGTCAGAAACATCAAATGTAAATATTATTTAACTTGAAGTACCACAGCTTATTTTTGACTCAGATATATCTGATCTGGGTAGAGTTTATCAACTTAATTTAAGCAATTATTGCCCCCTTATGTATTACATCTCTATGTACTCTAAATTGTGAGTTAAAAATGTTATTTTCCTTCTCTGTATAGTTCTTAAATCTCTATATTCAGTGCTTAGGCATTGCTCAATGCTTTCTATTGTTCTCACCAAGCTGAAGACAATTTGTACTGCTTATTATAATGCTTTCAGAACCCTTAAATTTACTCATTCATATATATATAGTTATATAGATAGATAGATAGATAGATAGATAGATAGATAGATAGATAGCAGCGATTCATATAGTTTTTGTCCTCTCTTTACCAAGAAATTACCTGAAAGGTTAAATTATGTAGTTATAGCTAGCTAGATCTTTAGGGCTTGAGAAACATACAAGGCAGATGCTTAAGTTCTATAAGATTAAATAATCTTAAATATTTTTCCTCTAGAATATTGCTATGTGTAATAATAAACTCTATAAAAGCTTTTTAAAGGAAATGGCTATATCACCTATCAATTAAGGGAAAGTAAACAGTTCACTCTGAAAAACCTGACAGCTTGCCTCAATTTGTCCCTTGAACACAGATGTGCACAATGCTGGGCCCAGGAGTCACTCCTGTGTACTGCCCCTGCCTCCAGTCCTGCCATATCCACTTTGGAGGCTAATTAAACTGCCTTCGTTCTAGAATAGGACAGAAAAAAAAAAGCAAAAAAGGAGCTGTAAGCATTTTAGAGTGTCAAGCATAAAAGTTAAGATAGTAGCATCTACCATTCTAGTCACAAAACCTCTACTGCGGTTTATGAAATGTATGTGGGAGAATAAGACACAGCTCTCCCATAGCTGCAATACCTCTGACAATCAAATACAATGTTTTCCAAAAGCTTGTACAACCCTATCCACCCTCATACACAGCCACATCATCATAGCCTGAGGCTGACGGAAAATTTATTCATTCTTCTAAATATTAATTTTAAGATTCATATTGATCTCTCTCCTTCCCCATTTCCCCTTATCTTCTTTACTACTCGTTGGAGAATTAAAGCCACAATAAAAGGTTAAAAACCTAAGTAGGACTGCTTAAAGCGTTCATTTTATGTATGGCTTAATTCTCCATCCCAGAGACTAGCAATAGTTTGGTATTGTAAGCCTGAAAGGTAGAGTCCTTCCCCTAAAAATGCACACAGACTGTGCTTACCACAGGAGGGCAGCTTCCCTCCCCACCTTCAGCTTCAAAGGCCATATTACAGTATTGTGCAAAACAGGGAGGACATAGTATTGATTCTTTCATTTTTATTTAAGCTACAACATTTGCTTTTGAGATCATCAAATGTGGTTTTCAATATTCCAGTTATACAGAAGAAACAACTGGGCCTGAACTTACACAGGCCATTCAAACCCTAAACACAGATCTCACTATCCACTCTTCTTAGTTTTTGAAAAATAACTTGTCAAATCTCAAAGCTATTTACAGTTATCAGATCAGGATAGAGAGGCTGACTTACCACAAATGTAAAAACACAAGTACCACTCACTTCCTTCCTCTCTACCCCAAACGGGAATCATTTTATTAAACACTTAATAATAAAATGCTCACAAATCTGTTTTTCGTGTTTTGTTCATTTTCTAATCTGTATTTTGCTTGTATAAGAGTATTTCCAAAATATTTATTTTAACTCTGAATACAATACGAAACGTAAAAAAAGAATCAATAGCAAAGGCTTTTCTATGTTAGTCTAGAAGGCATAGTTGCACAAACTCTAGTATTTTGAAAAAATAAATTTTAAAGCATACCCAAAGTGCATTAATGTCCTTGCTCTTCTAGTTTTCTCCCCATTCCACCCAGCTACCTTTCTTCATTTAGAGACACAATTCAGAACTGTGATATGAATAAAGTTAAGTGAGGGGAAGCAAACCCATGTTAACCTCTGACCTACCTCATAGAACATATAAAGTGACAGCAATGTGAGTCCAAGGTTATACACCACTAAAATCCCCCGGCAAGAGAACGGCTGCCTGTTCTTCATGTATTTTGGTCCCAGCCACACAATTAGTAAATATATGATGGAACAGATAAAAGTAGGTATATAATTGTCCAGAAGGAACCATCCTTTTACTCTGGTGTCTGGAAAATAATAAAAGACATTAGTGATTAGTAAGTTAGATATAAAAATCACCACATTTTTCAAACGTTAAAAAATATTTTTTCTAACCACAATTTTATAATAGTTACCTAGAATCAACAGAAGAAGCAGCAGGAGTTTTCAATCTATATCATACAAAGTGAAGCTCCTTCTTACATGCTCTCCTTGTTACATGTTCTGAACAACAATGTGTATATTACTCATGATTTTTGCTAAGTGCATTAATAAAGAGTAAATTTAAAAAATCTTTTCCAACAAATCTTACGGGAAAAAAAGGGGAAAGCTAAATTTTCCATTAACTGGATTTATTAACCAGATTTGTTAAATTATTCATGGGATAATGAAACCCTAGAAATGGCAGTCTTTGAACCTTGAAGTCCTCCCAGCACGTGCAGACTTAGAGAAAATGTGCCGTTTAGCCAGCTTAATGATAGTCAATGAATAGATAGGCAGCATCTGCTATGAGTGCAATGGTCGACAGCATAGGGACAATTTTTTTTTGTGAGGGTGAAGCAGTGACGATTAGATAAATGACTATGTAAGGTATTAAGGAACCAGGTAAGGAGTTGAAGCTTGAGGGAGAAGCTACACTAACTCAAGGGACCTACTGGTGTAGGAGACATCGCCTGCTCTCATCCCTTTCCAAAGTAGGAATAATGAGGAAAAGGAAAATTAGTTCCAAGTAGCTGCTAGCATCAATCTGACAGCCTTCCCCTTAGATGGGGGTAAACTTTCTGGCAGCCAGATCCCCTAGGTGTTACCTGCCCTCTGCAAGATTCAACTTCCTCCTCTGGCTGACTCCTAAGAAGCCACCTCTGAAGCATGTTCCCCTCTGCATTCTGTTATGTGAACTCCTCAAACCTGTAGCTCCTCAATCTTATCTACCCTCCAAGGCCTCCTACTCTGGAGCTCAGGGGCACATGCAGGTTTCACTTCCTTTATCTTCTGAGAAGTAGCAGCTAGTGGGGGACAGCCTTTGCCCCTTCTTTGACCTCATAGCTGAACCATCTCGCTACTCTCTCTGATGCTTTTTCCCTTGACTTCGTAGGACAAGCATAGGTTAAGTAAAGCATATGTTACTTGGAGAACCTACTGTCAGTCTCCTTTCTTGCAGACACCCTAAATCCTCTCCATGTTTTTCTCATGGCTTTCTTCCCTTGGCTCTAGAGGGAGATGACCTCCACCCTCTCCCACTAGTTGTGCTAGGCTGGTAGAGGGTTACTGCCGGTTCTGCTGAACTGCGGGTTCTCAGAAGTCTTTCAGGGAAGTGGCTGGTCCCAGTGAACTTAACCAGGGGACTCTTAACACCTTTTGTACTCAGCTCTGGGCCTTAGCTGTCAATTCTGAGAGAACAAGTTCCCACTTAACAACTAACATCAGATGTTTATGTGTCCGTTATATATCACAAACACAATATATATACACACAAAAACCTCCCATTTCCTTTTATGTAGAGCTCTGTTTGTACCTTGCTTTTAAAATTTTATAACAGATCTTTATCTTTCATTATCAGCAAGTATCCAACTTCCTTCCACAATGCCTAGCACTTCCTGGGAACTGGCCCCATCTCCAGCCCCAGGCAAGAAATCCTCAGGAATCTAGCCAAATCATGGTTATCCTAACCCACTCTCTGGTGACTGGTTCAGATATGTGAAGCAAGTATGACCACTGAGCTTTGAGGAGATGACAGCTAGTCAAGGTCTCTGGGCAAGAATTTCCTTGTTCTTAAACCCACGCAAATGAGCTGATTTCTTCCTCTTCCTCTGAGGGTGCTGCCTGGGGCTGCTGTAGCCAACCTGTAACCATGAAAAGTTGTGTGGGGGAAGGGACCTATTCAGAGCTACTGATATACTAAGGATGCAAAGGAGAAAATGACAAGAGTCCTTGGTTAACGACATTGAGCCCCTTAATAATTCAGGAGTTGCTTAATCTTACAATACAGGCTAGTAGTTTTTATTATTGTTTCAGCTGTTTAAAATTGAATTTGGGGGGCATCATCCCAACACAAGCACATACAGATGGATCTATATTATTCTTTTCCACTAGCTCTACATAAATTTATTTAACCTGTCCCCTATTGACAGGCATCTAGATTATTACCAGTTTTGAAAGCAATGCTGTAAGTAGCATCACTGACCAAGGTCAGTTCTAGGATAAATTCTTAAGAGTCAAATAGCTAAGTCAAAGGGCACGTGCATTTTAATTTCAACAAAGGACGCAATTACCTACCAGAGAGGTTATACCAATTTAGACTCTCCACATCCACATCCTCACTATTACCACAGATGGCATCACACGTATTTCATCTTTGCCATACAAATAAAGAGCCTTTTGTTGCTTTCTTATGTATTTTAAAAATCATGAGACTGAAAATCTTTTAAAAGATCTGTTTAAAAGCCTCTTAGAGTTTTTCTGTGAATCTTTCTGTGAACCTGAAAAGTTTCTTCTTTATAGATAAGACAGTAAGAGACATTATAGATGACATTAAAGGAAGGTAATACAGAGCTGATTTACTTCCTACGAGATAATAAACGACTAAGAGGAGTATAAGTGAATCCAGGTATATATATTTACTTGTTGACATGCTAGAACATGAAAGAACATTAAAAAGCCCTAAAATGATAAAAAAGGGAGCGTTTCAAACTCATTGCAGCAGGGCATTTTGGAAGCCAGTTTCAGCTGGAGACTGACAAGAATTGAGGAAAACATACTGGTGATAGTGGAGAGATCTGTGGCATACTCAGGCTACAAGCTTTATCTCCAGCCTAAGCGAGCTGTGTCTCAGTTGCAACAGCCAGGGGAACACTGCACCAGTTCAATAACAGTCAGAGGACTTCTCCAAGCCCCTTGTTATCCAGGACAAAGCATGAGTCATCACAGAAAATGCTAATGTTTTCTAGAATCTCATCATGCAATATTTACAAGTGGCTATGGTGAGGGTAGGGAAAAAGTGAGCAAAACCAAAAACCACCTTACCTCGGGGGCCTAGCAGTGCCTTGAAATAGGTACTAAGTGATGCATCAAAATTTTCCATTTTAAAACCTGTTGAGAAAAAAAGACATTGATTAATCGCCACTCAAAAATGCTTCTTACACAGTATTTTTTTTCATAAAAGAACAAGAACAAATTCTTTTCAAAGGTTAAATTACTCATGTTAGAACAAATTTTTTTTTTAAACTCACAAAAGTAACACGTGCTAGTTCTAATATGAAAATCAAAAGGAAACACACAATCCTGTGAATTCACTTTATAAACAAAGTGCCAGTCTGAACTTCTTTTCTTGGTTCCATAAAAACTCTTTCTGTGAAGCTGAAATCTCAGTGAGGAGAAGAGTGGAACTGGACTGAAAGGTGGCAGACAGGAGCCGATTCCACCTGGGCAAGAACCAAAGCCTGAGCTAAGACACAGACAGGAAAAGCTGTATCACAGGAAGGAATGCCTCAGTGAAAAGACGGTTTCCTCCGCTTGTTACTTTTGTTCATTATATTTCACACCCATAGTAAAAAACTCATATTAAAAATGAAATGACACGGTTAAAAAAAAATTTCATCACTTCCCTCCAAACACAATCCCTAAAGCCTCACCGTCAGAAAGAACCTAATGACAATATTTGCTGGGTATACTTCCAAAGATTTTTTTTTTTGAGCACTAAAGGTCATGCCAAATGGGTGTTTTTACAGTTGTGAACTGTAGATGTAGATCACCCATTAGATGATCAAGTCAACTTGGCAATAAAAATAATAAACTGATCATAATAATCAGAGTGAGAATGAATATTGTCTCATAAACTTTTACTGTTACTGTATCATATTTATAAGTATGATGTACTCAGCTATAATGTAAAATATATTCCTATTGTGTGAGGCTCATAGTAAAAAAAAAAAAAAACTTAAAAAAACACTGTTATACTGAAAAGTGTATATATAGTAAGTTCTTACTTACCGTTGTCAATAGGTTCTTGGAATTGTGGCAGAACAACATATAAATGAAACTGTTTTTACCAGAGGCTAACTGACATAAACAAGAGTTAAGTTCAGCATCTCATCAACATTATAATGAAATGATGTTACTGGAGGACCTGCCATATATTACTTGGTTGTTTTCACTTAATAAAATATCTTGAGGGTAGTATATCAATAGTTATCCATCTATTTCTATCTTCTAAGATTTTATAAACCCCAACATTTCCCTCCTATTTAAGATATACATTTATAGGATAGCTAGGCATTTTTTCATATGTGTACTGACTAGATTTTCTATATTAACGTTAGGAGGCATACATTTTCAACTTTACTCTTACAGAAATAATCATAAATATTTTACCCTCCAAGAGCAAAGGCAAAAATTAGTTTTATTAACTAAGCTATTAATCATTTAATGCTACTTCTCTTCCTTGGCTCGCCACACTGAAGCATATGTATTCTTTGTCTAATGCATGGATAAACTTCTACTTTATAGTTTATCCATGAAATTACCCAGTGGGCTCTGGTAGTTAGAAATGAGTCAATCCAGCCCAGTCCAATTGTGAGACAGAGAAAGATAGAGCCATCAATGACACTGAAAGCAGTAGCCACCAGTGTTCTATCCTGATATCTATGTCTCACCCTGGGGGAGGATATGACTCCCTCAGTCTGTGACTGGAAACCAAGAAGGTACCAGCTCCTACATGTCCAATTGCCAACAATTAGATATGTCACTTTGTCCCTCAATAGTTATACAACCACACTGTTAGGTCACTTCTGAAATTCAAAAAGTAAATGGATTTTTAACACAACATCCCTAAGACCATTCTTGTCCTGAGCCATTATCTTCCTCCAGGTTGAACTTTTTCAGGGGACAGAAATTCTACAAAATCTTGCAGAGAGTCGGTTGAACTTTACATTCCTCAACAGAACTCCTCTTAAAAAGGATTCTATCCTTAAATAAGAATTGTTGTATTTATTAAAGGCTATTAGAAGTCGTCCTGCAGTTAAAAAATAATTTAACCTTAACTATTTTTTCATCATCTATTGAAAATCATCCAGAAAAATACAAGTTTTGGAATACAACCTTTATGTTTTTGTGAAATCTAAATCACTCTGACACAATTTAAATTCATCTGTGATGGATAGTAGGGCATGAATATGGAGGACACTTGCACTCAAATCAAAAGAAAATAAAAAGACTTGGCTCAAGGAGGAACAAGGTTGTAAACACCATGACTACTGAAAGAATTACTGATGGACAGCTGTCCAAGGTGTCCACTAAGGATAGATTTACCTTCTTCCAAGACATTTTAATTTAGACCCTGCTCTTACTGGATGAGTATACAGAGTATTAATCGGTTTAACAACCAGGTAATAAGGACAAAAGAGCTGAAAGCAGGTATAGAGGCATAATAGGCTAGCAGGTGATAAAGTAGCTCAATGCTGGGCTCTTCATCAGACAATTTGGGTTTGAAACCTATTTTTTCTACTTACTAGCAATGTGACTTTGGAAAAATTATTTAACCTCCTATCTGTAAAATGGGAGAAATAGTAAAGTAATTGCCTCAAAGGTTGTTAAGAAGGTCAAATGATTTAATACACATAGATCCTCAGGACAGTGCCTGGCATGCAGTAAGCTCGCAATAAATGTTTCCCACCATGTGTCTGCCACAGGTTCAACCCCATAATGAATACTACCATGTGTGGCTGCCAGGGCTTTTCAACAGGGCTACTGCTGACATTCTGTCCCTGGCTCCAACTACTAAACGCCATCGGTGAGCCCACGTTCGTAGTGACAACCTACAACATACCCCAGGGGGACAGCAACAAAGCTGAGGGAGTTAACTTGCCAGGAGAGAGGAACTTGTCAGTATAAGACATTAACTAAACATGAAAGACAAGGCTAAAATGAACATCTCATCGAATACATAAATATCAAACACCTATTGTGTACAAAAAATTGCTGAACTGGAATAAACACAAAGGAGCATACCCGGAGACCTAGAACAAACTAGACTTTCACGACAGGGAAAGCAGCCAGATGCGTAAAAGAAATACAAAATTGTTTGCAAACGAGTAGATGTTAGAATGATGCATGTTAAAAAACAAGCTATATATACATGCTTCATATCAAGTTATAAAAATAATATTCAAATAACAGTATTCTGGTATCTAACATCAGGAATATCCCTGACAAAAGCAGTAAGAGAATCATAATTTTTAACTAAGAGGCCTTTCAGAGAGCTGTAACCAGTTTTGGTTTTCATGTAAAGAGGATGTGGAAAATCTGGAAACAAGAGTAAAGAAATGTTTAAAAATGATAGGAAACAGACCTGTGGGATGGAGTTGAGGCAGGGGGGAGGTGGGAGAACATTAGTGGACTTAGAAAAAAAGGAAGCTTAGGAATTGGTATAAATGACCTATTATTATGAGGACAACGCCTAGGACAAAGTTGAACTTGAGAATCTAGGCTAACATCATTGCAACAGAAAAGCAGCTTGATTAAACATACGGTAAAATTTCAGTCCAAGTGAACTGAACTCAGCAGCAGGCTACCAAAGAGTGCAGAATTTAGTATTTGGAGATACCAAAAAAATTCTATTACAAGCCATCTGTCCTGAATAATCCAAGTCTAAACCCAGCTTGAACAGAGGCCCCGCAGAAGCTGGCAGGCACAGGAGCGCTGCTTCGTCTTTCTAACATGGGCCATCTTCTCTACAAAAGCACACGGTGATTTTGTCAGTAATGGCATATCTGTTCTTAGATTGCATTTCTTCTCAGCTTGAGAATTCTTCTCTTAGGTTTGCAGAACCTTTCACAATCAAACTCAGGAATATATAAAACAACTAGCAAAATATTCTCTAAAGACATATGAGGAAAATAACCACCATAATTTTCAGAGTTGTTTGTTATGCTTTAAATGTCTATGTTGAAAAGGGAGGAAAGATGGGCAGAGATGGCCCCTAGAACACAGGCTCCTTATCAGTAGAGTCCTGATCTGTTAATCACAGGCCTGGTTCTGTGCTGGACCCTGCCATGTTAAAGGTTTTCCCCAAACTCCTCATACTATGCCCACGACTAGACATGTACTACAACCTTCTTAGACAGGGTTGTTTGCTTTTACACAGGTTACCAAGAAACATCTTTACCAAAGGTTTATTTTCATCATTTACTCTGTACAACGTCATGTTTCTGTCTAGCCAGGCACAAGTTTAGCATCCCTTGCTACCGCTACCATGCATTCATTTTTTCATTCATACCACACAGTGGGTGCCAGGCACTAAGGCCCTGAGGGAACAAAAGTTCTAGGCCGGGGTAGAAACACACACATATAAAATAAGTTATATACAGTACCATTGGCAAAAATAAGTAAGTAAGTAAGTAAGTAAGTAAGTAAATAAATAAATAAAGTGGGGTAAAGAGGGTGGGATCACAGAGTGGGAATTTACTTTGGAAAATGTAGTTAGAGAATGTTGCCCTGAGAAGGTGACAACGGAGCAGAGCAGGTTGAGAGAGCAAGCCACCTGTCTATCAAGAGAAAGGGCATCTCAGTTAGAGAACCAGGTGAGTGCAGTAGCCTTATGGTGAGGGTTGTGTGGCATGTTCAAGGATCACAGCCCAGGCCAGGGGTAGAGGGCAGGCAGCCACTCCGGAGGCCCATGCTCCACTCCCTGCCTGGCGCCCAGACCTCACTCAGCAGTAGTTCACAGACATCAATCACATGGCACAACATGCAGAGAGCAATGTGGCCAACAGGCTGGGAAAAGAAGAAGGTGCCAATCTTTAAATGCTCTCACTGTCACCATGCCCTCAGCCTCCAAGCTGGAGCTCACCTGCCAGCACCATGCCCTTTTCCTTCTCATCTCTCTTGCTGAGCCTATCTACTTGTGCCACAGGAACAGTACAAAAGGTCTCAGCAAATGAATTCTTCACTGCTAGGCCGGCCTGCCCCACTGAATGAGTTAGGTATTTGCTGAGTGGCCTGTGCGCTGAGCTATAATCTTTTGTACATCTCTGAAGGAAGGGGAGGCATGGGGCCCTGCAAAACCTTTAGCCTATTGATCTGGAATCATGGGAACAGCATGACCCACTTTGTACAAGATGTCCAACCACTATGCCAGGGCTGCAGAGCCTGCCTGACTGCTACAGTTCCTCATCTTCCAAGCTGCATGTGGACCAGTGACATCACTTCTCTATAATCTGAGTCATTCTACATGCAGCTTGGGCAAGCTGGGCCATGTGGGATCACAGCTGCTCTGTACAATTGTACTAGCAGGGACCAAGCCCAGGCACTGGGCCCGTGGAAGAGATTTGGTCCTAAACGCAACAAAAGAATAAGTCATTCTTTGGTCTGGCTGGTTCCCCATAGGAACAGGGGTTGTTCAGCACCTTCCAGGAACCAGACCACATTGACGATAAGCCAAGCATGGCTTCCCCTTCTTTAATTTAACCAGAAGTCTGTGACACTCACTCAACCTATGGGGCTTCCCAGCATTACATGTCATGACAGAGAATAACAGGATCCATTAAAAAAAATTTCCAACCATGAGAGTATCCAAAAGCTATTCACTCACTAATTCAAGGGCCATATACAGAAAATGATAACTGTGAAAACAGGATAAGGGTAGGAAACAGAGACAGGTATATAAATTAGAACAGATTTTAAAGAATTCCTCTTTTATGCATATTTTCCAAAAGACACTCATAGTTGAAAGCCACTTCCCACTATCAAATTCAAGAGTGTCTTCGGTAACCACGCAACTGTATTATAATTGTGCATCACCGTATCTAAAGAAAAAAATTAATTGGGGCTGGTCATTCTCTATAAATTAATTACCCTATATTAAAAGTGGATGTGGCAGAGTTCAGCACACCATCACTTAGAGTAAGTACTGTACATGTGCCAAGAATATGCCCTGCGACAAGGACTGAGTTTTAGGATTTAAGTGAGCCTGGGGCCTGAATTCTAGAGAAACACTGAAACTACCATAGCACAAGATACAGAAACCTGGAAATACTGACGCAAGCAAAACACAAAGGGCAAAAACCAAATCCCCTAAAGAGAGCAGTGCTCATGAAGAAAATCCATCTGTTAGCTCTCTGCAGGAGCAGTATGCCCAGGTGAATCATCTGTGTGAGGTTAAATAAGCATCAGTGTTCAGTTTGATCTAATATCAAACAGAGTTTGCTAGAGGCCTGTCTGAAAAAAGATACTACAATAAGCTTTCCAGAAAACTAGTCCCCCGCCCCCCCATCCTTTTCCATTTGGCTCCCAAGAGGGACAACAAAATGTGAGAGTATGGGGGTGGGGTATCAATGCAAGAAGGCTGCTGGGGTTAATGAGACGTGGCACAGAAAGTTGCTTCCATTACAGTTCTCAAGATGAACCTACCTGCCTCAGTAAAAATGCAAATGCTAATAATCACTTGGGCCATTTACATCTGGAGCAGGAGAAAAAAAGCTACTCTGCAAATGAAAACTACTGGGATCTTAAAGCAAATCTGTTTTAAAAGATACCAAGATTTAAAAAAAAATTATTATAGTACAGAAAGTTAATTTCTTAAACCCACAACTAGGCTTTTTGCTGACTTTAAAGATCCTTAGCAGTAAAGATATTTGGGGTCAAGCCTTGTTTTTTTTTGCTAAGGCAATGGCAGCAGGAAGTAGTCAGCTTGCTTTGAAGGCCCCCTTTCCTGTGAAATCAGTCAAGTCGTGTTGCTTCTGGTTTAAAAACATGTTTATTACAGACGTTTACCTACTGTTCAGCATGACTTCCTCATCACATCCCGTTTTATTTATTTTTTGAATGGTCACAGTTCATCTAAAAATAAGTCAATTGAGCTAGCCCTATAAGAGACAAGGGGTCATGATGAAATTTCCCTCCATTTTCTTTGCTCTCCTACACATTCATCCCTTTTAACATTCAACTTGTGTTAAGAGGCATGGGAACATTCTTCAGATTGGCTGCCAATAACACAAAAAAATTAAATGGCACTTTAACTTGGCAGTCACGATACTGCTTCTCAAATTTAAAAAGGTTTCTCCAGGTTGGAGAAAATCAGCTCAGGAATGAGGAGGAAAATAACCAACCACACCTTGCTCAGAAATGTTAAAATATAAAACACTGTCATAAAGACCATAGGGCAACAGTCTCCAACCTTTCTGGCACCAGGGACCGGTGCTCCTATGAGAATCTAATGCATGATGATCTGAGGTGGAGCTGAGGTGGTGATGCTAGCGCTGGGGAACAGCTGCAAATACAGATGAAGCTTCATATCCTTGCCTGCCACTCACCTCCTGCTGTGCGGCCCCTTCCTCACTGGCTACAGACAAGTACCATTCCAGGGCTACAGTGGGGGCCGGGGCGGGCGGAGCGGGGGAGGCGGTTAGGGACCCCTGCCATAAGAGAAAGAATATCTAAGTACTAACATGCTCTCAGATAAGAAAGTAAATTGACAACAGAATTCCTTTAGAGTGCCGGCATTTAAATAAATGACTCCACATAAAATCCTGGCTGGAGAGAAGTATCTGCCACATCAACAGTGGAACTGTCATTCTGACGGTCCAGGAATCTATGCTTATTCTTCTGTCCGCGCCCCCACCAATTAGGATTCCCATACTTGCTAACCTCCATTCTAAGGGCATAACTCTTGTTAATATTCTGATGAGTCATTTTATCATACATTGTATATGTAGAAAAAGACATAGCCCTATTGGGGGTCTCAGGTAAGTAAATACAAAATTAGGGCATTGATATGCACTATAAAGTACTGCTACAGGTTAGCTCTGTAGTTAAAGAAGGCTGAACAACCTCATTCTGGTATCATGGACAGCTTGCAGCGGAGGGAGGAGAATTTTAAATGTTGCAAAACTTAGTGTTACCATATACAAAAATAAGATTAGGCAGGTTAAAAAAGAAGCCCGTACCTCCCACACCTTGGTTGCCACTAGTTAATTAAAAAGTACTACTTTAACCATTCCTGGAGAAGGACATTCTTCTAAAGCAGTGAAGAATCACCCCAGTGTCTTTGATCTTAAATGAATCATCTGTGGTCATTCCTCCCCTTGTCCCAGGCCCAGATGAGATGTTACAACGGCTTTCCCCCTTGGCCTCCTCTTGTAGCTTCACTGTCTGGACAACTCAGTTAGCATACAGCAACTTCAATTTTTAGAAAACCTGGATTATGTTTTCAAGGTATTACGAGAATGCACTCGGTACCTCCTCAGATAAAGCCCAAATCCTTCAAGAGCAAGTACTCCAATTTGTTCTATGTGTACAATAATTATCTGTTGGTGATACTATGAGCCAACATACCTGCTATTATAAAATAAAAAAGAGGGAAAACAATGTCAAGCATTGACACCCATAAACCCACAATGGCAGCTTCTTAAAACATGGACTACAACATAGACTAAATCCCAGTTACAGAAGGTATTTCCTCAGAGAAAAGGTCCTCTTCCACACTAGTGATCTGGAATGCTAACAAAGATATTCTACTCCTGTTTAGAGAAGGCATTTTACAAGGTGTGAAAGAAACAAATACCAAAGCAATACTACACACCCACAACATATATCTTTCTTAAA
>NW_006494614.1:33137360-33137992 GCF_000325575.1 Pteropus alecto | reverse complement strand
GGGGGGGGGGGGGGGGGTGGAGATAAAGAACCCACATATCCATTCCCTTAACCAAAAAAGCATTTGGAGAGGAATTCACTGGAGAAAATGACTCTTGTAGAGTTTTATTACAAAGATAACAACAGTTTTCATTTGAAACGAGAACAAGAAGCAGTGATGATTTTGCTTGGGTTGAAGCACGCCCTGCCACTGGGAAAAAGACAATGCTGATCCACACACCGAATGCTCCGTGCTGGTGGATCAAGGCCAGATGGCTGCAGATGGACTTAGAATTCTGCTCTCAAACTGCTTGCTGACAGTAACTAATTAATCCCCACAAGGCTAGATAGTGAGATAAGGTAAAAAGATCCATCAAGTGCCAGGATCAGCTTTATTTTTATCCATCTCCCCAATCTTTCACAATATGATGCCGTTCACTCTAGCAGTCATTTGAAAGGCAGCTGACTCACTAAATTAACAAATACTTAATGAGTGCCCATTATGTGCCAAGTATTGCTCATCAAGGAAAATGAAAATGACAGGGATTAGACATGACCTCTGCCCTCTTGAAACTTAAAAGAGCAAGCAGTATGCAGATACCTGTGGGTCAATCCCTTTTGGGTAGCAGTGGTTAGGAATACACACTCTGGAGC
>NW_006494614.1:33077698-33137270 GCF_000325575.1 Pteropus alecto | reverse complement strand
CATTAGCCTTAACACGCTAATGCCTGTTAAGGTTAAGTAACTTGCCTGAAGTTACTTTTTTTTTTTTTGTGAAATAGGTAATTATAGTTAGTACCTTCCTCATGTGATTAAATGAGTTTATATAAAATGCTTAAACTAGTGCATGGCACACAATAAATGCTGCAAAAATATTTGTATTACTATCGTCATTATAAAGACCTTTGGCATTGACCAACTTTACATTCAATGTTTATGAGAGTTTTGCTAAACCATAAATCAGAGTTCACTGGAAAATCTATGGGCCATGAAACTTGCCCATATCTATACCTCATAGCTGTTATTCTCTACTTTGGATGGAATCACATCAATGATAAGAGTCTCTAGATAAATTCCTCTAGAATGTTAAGGGGGTGCTGGTCATTGACTTCTTTGTGAATAGAAGATCAGTGTTCATACCATCCTTAGGACAGAGCAGAAGTCAGTCCGTATCTTGTATGCATTTTTTTTGTATTCCCAACTAGCAACTAGCATATAGTAGATGCCCAATGAATTTATTCATATACTACCACTGGAGAGGTGGTGGAGTTGTCAGTCACAGAGCTTGGTTGGAGCTAAAGTTTGAACTGAGGTCTTTTATCTTATAACCTACTACTCTTAAAATACTCCATATAACCTTTCAAGGGAGCATCCTCACATGCTATTGTCAAGAGGATGGTGACAATATGTATTAGTAGCGTTTGAGTTCGTATAGCTTTAACCATGAGAATAAGATACGGAATAAATAACACTATCAAAGTAAACAAGAACAAAAGACCTAGAGGGGAAGACAGTGGAAAAAGGGGTGGCAATCCTTCTCGGCCTCATTTTCATATACCCATCATCACTTCCACTATGTCTCAATCAGTGATTAAATTATAGGCATACACATGCACACGCACACGCACACGCGCGCACACACACACACACACACATTTTAACTGTTATAATTATTGGTTATACTGTAATTATCTGTTTATTTGTTCATAATTCCATTAAGCGCTAAGCTCTTCTATAGTAAAAACCTCTGATGTTCCCATTTGTATCTCCAGAGAACCTGGAACCTGCCATGCCTGGCAGACTGCTGATTACTGGTTGAAACTATGACTGACTGAATGAATGCCTTCATGCCGTTTAGAGTTTCATATCAATAGGTTGTCAAATCTGTCTGCATCTCAAAATCATCTAGGAGCTTAAAACAACAACAACAACAACAAAAACAGGATTCTGGGACTCACTCCTAGAAATTCTGATTCAACAGTCTAGAGCCTGAGAAATGTGTCTTTTTAAAACAATCAGCATGCAATAAGTAGTGTAAGCTCTTTCTCCATTCTGGAATGTTGTTATAAAGAATACCATTGTCAACAGGAGAGACTCTTTATCCTCTGTCACTTCCTGAACCAGGTGTCCGTGGTGGCCAAATTCGTAAAGCTCAGAGAGGGAACATATCTCTCTTGCTTCCTATAATCCTCAGCAGCTGTTTGTAGCACAGAGAAGGAATTTAGCAACTACTATTTAATCATATTTAACTGGAGTAGTGTGGGGTGCCATCGAGTGGCTGCTATTGCCAGAAATCATGACACACACTTGGTCAGAGTGACCTGAATACTCCTTGGAAGGAGACAAGGTGAAAGCAATGGGAAGAATCTGGACACTGGCTGAAATGTGGGCTCTGGCGCAGGCCCCATTCACTACCTGGATTAGAGGATTACGATTTCAAGTGAATTTGGTATCCTCTAAGATGGAGCCTCTCCTACAGTGAACTGGGGCTGCATGAGCAACCAACAGAATACAGCAAAAAGGATGGTATGTCCCTTCTACATTTAGGTTATAAAAGACATTGTGACTTTCATCTTGATCAGGCAGTGTGTCTGTCTCTGTTTCTCAGATCACTAGCCCTGCGGGAAGCCAGCTGCCATGCTTAGGAGTAATCCTATGGGGAGGCCAATGTGGAAAGAAACTGAGGCCCTCTGCCAATAACTACCCGAGTGAGCTTGGAAGCAGGTCCTTTGGCCCCAGTCAGCTTCAGATGACTGCAGCCATGAATGCAATCTCATGAAAGACCCTGGGCCAGAAAGAACCATCTGGCTAAGCGTCTCTGGAGTTCCTGATCCTCACACTGTGAGAGATAATGGTTGCTGTTTTAAGCTGCTAAATTGTGCAGTAGTTTGTTACTCAGCAAAAGACAATACGCTTAGAAACTAATGAGGTCAGTGGGGTTGGGGAAAGAGGTTCCTAAAAGTCAACTCCCCCTTCGCTAGCTTTCCGTCTGGTTACTACACATAATCAAAGCACCAATTAGAAGCATGGCCCTAAAAAAATAAATGCTTCCCCCTTGATTTAATTGGAACTGGGAAGGAAATGAAAAGGCTTGTTATCTAAAGTATAAAATTTGTTATGAAAACAATACAACACTTTTATTACTAGCCTAACACCTAAAGATAAGAGTGGTAACACGTATTATCGATTGTATACATTTAGCTTTTCAAAAACCCAATAAGGAATTATCCTCATTTTATAGATGAGGAAACTAAAATTCAGAGATTTTAAGTAACGTGGTCAAGCAACAAACAGAGCTATTTAGTTAATTGCAGGATTATGTGACTTAGGGTGGTTTATTGGAACTTGGGGATTTCCTGGGATGCAACAATAAAGAAAAAAGTCCTAGGGACACTACCCTACTACATCCAAATATTGTGCATTTTCAAGCTATCGTTTTGGCAGCTTATAATCTGCAATGAATTGTGAAATGTTCCCTATGAAAATGAAAAGCACAAGCCTTTTTAGTCTTTATCTCACAGTATCCAAGAAAAACTTTTTTTTTTTTTTCTGTGAAAAAAGTAAAACAATTGTTCTCATGATACAAACTAGCAAGGAAATTTTTCAGTGTAAGAGTTTCTACAAATTTGTTTCAAAACAGCTATCGAGTCCACAAACCACTGACAGGTACTCTCTCTGGGCCTCTGCTGAAGGCCCTTCCATCACGGCTCAAAGGATGGTGGGCATGACTGAGTGGGCTCCTCACAAAACTGCACAGCCAAGCAGGTGCTCTGGCAGAAGGGGCAGGCAGGTTCACAACTTCCTCTTCCACAGAAGTACAGAGACAGCCGGCTCACAGGACTGAGAACTTCGACATTAGCAGTGCAAGAGTGGTTTTCATACCTGGTAGGTCAGAAGGGTCAACCACCAGCAAGTTAGCGTAGCCCAAACAGCTCTGGCCCTTTCTCTTTAAGAAGATCCATATAACACCCACCAGAATGGCTATAATCATAATGACAGGCAATTACAAATGTTGGCAAGGATGTAGAGAAATTGGAACAGTCATACATTGCTAGTGGGACTGTCAAATGGTACACGTGCTATGGAAATAGTTTGGTGGGTTCTCAAAGAGCGGAACACAGAGCTACCATATGACCCAGAAATTCTATTCCTAGGTATATATTCGAGAGAAATGAAAACATATGTCCATGTAAAAACCTGCCACAAATATTCACAGTGGCATTATTTAGAATAGCCAAAAAAGGGAAGCAACCCAAATGCCTACCAACTGATGAATGAATAAACAAAATGTACCATGTGCCATATAATGGAATGTTATTCAGTCATAAAAAATATCTGAAGTACCAATACATGCTACTATATCCTTGTAAACTCTGCTAAAAAAAAACACATACTATATGATTCTATTTATATGAAATGTCTATAATAGACAAATCCATGCAGACAGAAAGGACATTAGTGGTTGCAGGGATGGGCGGGGGCAGGGTCGGGGGGATGGAAAATAACTGCTGACATTTAACATAATGCTGTGGAATTAGATCTACTTTAAAAAATTTTAAATAAACTTTAAAAATGGAAAGATACTTAAGATTTACCTATAAGATTGTCATCAGTGGTATAAAAGCAGTAAATGGGGAAGGCACCTTTAAATATCCACCTAGAAGTAATCTGCTAAATAAATTACGGTAATAGGCACAGAATTAAATATTATGCCATCATTGGATTGAAGCTGTTGGGCATTTAATACAGAGAAATGAAGACTTATATTCATCCAAAACCCTGTATATGAATGTTCACAGCAGCTTTATTTGCAATAGCCTCAAACTGGAAACGACCAAGGTGTTCATCAACAGGTGAATGATAGACTTAACAACCTGAATAAATCTTCAGAGAACTATGCTGAGTGAAAAAAAGCCAATCCACTTATTATATAACATAATATTTTTGAAAAGATAAAACTATAGAGATGGAGAAGAGATTAGTGGTTGCCAGTGGATAAGAGGTGGTATGAAGGCAGGAAGAAAGTAGAAGTGACTATAAAAGGGCAACACGTACTGAAAGACCATTCTGTATCTTGTAACTTGACTGTAACAATGTCAGTACGCTGGTTGTGACACTGAACTACAGTTCTGCAAGACGTTACTATTAGGGAAACTGGGTAAAGGGTACTTGGTATCTCTGAATTATTTCTTACAACTGCTTATAAATCTAGAATTATTTCAAAATGAAAAGTTACATTTAAAAATGTCTACAAAAGTGAACAAGACTGAGTGATTGATTTTTTTAAAAAATTCATCTACCATCTTCCTCCTCCTGCCCCCAATCCAATGACACATGGTTGTGACTTTCTGGCATCTATAAATGCTTGTAAAGGAAGATTGGTGCTGGAAAGGAACACTCGTAACTATGACTCCCTTTGTAAAACATTAACCCTTCACCTAAATGCTGGTGTTTTCACTTTTTAAATTTCCAGAGCTGTCTAACTAACTTCTCCGTAAACATTCAACCAGATTACTCAGGTAATGGGGAATACTGTTTTGATCCATCTAATGTTCTGATTCACTTCAAGGGATCATACATCTCACACCTGTCAGTCTTCATAGCATTAGAAAATCATTAAATATATCAAATAAAATCTTCCTAAATAAAACTTAATCTTTGATGATTCAGAGGCATTTCGTAGTCTTGAAGTTTCAGAGTCAGAATTATGAACACCAAATCCTGTTTACAGAATTGTGATGAGCAGGCGTAAATAATTGAGATAAGTCTGTAAATCTATTGTACCTCCATGGTTTAAATCATAAGCTCCTGATATCGGTTACTTCCTTGCCACTTTCCATTCTCAAAAATGGAATATTGGAATCTTTAGATAAATAGTATGGAGTTGTCAGATTCCAGATGTTTTGATAATAAAAATATTAATAAAAGCTTTTTGCAGTATAAAAAAATAAAAACTGCATTCTTCCATCTTTTGGATCATTTCTTGTAAATCCACTGAAAAACACAGTGGTTAAGCAGCACTTTGACAATGTGGAAGAGTCTTATCACTATGCAATTCTACAGTTTACTGCAGGGAGTGTTTTGGAGTCACACTTGTGCTCTGCAGTGGGCCTTTTGCTGCCTGTCAACAGGAAGCAGCCATTGAACTCCCACAGCTTCCAGGGGACAGTGGACACATTCCAGAAAAGGCTGAGATAACTTCTTCCAAAACCCTCTCTGGAAATTCTCCAGCAGGATTAGATCTCTTCTTAGCAATGCTTTTCTTTTCACCAAGTGCTACTTTCAACAAATGTGCCGCTGTGTTTAAAACCCCCTTGACAACTATTAAAGGTGAAATATCGAGAATTAGGCCCTAAGGTGATTATATTTTAGTGGAACTGCAAGTATTTTAGAAAGTCCTATTAATGTAACTGAATATTCTGACTGGCTAATAACAAGATTTTCCCTTCATTGCAATTCTCCCCAAGTACCAATATTCAACTCCAAGCTGTCATAAAAGCCATTTTGCTGTAACGAAATGAAAGGAAGCCAGTGATCAAATTAACATGAATCCAATTCGGTGCCTACTTATGGAACACCAAGGGAGAGACACTAACAGATCCCAACATGAAAATGAAGGCCATAGATAAGAAGGAAAAAAAGAATAGCTATTTGTGAATAGAACTTGTAAAAATTCTTTCCTGGAGAAGTCAATCAGGCGAAAATTTAGGAAAAAATTATAGATTGTAACACAGCATGTATTATTGTTTCACAACTTGCCTTTACTGAGTACCAAATGTGTTTAAGGCTTTATGGTAGGTGGCAGAGATAAGAGAATGTGGTTCTTTCTCTTATGCTCAGAAATCTGTCACCTAGTTGAAATCCATATTTTTAACTCATTTCGAAACACAAATCAACAACAGCAACACACAGACAGAGACACACACACGCACACATACACGCCCTCTCTGAAAGGCAGAGGGAGATAGATACAAAATGACATATATTAACCTTCTTTGATTTGGAAAAGCTATCATACATTTTCCTATGCGGAACCAAATGAAAACAATTACTTGAAGAAAATTAATGTGACATGTTTAAAATGTATTGTGGTTTTCTCCAATTTTTTTTTTTTTCATATACATGAACAATTTAATATACGTCACCAAGGTGGAGAAGGGAGAGGATAGTGTCTTAGTCATCTTAGGTGCCTATAACAAAATACCACAGACTGGCTTAAACAATAGAAATTTATTTCTTGTAGTTGTGGAGAAACTCCAAGATAAGGTGCCAGCAGATTCAGTTCCCGGTGAGAGCCCTCTTTCTGACTTGCAGACAGTCACCTTCTGGCCATATCCTCAGCCTCACAAGATGGGGAGAAGGGGCTCTGGTCTCTCTCTTCTTATAAGGACACTAATTCTATCATGGGGCCCCATTCCCATTTTCATGACCTCATCTAAACATAATTACCTCCTAAAGGCCTCAACTCCGAAAACCACCACACTAGTAGGTTAGGGCTTCAACGTATGAACTTCGGGGGTACACAAACATTTGGTTCATAACGGAGAGGTAGTTTTCCATTTAAGAGGTAAAAGGAATGAATCGCTATTTATAGAATCTAGAGAAAATTGCTATTTTTTAAAAACTTAGTCTCTAAAGTGAATTATTTTCATTCATTCATTCAAGCAATCAAAACACATAATCTCTACTTTACAAAAAGGTTGTGTTCCAGATGAGAACTTATAAACTAGTCATCTGGATTTTGGAAAATTCTATTTTCTGATTCTATAGAAATTGTTGTATTATATAGTTCTTAACCTTCTGGAGATCCTACAGCAATTGTAAAAATTTGATTAAAGGAGACCTCCTCTCTATCCCCAAATGACAAAGAATTAGGATAGAACCAACATTTAGAATCCTCCAAATCCTAGGAACCTCCAATTCTCAAATTAAGAACCCTAGCTATATGTGGTTGATAGATCTCCAGAAGGGCCCTAAACTACTTAACTCATAATGAACAGGTATCTAGAGGGCTATAGATTTTTACTATTTTTATGAGAAAATAGAATCTATAGTATGGGTAATATGAATTATAGCCCCTGGGCTCTGACACAATACAGTAATATGATCTTTGGTATGCTGTTAAAACCTGTGTAGACCTCAGTTTCCTGAGCTATAAACATGTAGATAATGATGCCTACACCTCATGGGGTTTTTGTGAAGAGAATGAGATTCTATGAAACACTTGGCTCAATACATGAATACCTCAATTCACGGCAGCTATTTTTTAAATTATCGTCAGCAAATATCCATTAAACATACATTTAATCCACAAGACGAATCTGCCTACAGAGAAGTCAGAGTCTAGCAAGAGAGAGAGAAGAGATAAATAACAATAAAGTAAGATGCCTTGATAAAGTATGTGCAGGAGAAATGGAGGAATAAAAAAAAAGGATACTTGACTTAACATAGGGACAACTGGGCCAGGTGAGGCCTCACAGAGTAATGTCTGAGTTCAAGCTTGCCAGTGGGGGATGGGACGGAGGGGAGAGAAAAGTGAAAAATGATATTGTAAAAGCAGGTAAGGGCTCTAGGTTTGAGTTTAAACTGGGTGGGGTTGAGACTGGGGATATACAGAAGGCTGAAAAGAAGGTGAGATCCAGGCCAAGTCAGTTAGAACAGGGGTCCCCAAACCCCGGCCATGGACCAGTACCTGTTTGTAGCCTGTTAGGAACTGGGTTGCACAGCAGAAGGTGAGCGGCAGTCGAACGAACGAAGCTTCATCTGTATTCGCAGCCGCTCCCCAGCGCTAGCATCACCGCCTCAGCTCCACCTCAGATCATCAGGCATTAGATTCTCATAGGAGCACCAGTCCCTAGTGCCAAAGAGTCTGGGGAACGCTGAGCTAGAAGACTACTGTAATAGTCCACATGAAGAATGGAGGACATCCTAATGCCATGGCAGGAGAGAAAATGGGCGAGGGGAGGAAGTCCAAGCCTCTGGCTTCTCATTCTGCAGTGGATGGGGGTGCTATTTGATGAGTCAGGGAGCGCAAGGGCAAAAGGGTAGGTAGGAATAAGAGAACAAGGAAAGTTCTGACCACCTAGAAATGTACTTCTCTGCTACCAATCTTATTAATCATCATAGATTGATTGTACAGTTTCAGACATACCTGTTGAGTTAGGAGGCAGGCCATATATTTGAATTATTAAACTGTGGATTAGTGAAAATTCACTGTGTTGACATATTCTCTGATAGGAAAAAATTTGGAAGATGAACTGTGAATTGAGTTCATAATGTTAAGAAGTTGAGCTTAAGCTAGGACCTAAGTCACATATTTGTTTAGGGATTTATATACTCTTGTCATCCTGAGAAAACATTAAGCCAGCTATGCTCAAACATGAATTACACACTGAGTGGTTGAATTATTTAGCAAATTGCTATTTTCCTTCACTAAATGGTCTGCTAATGACTGACTGCTATAAGGAAGCTTTCCAAAGTCATTCTCCTATCACATTAATATCTAAGAGAATACAATAACCGTTTATGACCTAACCCAGCTCGCCATTTCAAAGTCCTTTTCTTTGACTATCATAATGATTGTAACAATAGCAACTAATCAGTCCTTACTATGTGCCAGTAGGTTTTTGCTATAAATTTACAAGGACGATCTCAATCCTTATAGCAGCCCTTTCACATATCTCCTTTTCACAGATAAGTACACTGAGGCAAGGAGCAATTAAGTCATTTATCCAAGTTTACACCAATGGCCGGCAGAGTGACTCCAAAGCCTGCTCTTTTATCCACTAAGCCTACTGTAAAAATTATTTAAAATGGATGTTTGTTACAGAAAATCTTGAATGTAGAGAAAATGTTTTTTTTGGTTGTTGTTTTGTTTTTTTGGGGTTTTTTTTGGTTACATTTTAAAGTAAAAACAAAAAGCAGCCAAGAGTGTGGCAGAATCCATGTTTCCCCGTCTACTATTTATAAGCAGAGACCTTGGACAAGTTAAGCATTGGATGCCTCAGTCTCCTCTTCACCTGGAACATTCCCTTGAAATGAGAGTAAGAATATTTACTTAATTGATGAGAAGGTTCATGTAGAGGATTCGCCATGAAGCTATGCTAATATTATATAATAAACACGTATGTAGAATATAATTCTATTCTACTTTTTTCTATGCTTCATAAAAAGCATATATTTGTAATCTAGCATTTTGACACTGTACAATCACTTTATGAACCTAATTTGAGCTTGGGAGCAATATCTTATATAAATGCTTTAATTATTCCCTCATTATTAGTTATTTAATGTTTCCAAGTTTTTACTATTCTTAAATAATACTGCAATGAACAGCTTTCCACATAAAACTTTAGCTATATATTAAATTATTTCCTTAAGTGAAAGTCCTAGAAACTGGCCAATTAGGCCAAAAGGTCTTTATACTTCAAAATTTCTTTCCAAAACAAACATACATTTTAAATCATTTTTACCCATCAACGTTCTCACCAGCAGGGTCTACATCAGCAGTCTATATAACTGCACTCTGGTCAACACCAGGCAATTAATGAAGAAAAATAAATTTTTTCCACTAATTTAGTCTAATATAAAATGTTCTATGTGTATATTAAAAATATAAATCATACAGAAATCCCAATGTCTGAAAAAACAAACACTGAACATAAACAATAAAAATTTATATGAAGAACTATTTCTGGCTAATGCTTGTAACAGAAAAATAAGTAATAAATTCAAATGTATCCTCTACTTTTCTAAAGTATTATCTGTGAATATAAGCTGGTATTTGTTAACTGGTCACTTATGTTAAGAGTCTTTCACTTGGGTTATTAGTACAGGTGTCCCCCGCTTTGAAGAGTTGTTTTGCCCCTTTTATGAAAGACCTACATTAGTACTCATTTTAACCAAAAGAAATCTGAAGGGGACTTTTGCTTTTAGGAAAAAAGGTGAAGTGAAAATAGCACTCAGGTTTGTTTTGCAGCGAAAGAAACACTCAGCATCAAGCTGCCAGAGCTTTGAACTGTGCCTGTGAACATCCGTGCTTTATCTCGATTTATTTTGTGCATCTGTTAGCAAGATGTGTCCTAAAGATATCAGAAAAGCCTAAGGGAGCCCGTAAGGGAGTACGTTTAGTGTAAAACTAGATGTAATTAAGCGGTTTCGTGGTGGTGAATAAAATAAAGACAGTGTGTGTGCAGTGGATTTGGGGTCTGGGAACCAAATTTTTCCATATAAATTAATGGTAACGGCTTCTTCGCTTTACACCATTTCGGCTTACCAACGGTTTCATAGGAATGCTCTACTTTAGGATATTGTCTGCATTCCACAAAAATTCCCCCTAAAACTAAGGAACTTAGTCTAATTACCAAAACTAGACTTAAAAACTCTGAGAGAAGCATTATGTCTTAAACAATAGTAATCCTTGAGAACAAGTAGGGATTTTAAAAAGTACAGTTCAGGCATTTGTTTATTTTGTCTAGAGACATGGAATATTTTTTTTAAATGGAATCTACAAACCCAACCACAAAGAAGCCCTATAAAACAGTAAATTCAGTTCTACTAAGAGAGACCCATAAAAACTAGCTTAAAAAAAAAATCCTGTATGAACTTAACTGAAATAAGACTCTTTCAGTTGAATTTTTAATTGTGTACATAACATTTTGCAGAAGATGGGCCATTTTTGCTAATCAGTAGCTGAGTTGGCCAAATTTGGTTTATGTCATTAGTATTATCATCAATAAAGCATAAAACAGCTTGATTTTTCCAATCCCATGTGGAAGCACGGAGTGAGAAGTTAGAAAAATATTTTGACTTTCTCACAGAGAAATTTCATATGTATTTCTCACAAATGAGAAACCCTGAGTCCCCTTGCCTGTACTTTTCAGCTCAGTCACCACACCCAGAATAAATAAGTGGTGTAGGACCCAATAGCTTTAATTTAGAATCAACCAGCTCCTACTTGGGTCATAAAAATCCTCATGATGACAAGTGTTCCACTATCCAAGAATTAAGTAGCACTGAAAGGAAAACTTGATTAGCAAAATGTCAGGCAGGCACTGGGATAAGCTATTCAAGGTCTATTAGGATAAAATGGCATTAACTCTGGCCTAATTTATTATAGCATCAAACAAATCTTGCATCACTACAGACTGCAACACCTCACTAATGAGTTAAGAAGATTTCATTATGAAACCATATTTTTCCTTTAGAGTCCCTGGCTTCAGGATGATAAAACCATTAAAAATAGAAAACACAACAATGTTAATAATCAAAATAGTAACTAACACTGAACACTTATGAGCTAAGCATTGTACCACGCATTTCACATGTACTATTTAATCTTCTCAGTAACCATGTAAAGGGTCATTTTTTTTCCACTTTACAGAGGAAATGAAGGCTCATACACTAGAAGTTATTGCACACAATCACTGAGCCTGTACTTGGTTTATGGGATTCAAATCCTGGCTGCCTGGCCCCACAAACTGAGCTCTTAACTGCCTTAACTATAATTCTGTAGCAAAATTACACTAAGTTTAACTTTGTCTGCTAGGAAAATAAGAAAGTCTTCAAACTAGCAACCTGCAAATACCTAGAGCACACTACTAGGTCCTAAATAATAATCTCAGGTTTTGTGAGGAACAATTTGTACCCAAGGCAACCTAACACCGGTATACAAAAGTGAGCCAACGGTTACAGCATTTATGTGATATACACTTGATCTGGTTTTTCTTCCCCATTCAAATACCCTCATTAGATAGACTTTGGTGTCCTACAGACAGCATAAATGAGTCATTGACTCTCAGGTAGCAGGCCTGCTTAGAAATTGACATAAAAGCAAATAACGTGTGACTTCAGTGAGGTTATGACTGAAAAAATTCTCAAGTGTAAACTTCTGGTTTGAGTGTACTGGAGGATAACATGATGTGGAATGAGAAATGTGTCCACCGTGTTCAGCACTGGGCAGTTTCTAGAGCCAGGATGAGTAACGAGTTTTTCCCATGTCTCTTTAAACTATGGATATGCAGCACATAATAAGATCAGTTTTAGATCTCTCTCTATCTCTAGATATTAACTATATAGGTTTATGTAATTAAAAATACACATTTTTAAAAACATGGATATAAAGACTAGAAGATTTTTTAAATGGGCCTCTGGCAATGAGTCGGGGTAACTAATCTTAGATCAAAACAAAAAAGCTGAGGAATGCTATCACAAAATATAAGAATTTCTCCATCTCCAAAGATCACAAAGAAGTATTAATTAGCTTGAGGTCTGACTTAAGGAAAAACTTTGAGAAGTATGCAAACACTAGAAAAGGCCTGTGGGGACACTGCATAAATACCACCACCACTCCCCAACCTCTCTTCAATAATTATGGTAAATAATGAATATTATGAGCCATATACATACTTATGCATGCCAACTATTCATAAGCACTCTTTTGGATGAAATGGACCTAAGAGTCTGTAATTGTCCAGTATAACTACAATTACATAAACGTAGTGTGGACAAAGAAAGGGGTTCTACACAAAGTAGCCTCACAGGGTGACCTAATCATCAATTCCTAACTGGGCAGGTCATGGTGAGTGCTCATGCCCCAGGCATATAACTGCATTAGTAAAAAATTTATTATTACCTTAAGTAAGCCCTGTCCATTGTTTTTGCTCATTAAGATTAGTGCACCTTTGAAATAATCACCCTCAAGAAAGCATATAATCTTATTAATTATTCTATAATCCAATTTCCGCCTTACTTTCCCCCATCTCCACGTAATCTGACTTGAGTTCCCTCAAATCCAAATGCATAAAAGAAACTGCAAATTGTCACTCTCCAGAGCATGTGAGATCTTGCTTTCTGGCAACTGTTGTTTGGGCTCAAATAAAACTCTTATGAAAATTCTTTACAGGTTTGGATGGTTCTTATGTGGACAATAGAAAGTACCACAGAGCACCTGGTACAGGGAGAGCCAAAGGGCGTGAGGGCTGTGGTGAGGAGGAGAAATCTGAGGTTGAGACACGAGAGGCTTCCCCAGAGGAGTGGGGCTTGAGCTGACACTTAAGAGATTAGTAGATGAGGGTAGGCCAATGAATGCAAGAAGGGTTTCCAAATACCAAGGGGCGGGATAGGAGTGGGGCTGCCATACTCTGAAAAACTAAGATACTGGGCAGGCCTGAGGAATATTTAAAATTCGACCTCAACTTCATTAAGCAATCGGCATGTGTAGAACAATCTGCCTTCACTAGAAAATCAAATCAGCAATGATTTAAAGCAAAGTAAAAGATGTGAACACTATAAATATTAAAGGAATTGATTCTGAGCAGTGGATGAGAGACTTCACACAAGTGGCATGAGGCCAGGTTATTAGTGATTTTAGAAGGTGGAAAACCTAGGAGGCAGAATGTTGATGGGTATTTCAAGCTGAAGGCATAGTATGAAAAGAGGCACAGAAGGGTACAGTAGGTAGAAGGGACAGGGTTCCAAAGTAATGCAATCATCTCTTAGCCTATTGATGTTATCTTCCAAGCACCTTATAAATATCCACTTCTTTCCACCACCAGCCCAGACCAGGGCACCATTTTCTTTTATGTGGACTCCAAGCTGGCTTTTAAGCATCCACTCCTATCCCCTCCTATTCATCTCTACACTGCACTACCAAAACTGATCGGGCCACTCCTACTTGAAGCCCTTCAACTGTGTCCCTCTTACTCTCTGGATACAACCTATAATCCCTCACTTTGCTTAGAGCCCCCTTCATGCACTGGCTCACACCTGCTTCCAGCCCAACTTCTGCCCTTCCCTCCTGCTCAAAGACTCCCCACCACACCCACTTTCTTCCATCTTCTCCACTCCATTGCACCCTATTCTCAGGCAGATCCAGGCCAGGAAAGCTCCCTTCCCCACCCACCCCACTTCCCACTAACCTCATATTTATGCTGTAAACCTCTGCTGAAAGATCTTTTACTCCAGAGAAATCCTTCCTGACTCATCCCCCAAAGCCCCAAGCTAAATTAGTCCCTTCTACTTAGAATCTAATCACACCCTAAATACACGTTAACATTTGGTTAGTATCTATGTCCTTGAGGACTAGGGCTGTGTCTGTCTGGTTCACCATGTACTGTTCACTCAGCACCTGGAGCACAATGAGTACTCATTACAAATCTGAATGAGTGGTATGCTGGGTCATGAGGTTAGAGAGCGCATTAGGGACAAAATGGGAAAAACCTCGAAAGCCAGTAAAGTCCATTGACCTTTATTCTATAGGCAACAGGGAGAAGATAGCTGGGCCAGGCATTGGCCTTGCTGTAGACACTGCTGGCCTCTATCACTGCTCTTAGCACCAACCAGAATGGCTGACTCAGCTTTACCAGCCTTCATCAAAGGAAGCACAAAGAAACTCAAGGTCTGCTTTCCACTTCCGAGTGAGAAGCCCTCAGAGCAGCAGCGGTGAATCATTTACCGAGCAGGGCAAGATTACAGTCTTCTTCTTGACTTGCCTCTTTGGAAACTTGGTCTGTCCATCTGCTCACTGCAGCAGGCAGTAATGGGTGACTCTGATCTACGAACAAAAGAGATAACCCCCTACTTTAGGTGAGCTCATATTTCCACATGTATACTCTAACTTGGGACCCCAAATTTACCCCATTTTGAAATAGGTCATTCCTCCCCTTCTTAAAGCAAGTTCCTACTCACTCACTCCTCTCTAACCTCCCAGTGGTAGTTTTTGATGTCACATCCACCTCTGTGAAGTGTTAATCCAAGGTAAATTCAACTTCCTGAACTGACTGTTTTGCTGAGATTCAGGCTGTCACTATGAATTCCTTAAAATTCCCTCTACTTAAAATGTCATGTCACTTTTTACATGCTACAATGCAGCTGAACCTGGAAAACATACTAAAAGTGAAAGAAGCCAAATGCAAAGGTTACATATTGTATGATTCTATTTATAAGAAACATGAAGAATAGGTAAATGAATAAAGATAGAAAGATTAGTGGATGCTCGGATGCTTGGGGGAAAACAAGAAGAGTAACTGCTGGTGGGCACAGGGTCTCCTCCTTTGGGAGTGATGAAATGTTCTGGGATTAGATAGAAGGAATAGAAGTACAACATTATGGATAAACTAAATGCTACTGAATTGTCCATTTTAAAATGATAAATTTTATATTATGTGACCCTCATGTCAAAAAAATTCAAACAAAAAAAAAGTCAGTCTTTCCCTCCCAATTCAGAGTGGCTTTCCATCCTCCTATGTGCACTCTGGGTCCTTTCCTTCCTTTTTCAACAATTTATTCGACTCTCATTTCCCTTTTTATTTCAATTTACTCTTTCCATAGGATCCTTTTTTTCCTACTGATGAGTTTATTCGAGTCTCCCCAACCTAAAGATCCTTCCTTTAATCCTGTTTTCTTCTCCAATTTCATCTAGAACATCTTCAAGAGCTCATAAAAAGCAGCTCATATCAATAGCCTCTGCCTTTTCAGCACCAATATACCCTTCTAGTTCCATTTCTGATAATAAGGAGTCTAGAAAGAGTGAAACTTACCTGCTACAACACTTCTAAAATTGATAAGAAAAATGTATAAAATTCTTGTAAAAATCAATGGATGAGCCTGTAAGAAACCCTGAGGTCAAGAATTGACAGGCATGAGTTTTTTAGATGTCAGATACTCTTTAGAGCTGCACTGTCCCATAACAGGGACATGAGCCACATGTGGCTATTTAATTGTACATTAATTAAAAGTAAATTAAACTAAAAGCTCAGTTCCTCAGTTGTACCAGCCATATTTCAAGTGCTCGATAACTACCTATGGCTAGAGACTATTATGTTGGATGGTGTAAAATATATTCCATAGAAAAATTTCAGTATCTAGAAATAGAGTAGCTCAAGATGTACTGGTACCTGATTCAGATAGTACAGAACCTGAAATTACAAAATCTTGAAAGAATTCCCCAGAATAAAACAGAGGAGAGGCAGATGTAGTATTCACTAATCCCCAAAGTAGAGCTCTATATAGTCACTCACACATTATAAAAAAAAAAAAAAGGCCACAGGAACCTTTTAGCAACACATGAAATTATAGCGGTTGAATGGTTAAATAGAGCAAGGTAGAGATATGGGACCTGATGCAGCAAATTTTTATTAAAGCAAAAGCATTGTCCAAAATCAACAGTTAAAAAAAAAAAAAGTAGTATCTATCAAACAGGCATGAATGAAAAAATTAGCTCTTTTTAAAACTATTCCAAAAAACAGCCAATCTGAAGCCTCAAATATTATAGTGTACAGGTAGCAAAGAGAATGGGATAAATAAAACGATAAAATGACCATCTAAAAAACTGTGTATGCTATCCTGAGAATCTAATCTCTTAATTTACTACTTTCTGCTATGGACTTTTAAAAACTGACCACTACGGTCCTACAATAAAAATCCACATAAGCAACTAGTGTTGTTAGAAGACACGAGTTTACTTAAAATGATCCTACTTACGTTGGATAACCTAGACATACATTTATTTGATAATATAACCAAAATCAGTCTACCTGATGAATTTCAAATATAAAGGTGGCATTCAGAGATCCTGTAGCAAAAAACGAATGTATTTAGATATAAGGAAACAGAAAATAAGAGCTGCTGAAGAAAAAAAAATGTCCTTATAGCTACGAAGGGTGGCCCTTATTTAAAAATACAATAAAGAGCATCTGGTTAGAATAGTGGTTCTTGAAGTATAGCCTGGACACTGCTGATGGTCCTTGGGCTCTTTTCAGGGGTTCCGTAAGATCAACACTATAATACTAGTAAGGAGACTACTTCTTCAGTAACATCTAACTCATCATTGTAAAATGTCCCATAGACTACATGATGTGTGATCTCAAAAGACTGAGTGCATGAGCATATAAGAGAATCCAGCTGTTTATCATTAAGCCAGACAGACTGGCAAAAATGTCAAACAATACCTGTTTTCACTAATTTTTTTTTGTTTTTTCATGAAAATGTAGGTTATTTATGTTATTTATCATGTAATGGGTTAATTATTATTTTTAGATGCATCTAAAATTTTTATTTAAAAATAATGTTAAAATTAATTTCTAATAGAGTAAGTGCCAATAGATATAATCCACATAAACAAAAGTTCTGAGGTTCTCAATTTTTAAAAGTGTCGGCCCAAAAACCAAAATGTTTGAGAGCTGCTGTATTAAAAATTGTGTACAAACTTTTTCTGCTCTATAAGGTTTATTTCTAAAAAAACAAAAATTTAACTTCCTAGCTTTAAGGCAAATATCCCAAATATACCTCAAAAACAATATATATGTCTTTACACTTGACTTTAGGAGTTAAATGTAACTTGGAGAACACAGAGTTTCAAAATCAAATACTCAAATCCTTAAAATTTGTTAAAATACAGTCACTGTGAAAGCAAGCTAACAATAATGAACAAAACTTATCATAAATATTTTACTTTACAGTATTTTGTTAAATAAGTACTTTGTTAAACTGGTTCCTTACTAACCCATCAAATTATACGTAGAATGGTATTACAAGAAACACTACCGAAACAGGATGAGCTGATTTTCACATTACTATGCAGGCATAAAAGTTTTTTTAGCCAAAGCGTGATATTAATTCCCCTTCCAAATGAGGATACTCCTCATAGAAACTTTTTCACCAAAAACTAAAATTTTAAGTCATAAATAATGAGACATGCAAGTTTCTGTGGCTAAACTGCATTAGGTAGAACTGCAAATAGAATGTATTCACTCTATACAAATGCTGAAGTGTTTATATATTTATATACAGAGAGAACACTAGCTCAGAATCAAAGTAAAAAATTCATATTCCTGACTTCAACTTGCCACAACAAAACACCTCTTAAAAACCACACTTTCCATTTGCCTGACTATCACATTGTCTAGTTTTCACCAGGTCCTAGTTTATTTGGCTCATTTTGCTTATCGGTCCAAGTTAGCATTGTGTAGGAGGTTTCTCAAAAATTCAAAACGTGGTTTCCTCAGACAAAAACCCATCTTTCCCTGCAGGCTGTAACCCCAGCTGCTATTTACTCCCAGCATCAGTGGCTGGGGCCTGTGAGTTCACCTTCTTTCTTCCTCTAAATGGGGCGTCAGTGGCAGGTGTGGCCCTGACATTGTACAGGAATATAATTACCAGAAGGAAAGCAGAATCCCAGCTGAAGGAAGAAAAGCAGGTCAGGAGAGAAAGAGATAGAGAGAATGAATATAAATAAAAAGAGAGAAAATTACATGACACTCCCTTGTCCTCCAAAACAAGAATCTGAGGGACATTTCACCTCTCCAAGCATGACTTCCATCTTTCAGAAGTTTATTCCTTTAAAAGAGAGCAGTGTCAACAAGAAAACACATACTTACTATAAAGGTACATTGCGTGCTCCCATACGTTAGGAAGAAACTCAATGCTTTTACACTACAGCTCAAAGCATTCAGCTTTTAGCACAGACTCAGAGCAGATATTTGAAAGATTCTCTCTACAAAATGTTTTCTCTATTTGCTTTCTTGGTTTGGAAAATATTACAGAGAAATGCTTATAAGCCAAGTAGACTGTCTCATTAGGGGAAACAACTTTTTTATTTCAAGAAAGAAATAAAAAATCATGACTGTGTGGATGGTAGAGCTGAAATGGAATAATGTGCCTTGAAGTACAGGACTAATGCCTTCTCCTACTCTTCAACATGGTTTAATCCTGTTGCACTCAGGTAATGCTTTCCAGATGTTTTCGGGGCTTTGTTTTATAAGGATACTGATTAATGTAAATGATAACCCACAATTTATCACACATAAATTTTAATCAAACCAAAGAGAAGGGAAAACAGAAAGTTTAGTTGGTCAAGTTAGAATGAATGGGATCTCTTGTTTCAATCTAATTTCATTTTCTGAAGAATAAAATATAAGTAACTCATTACTAAAACTGAAAGTGAATTTCATATGTGGTTTATGGAAGTCATTACTTTATTAGTCATACTTTATATTTTTATAGACTTTACAATTTTTAAAATTATATTCAGTATAGTCTTCATTGAAAATCTTTTCATTTGTAAGCTCAAATCACATGGTGCAAATGCCAAGAAGAAGGACAGTGGTCAAAGAGAGATAAAACAGTATCACAGACAGATAGGAAGGCAATGTGGTGCCACAGCAAAAAATCATTAATGTCAAGACATTCTACACAGCTGCTCTGAAATGGTTTTTCTCCCATTTCTGAGGAAATAGACTGAGGTAATATCAATCGTTACAACCAAGTTTATTATGAAGAATGAAAGAATTCAGAATTTTCAAGATGTAACCATGTCTAAAATAAGTGTAAATATAGTTTGACAGCAAACTGGTATTTTTAAAAACAGATGTGTAAATGTTATAGCAAATAGCATCCATTTCCCTTTCTCCAGCATAAGTCAAGTTTTATTTAGGGCTCCATCCTCTCCAACTAACTGACATGGTGAGATCTGATAGTGTCAGGACCCGGAGAAGAGAAGCATACGACCCCAAGTGACTGGCTGGGTGACAATGAGACCAACCAGAGCCATAGAAGCTTCTGGGAAAATGACGTGCAGCAAAGGGTAAAATATGCAAAGGAAGGAGGTTGTTTACAGAATTATGCTATTTTTATTTAGTTTATTTAAATTTTATTTAGTACTAATTTATTTTTATTAAAAAAATTTTAAGGGTGTGCACAATTCAAATGGCAGCAAAAATAATGTAGGTGAAACACCAGGAAAACTTAATTTTAAGGACTGTGGTGTATTGGATTCTTAAAAAGCATTGCTGAGTCTCTTCACTGGAGAAATTTAAAAAGTATAGATAAATCATGACCAATGACACCCAATTCTGTATCCTCAATCCCAACCCCAAAGGCCAATTTCCCTCTGATCTCTCTCCACCTACATACATGTGATGCTCCTGAACCTCAAACTCGACAAGCCCAAATCTGAATTTATAAAAGTTCCCTCTGACTCCCTTATTTCTATGACTAGCTATATAACCTTTGCAGGAAACCAGCCCTAAAAGCATGCTTGATCTCTTACCCTGCACAGGATATCTTGCCACCGAGGCCTCAGGTCCTGTTGATGGCACTGCAATTTCAGCCTCTCTTGTCTTCACCTCCACCGATCCCTCTCCAGTCTACTCCTCATTATCTCTTTGCCAGAACTGTCTTCTGTGGACTTCTTGCCATCCAGAACCTCCTCCTAGCCAATCCAACTAATAAATGCATTTGTCAAATTGACCTCTTAAGGCACAGCTGTCATTCACTTGGCAAACAAATACTGACCACTGTATTAGTTTTCTGCTCTAACTAATTACCAAAACCATAGTGGCTTACAGCAAGATAAATTTATCTTACATTTCAGGAGAGCAGGAGTCACAAATGAGTCTCAATTGACTAAAACCAAGGTGTCAGCAGGGCTGAATTATTTTTTGGAGGCTCTCCTTTTCCTTGCCTTTCCAGCTTCTTGAGATTGCCTGCATTTTTTGGTTTAGGGTCCCTTCATCCATCTTCAAAGCCAGCGACATTGGGCTAAGTCTCTTCACATAGTTATCTTTTTAGTTCTCTCTGCCTCCCTCTTCCACTTAAGGACCCTTATGATTACACTGAGCCCACCTGAATTATCTACGAGACTCTCCCTATTTTAGTCAGCTGATTAGAAACCTTAATTCCATCTGCAACCTTAATTCCCCTTCGTCTACAACCTAGCATATTCACAGGTGCTGGGAACTGGGACACTGACATCTTTGGGGGATCATTATTCTGCTGACCACAACCGCTTGATATAAGACACCAAGACACGCAAAAGTTAAACAAAATGCAGACTTTGCTATCAAGATCATGCTAATCCTTTGAAACTAAATATTAACTGGCTTCCTGTTGCTTAAAGAAGTCTAAAGCCTTCATGATTTCAAAATATTTCTGTAGCATTATCTTATACTACTTTCCTGACACACCCTAATACTGTATTCAAACTGTCTGGAGCACCACATACCTGGGGTTCTCCACACACATTCTCACATAATTTGCTCTACCTAACAGGCCCTCTCCACTCTCCTGTCCAAATTATACTTCATCTTTTAAGGCCCAGCTCCAACGCCACCCACCCTATATATCTCTCTGCTGTCTTTGAATACCCACAATGCCCTGTTTCCCCAAACTGACACATTCAACAATGACATAAAGGAAAAAGTTTAGGCAGAAAAATGGTTTCTAGTGCTGCTCTACAGCTAGCTGTGTGAGCCTGGGCAAGCCAATTAGCATCTCGACCTTGGTTTCATCATCTGTCAAGTGAAAAGGCAGACTAGATTATTTCTAAATTCTTTCCCTGTTCTTAAGCTCTATGAAATTGAGAGGATTCTTAGTCACTTATTTTGATCCAAAGCCACTATCTAATAAAGGCCACCATCATGTCAACTTGATTAATGCACTCCCTTCCTAATCTTCCCTGCCTACAGTCTTGTGCTACTCCCTTTGTCCCCCAAAAGCATCTTTCTAGGTTACTCATCTCCTCAAAACCAGTTAAAGGCTTGTAGGAAATTTAGGACCACCAGGACCCACATGATCAGGGCCCTTACTTCCTCCTTTGGGTTTCCTCACTGACTTTAAGTTCCTTCCTTACATGCTCCTCCATCCCCCAGCTACCTGCTCCCCTCACCTCAGAGCCTTTGGTTTGAATGCCTACTTCCTCTTTCCACCAGATAAGATTCCTGCTTATTCTCCAGGCAACGACCTTCTTGATCTTCCCAAAGGGATTAAGATGTGCTTCCTGTCTGCTTCCACTATGCTGTCATGGCTCTCACCACTATAGTATTGATAACTGTTCATTTGTCAGTATCCTCCACCAGACTCTTAACTTCCACATGGGTGGGGCTGTCAATCTCACCCACCACCTATGGCACAGACTGATAGTTGTTGCCCAAATTCTGTACAGATAGAATTTTTAGGTGCCCAGAGCCATTATTATGTTGGGATCTCCATCACAGCTAAGCCTAACTGCAACATACATGGCCATATCCACAGAATCAGTAATTATCTATTGACTCACCAAAATAGCTCACCTCTTCTATTGGATTATAATCTCTTTGCCACTAGGTGTATTGTCATGTATTTCTGCAGGATCTATGCTCCTTAGCAGAGGGTGGCACAGTGAAGTCCTCAACAGTGAGTGAGTGTGAAAGATCAATGAATTAATGACCAGTGTGACCACTGAAGCAGACAAGCTCTGTCCAACCTAACTGGCCTACTTCCACCTGGGCTCAATGTTGTGATCAACCAAAATACAGTTAAAAAAGCGTGTCAGTTTCCACTATTATTTTATCATGGACCAGCTGGGTGCCTAGACAATGGAGTCTATGCTATTATTTCCTTGGGCACCGTGCCACCAGTGTGGTCTACAACGGGCATATTCTACCTGAATGCTCTACGAGGGAATATGCAAATAGGCAAGGCCCTTTAAAATAACAGCATGTGTCACCTCTGCTCCTGGGCAGGTGGGATGCCTAGCAATTTGTATGGTCTTCAGGCTGCTGCGCTCTACTCCTGGAAGGCGCGGGGGTGGGGTGATGGCAACATGAGCAGGGTAGCCACTCTCCAGAATCCCCCACCCAGGTGAACTCCCCATTTGTGAAATATTATGTATCCTCAGTCTTTCAAGGTACGCTCACCTTCAACAGCCACTAGCACACATTACTGAACTGATTATACTTGAAAGGTACATATTTGGAGAGACATACATGCAAATAATTACTAGATATCTACTACATGCCAGACAGTATATAGGTGGTACCAAGGATAGAGATATAAACATGGCAGACACTGAACAAAGACAAAAGGAAAGCACTACTCATTCTCCCAGTAAGAATGAGAACTGGGGCAGACAAAGGTTAGGTATCAAAACCAAGGTTATATAAGTAAGAAGGGATGGGACCATTTAAGTCAAAAGGATCAAAGGTTCTAGGGTGTGAGTGTTTGACCCATGAAAACAGGGCTTTTTCTGCTATTAAGTTTGCTTTGCTTTGGTGTTTTTGTTTTTGGTGGGGAGCACTGATGAGGAAGCAACCAAACACAGCTTGTGTAGAGTGGAGATGGGATTGGACAAGGCACATTGGAGAAATGAAGTCCATGGTGTGTTCAGAGTCAAAAATACAGGCGATAAAGTGGCAGGAAATGAAGCTGAATCAAAGATGGCCCTGAAGAGGGAGTAAATGAACTTTTTAGGGTGGAGAAAAATGATCCTAGTAACATGTCAGAAGACCACTGTGACAACAGAGTAGGGACGAGAACACAGGGGTGACAGAAAGGAGCCAGTGAAAAAATATAGTCATCCAGGAAGGGATGGATGTGCTTCAAGGAACAGAAAATGGAAAAGGAAGGGACAGCAGAGAGGGACAGAGAGGAGCCTCACTGACTGACAGCTGGGATGTGGTTGAGGAGCGAGAGAAGAACCAAAGAACTGCTGCCAGCTTGATGGTTTTGGCAAACTGGTGGATGGTGGTGCTTCTGGCCATGGCCAACGGGAGAAAGGTTTGTAGGGCATCCAGGTGAACCTCACAGATGAGAAGTTATGAGTTTGGAGCTCAAAGGGAAAAAAGTGGAATTGAAATAAATATCTGAAATGGACAATTGGTAGGTGGGTGCATACTTGAAACCATGGGCAAGTAGAAATCAGCCTTCCAGCAATACTTTGCATACTATTTGACTAAATTTTTAATTGTGAGAAGCCCTTTAAAATATGCCAGTCTCATTTCTCAAAATGAGAAACTCAAGGATGAAGCTCCATACACCAGGGCTGAATGAAAAGCACCTATCTCACAGTGTACTCTAAGCCATCTTCCTTTGGGGGCACTGAGCCTATCCCAAACCTATCACTCCTCGCAAAGTAAACAAAAAGAAGCTGCTCTGAAAATGAAGCAAGCATGGTATTTACAGCAATCTCCTGGGGATATAGAAGTTCTGAGATACTATCTTGTCAGGGCTCTTGGAGAAGCTCCCACCTGTTTCACAGGGCAATCACCTTCTTGGTTGAAGCATAGTTGTAGAGAAGACAACCAATGGCTAAGGCAGATAGATCATGGACATCAAGATCCTATGCATGCCTCTAGCAGGTTCCTTGAAGACTGGGCTTAAAGAGACTGAGCTCTACTCCAATCATATTTCTAACATTAAATCAGACTATAATTGCAAAAAGCTGAGAGACCAATGTTTAAGAGACCTTTAAGCAACATTTTCTGCTATATGCAGCTACTTATAACTCTTATCTGATTGCAGTCTCTTAACTGATGTGATTACTTGAATACTTAAAAAAAAATTATGCTCTCCAAGCTCAATTACACAAAATATACAAAGGCAGTGTTATAGTCTCAGCTGAATTAAAAGAGGGTAGAGAAACAAAATTAACAAAGTTATGTAACACCCCAAAAAAGATATCTTAAAAGATTTAAATTCAAACCTGTGTAATGTAAATAAGGCATGTGACATGAAAACACATTTCTTTTTTAAAACTAAATCTAAATACCCACATTTTATAAATGTTGTTTGGGTGTGGGGGTGTTAAAAAAAAAAAAAGCCTGCTATGATATGGCATTTTTAAAAGCAAACAATCTAGTAGTCATTTATTCACCTCTTCTACAGCATGTGTCTAATGTCAACGGTTGTTTTATCACCTGATTACGTTCCATGTTAACATATAAGCCATTCTGTGATTTTGTGATTCTCTCATTTTAGTAATTATGGTACTCGCTGCCATCATAATGTTGTCAGAATTTCTTCATTTTCTTTCTGGGTGCGGTCAGGAGGTCAAAGAGTCTAATAATTTCGAGAGAACTCAAGGTGATGGAAAGTGTGTCTACCCTCAGCCTGAACAAGTGGCCCTTAACAGGGTCTATGTCAGAATGACCTAGTAGATGCTTTCAAAATACACACGACTTTCACCTACACCCAAGGGAAATTAGACAATATGCGGAGAGAGGCTCCCTAGAGGGTTTGGGTGCCTTTCCCTCCCAGTTCACATCTCTCAGGTCTTATACACCTTGTAAATCAAACCAAGGTGGAGCTGAGGCCAGATAAGGAAACTGATGCTGGACATCTTTGGCTAGTCACACTAGTCCAGCCAATTAGCAACTGGGCTTTTGAACACTGATTTCTCATACTGATCATTATACAGAGCTCTTCTGTGTTTGCACTTCTGATTACACCAAAAAGAGAAGGCCTAAGTGCAGAATATCTAAAAAAGGAGGCAGGAAAGAAACAAAAGATTACCTTCTTTCAAGGATGGATCATAAATGTTATTCCCTTATTAATTTACTTTGTTTAAACATTTGTTTAGTTACTGTCAAAATTTCTATGTGGGATACACTGTCATCCTCCCAGAATAGATGATGAATAAGAAACTCAACTTTGTTTCCTCTAGTTCTGTATCAAGAGCTGCAAATGCAAAGATTACTATTTAGGTCTAAGATGGCTACAATGTGCTTTTAGCCACCCTGTTATGCACACAGCTGTATGCACACTGTAGCCATCTTGCTTCGGTTTGAATCCTGATTCTACCACCTATCTACTGGCTATGGAACCTTGAACAGGTCACTTAATCTTTCTGTGCCTTAGTTTCCTCATCAGCAAAATTGGGGTACCTATGTCAGGGGGTTTTGTGAGGCCAAAGTGAATTAATATACACACAGCACTTTAGAAAAGTGCCTGATACGTGATCCTGAGCAGCTATATTCATTATCTACAGATCAGCCTCATTTTTTTTTTTTTTTTTGATAAATTGCAAAGTATTCCACTGGCCCAACTATAGTATAATTTATTCTTCTTAAGGACATTTACTCCATTGATTCTTCCAATCTTTTGCTATTATAAACAATGTTTCAGTGAATAGCCTATAAAATAGAGGGATCTTTTTACAATGATCATCAAATTAAAACAGTCCCTTATTTAACTTTCATGTATAACACTAATGATATGAATATCTCTAAGGTAGGCACAGGTATTATCACCTCCAAATTCTATACAGAAGTCTGAAAAGAGGTGGAATGACTTACTGCCAGAGCCAACATAGTCATAAGTGGCAGAGCTGAAATGCTATCCAGATGTATGGCTGCTAACCTGAAAGGCATCATCTTCAATCTACTTCCTACAGTTTTGCTTATGTAAAAAACGTAGTAGGTGCTCTTATAAATTCACCTCAGATCCACAGTAGAGACAATAATTCAGAAGATATGTAAGAAGGAAATTAAAATTTTCAGAGGTGTTTATCAGCTCACATATAGTGCAAATGGAAGTGTCAACAACTTCTGTAAATGCTAAAGTAATTTATTTCTTCTGCCAAAGACTGAAGCAGAGGTACCCTGAATACTACCCCTAGGGACATACACCACACTGCCAAACTCCCAGGGAAGTGAATGAATAATTATTGAATTTGGGAAAGAAAAATTCATAACAATGGCTTTGTAGTAGCATTTGCTGTGCCAAGACAAAGGGGCACCGGTACTCTGTGGTTCAGAATAACTCAAATAAAAACCCGAGTGGCCAATTCTCCAGCATGGCTTTAATTAGGTCTGTTTAGTATGGGGTTGTGTAAGATTTGTTCTGACAGAGTGAAACTGTTGACAATAGAGAAAGGAAAGGGCAAAGGTAGAACTTAACAGAGATGGAATCTGTAAACTAGCATTTGCTAACAGAAGGGTGGCTAAACTAGCATAAGGATTATAGTTAGAAACTGCAGGTATATTTCAAGAAAAATGGTTATTCTAACTAGAGGACACAGAGCAGTACCAGCACTAAAAATCTTAAAACAAACTGAGATCCTAACTCCCAGTCAGCAAGAAGACAAAAGTCTAACATAAGATATAAGAAATACTAAGACATTACACACAACTGTACTTCAAACAGAACTAGCAGAGGAGAAGGAGAAAATGTGGGAATTTCACTTTTCTGAACATTCACCAAGCATCAATATTTTAAATCCAGAAACCCCACAATTCTAAAAGCAAATGCCTACAAGTCAAATAAAAATGTTCCCATGGAGGAAACATGCTAGTGGGAGCCCAGTGGGAACCAAACAGTTTGGTAATGATAACATTTGTGGGTTGAAATCAGGGTTGTGGGTGTGGGTGCATGGATGGGGGTTTCTATTACAGAAACTCAAAATTAGGTCGTTACCTTCCTAAACAATTCTCTTTGCTAGGCCAAAATATCTCCAGCAGTTATGTTTAACATCTCAAAGCAGGGGTCCCCAAACCCCAGGCCACGGACCAATCAGTGGCTGGCTAGGAACCAGGCCGCACAGCAGAAGGTGAGCAGGGGCTAGTGTGTGAAGCTTCATCTGTAATTGTAAGCCACTCCCCAGGACTAGCATCACTGCCTCAGTTTCCCCTCAGATCATCAGGAATTAGATTCTCATAGGAGCACTGGTCCTTGGAGCCAAAAAGGTTGAGGACCGCTGTTTTATAGATAAAACTTTCATTTCCATCACTGATTCTGACATCTACCTTTCTAAGACTTAAATGATTTCAACATTCATTCTCTATCCCTAAGTCAAACAAAAACAAAGGACTTGCTCTTGGCCAAAATGAAAATAAAAAATGTTAGTTCTGAAAAAGACTTGGAAATAACCTTAGTTCAACCTTTCATTTTTAAAGAAAGGAGACCAGTACCCAAAGTTGATTTTCTTATGGTTGGTGGAAAGTTAGGACAAGAAACCATGGCAGCTAGGTTCTATACAAGGGAAAGGAACTCTATCTTAGACAACTATGCCTTCCAATTTTTTCAAATTACTTCAGCTATGATAAACAAAGAAATATGCGTATGCTTTACTATAATCCTGTATCATGAGGCATTTATTTTAATATCTATTATGTGAGCTGAAGTAACCCAGCTGATGGAAGGTGCCCAGAAGCTTTGGTTCTTACTCCAGGATCTGTCAGATACTGACTGCATAAGGTGTAGCAATACTGGAATCTTCCTTTTCTCATCATTGATACTTCATAAAAAGGTGGGAAGCATCCTGATTTCAGTAATTTTAAAATGTGGAAAAGTGCTCGTAGTGACTTTAAGATGCCATTGATTACAAGCTGCATCTCTACTCAGATAGTTAAAATATGAAAAACTGTCTGAAAATGGATGAAATGTGGTAGAAACATGTACCTGCAGAAGGGCAACAACAAAAGGCAGCCACGACAGACTGGCTGCAAAGAGGAAGAATTGAGACTAAAGGGGAAAAAATGGTTCGTGTGGATATGTAACTGGACTGTCAGGATATGTCCACTTGATTTCAAAGCTTCCTCCTTCTCTCTTTATGATACCATGTTCCTTCTATCACCCAGTCTTAAGAGTATCTTTCCTCTTATTGGCCCTTGAATCCAATTGATTTCCAAGTTACATAGATCTTACCCTAGCAACAAGCTGGTACAATTAACTTTCTCTCCAGTCTGTGCTCATGGCTGTGGCTACAGCTGGGGCTTTATCACAGACCTGGTTTCCTCTAACAACCTCTCAGCCAATCTTCACACTTCCAGCCTCTGTTCACGCCAATCTATCCTACACACCCTGACAAAACTCATTCTTAGAGCACAGCATTCATAATGCATGCTTTCTAGTTCAAAAGCTTCAGTGGTACTCTGTTACCAAACACTTCAGGAGAGAGAGCAGGCTAGGAGGTCCAACCACCTGGGCTGCAATGGTTTGTGATCTTGGGCAAGTGTCTATACTTCTCTGAGCTTCCCATTTCTTCGCCTGTAAAGAGGGACTGCTCATAGTATCAATTAATAGTAACTGAAATAAATCCATGTAAAGTGCTCTCAATGTAGAGTTTTACATACAATATACAAGTTGGCTATTATTATTAACATCAACATCTTGCCTTTCAAACCTTTTCTTCCACTTCTCTCCAACAGCTTTAGCCAACTGGGTTACTTGTTTTTTGACAAATAATTCTATAGTTCTTTGCTCTCCAAACTCCGTCTCATAGAATGCTTGTCTTCCTATCTCTGCACATCAGATTCCTCTATGAAATGTAAGCCTAAATTCAAATGCTGGTTCAATTCTATTTAGTTTAATCCAATCATCGCTTTAGTACTGACATCCTTGGGGAGGCCATTACAGCCAACACTGGCTCACTTTCCCCATGTCCACACAGGCCCTCCCTGAAGATGTAGTAGCAAGCAGGCAGGTGAGGTGAGATTTAAATCCACTTCCTCTGTTCTGGGATGGGCCTCCAGGTTATCAGATTTCCACTGTTCTAGTTATTACTTCAAGTAAACAAAGTCTCAGTCAATCTCAGTCAATCGCCTCAAGGCCAAGGACTTTCTTTAGAGAGCAGAGGGAAGGGAAGTTCCCACATGAGAATGTGGTAACAGGAAGATCCAAACTGTTGCTGGCAGTCATCTTGCAAAATCAGCCTATGGACATAAACCACATCTGAGAGGACTTCAGAGAAACAAGCAAAAGTTCTGCCATCAGGACTTTTTGGTCCCGTGGTCATTTAAGCCCATGTGTCCTAGGTTTTCTATATCTTGTACCAAAAGCATCCTAATCAATTCAACGGTGCTAGGTACTGATATGTCTAACATGGACAGCTCTGCCACTTTCTCAGCTATAGTTAGACAAGATCCAAGAAAATCTGCTTCTGACACTCTTTTAGACCAAGGTAGAGATTAAATATGGGTGTAAAAGGATTAATGTGTAAGTTAATTCAGGAAGTCCTTTGGAGTCAGGAACTGTGTCATTTGTAAGTTAATTCAGGAAACCCTTTGGAGTCAGGAACTGTGTCATTCAACTTTGCATACAACCTCTCCCCCATATCTATCTATCTACCTACCTATCTATCTATCCATCCATCCATCCTTTTCTCCCCACTACCACAACACACTCTCAACTGACAAGTCAATGAATTAATAAAAAAGAATAAGTCAAATATGGGCTAAAAGGAAGGGAATAGATTTTAAGCAAATTTGAAGATGACAAATTGTTAATCCTGGATGGTTTGAAGATGGATCTTTAAACATGAGGTTAGATTTTTAAGTTACAGAGTAACAGAGTTACATAAATGGCACATAGCCCATTGAACCAATCCCAGCAGTGTAAGAATAGACAAAGGAGCAGGTATAAGAGACAGAGCCACGTGAATTTGGAAAAATCACTTGGCACTTCTAGCCTTAGTTCTCGATCTTAAAATAAGTAAATAAATAAAAGAAGTAGGGATAACACTTCTCATAGGATGGCATAAGAATTATGTATGGAAAACAACTGTTTACAGGAAGGTACATCAATAATACTTGAAACTGAATGCACACAAAGACTTAGTTATGGATAACTGATGGAAAGATTATCCCATCAAGAACAGAAGAGTTGGTAGGCAACAGAAGAATTCAAAATAATTACAAACATGTTAGAGAGGAGGAAAGAAATGGCTGAATAAGAAAGAAGTAAAACCATCACTCACTCTCTACCGTCAACTTAGGCATTAAAGTTACCCTAAAGAAAGGTAACCAGGTTTACCTTGATATATATAATTCAAGTGGGAAATAAGATACCCAAGGATTGATATATTTACCTATAGCAGCAGCAGGTCAACCAATAATTATGTTGAGAGCAAATGAGAAAGTAGTGGAAAAAAAAAAAAAATCCGTGAAAGATCTTTATGAACATCAAACATCCAAAAATTAAGATTTCCAACCAGGGAACAAAAGACTCTGCTGATCCCAGGGAATGAGATAACTTAGCTCATTTTCAAAAGTGACTTCATAGGGATACCAGAATTAGTATTTGTGAAAACCTAGTTTCAAATATTTTCCCAGTTTTTGAGACTCTGGAGTTTCATTCTTGGCCACATCCCCTAAACCTCACTTCCCCTTCCCCAAGAAGAAAAAATCAGTGAAGGAGGAAACATTTGGCAAACACGCTGGGCTCTTTCATTTGTATCATCTCTTGAAATCCATATAACAATTCTGCAACATGAAATCTCCATTAGAAACAGACAAGGGAATTGAGTCAACCGGATGAGGGCAGTGTCTGAAGTCATGAAGTAGTTTTCTTGAAAAATCTGACAAATTTTAATAGGCTTTCTACTTTCACTTTACAGCAAAGTTCTACTCTATATTCTGTAAAATTAGTCATCTGTAACCATCAATAACATTTTTCCTTTTGTCTTCAGTTAAAAATGGAAGAGATAGGAAAATGCAAAAAGAGAAACACTACAGAAAAGTTCCTGGCAATGAGAAGCTATAATCTGGGGTAGGAATCTAAAAGGGACATGAGTGACATTTCTCTTTCAAGTGCGAAGCTTCCTGGAGAATTCCAAGCAGTGTCTAAGCTGACCAAAACAAACAAGCAAACAAACAAACAAAAACACGAACAAACAAACAAAAAGTGATACACTTGTTTCCTAACCGCAGATGGAAAGTAGAGGTGTTTTGTCCAACAGCCAACGAATGCAAAATCGGCTGTGTCTGTATGTGTAGATTCTGCAGCAAATGTTGTTGGCTGAGATGTGCAAGCAAAACAAGTCCAAACCAAGACGTTATCTACCAAGTGGCTAGGGGAACAAGTTACAAAACCTAACAAGCACCATCAGCTCTTCCGTGCAAACCTAAAAAAGCACTTCGTACCGCGATCCCGCTATTAAAGAATTAAGGCTGCTTGTTCCGCACAATTCCCCGGCCCAACTTATAAGACATGCACTGGATTCATCCATACGGGATTCCCCACCCCAAAGTTGGCCAAAAGCATTCTTTAAATTTGCAATCAAGAAGCTGGGAGATATGGGCTTAACTACAATCGTGAGGTGAGGGAACCACCAAACTTAAAGTGCAAGAGCAAGGCATGTTTGCAAGACAGTTTCAAAGTACTCTTGCTCCAGGCATGACTCCCTCCACCCCAAGGCAGGAGGATGGAGTCGCGATGAGGATGAATCTTATTGACGTGAAAACTGTAAAAGGACACTTTTCCTTACAACTCGTACCAGACGCGACCCTAGTGCTTTCCCAGGGCCAGTGCAGCTCCCGCGCCGCGCGCTCCCCTCCTCGCCCGCCGCTCCCGCGCCCGGACTCCTTACAGGGCCGCCCGATCGCTCTCGAGGCCCCGCCCCCTTGCTTTCGTACCGGCCTCATCACTCCGGAGCCCCGCGGGCTGCAGTTATCTGGTTTTAATAAAAACCGGAGTGGTCCATGGCTAGCAAGCTTCCCTCCGGGGAACAGAAGCAGGCCGGATGGTCCCCGCACCGCCAGCTCAGGGCGGGCGAAGTCGGGCGCGCCCTGGCTCACGGTGGCGACCTGACCCGCGACCCCCGAGGCTCTCCGAACTCACCTAGGTTTTGTTTTCCCCAAAGAAAGAACTGTCTCTCTCAAAGGGCGCCTCCCTGGACTTCCCACTCACGAGTTCATCCCGACCCGGCGGGCGGACCTGAACACACACACATCCATCTATTCTGCTTCTGGTCTGGGCGCAGTGTATGCTCACACGGCGCCTGTCAGCTTGCAAAACTGCCTGCTTGCTGTTTCCAACACGCCGAACAGGTGAGCCAGCATCGCGGTGGAAACTCTCGGGGCGTTCAGCCTCGGCGGCGAAGCGATCCACCTCGCTCCCGCACAGCTATCCCCGCGCTCGCAGCCCGTGCCTGGGGAGCCGGGTTGGGGCCCTCGGAGCCCGCGGAGCTGTCGCCCACGGGCCGTCCGGGTTCCTCCGCCATGCGGGCAGAACGCGGGCCGCGCCGGCAGCTATCCCTTGACACAAGGTTCCGGACCTATAGGCGGTTCTCAGCCTTCCCGTCCCGGCCGCGCGCTCGCACGGGTGTCATGGCTGAGCGGCGAACCCAGGCGAAGTTTCCAGGAACTGACGGCTTACCTCTTAGCAGCAGCGTTGAGTGGCGGCGAGGCGGCGACAAGAGCGCCTGTGGCCAGCCCGAACCGAGGAGGATGTGAGAGGGAGGCACCAGGGGCCAGGAACGAAGCCGATGGGAAGAGGAAGGCGCCGGGTATCTATCTACAATCAGAACGTGGGCTGACTGTGACGTCACAATGGCGCGGCCAGCCAATCGGGGTTCCGAGGCTGAATCAAGCGCTATGATGTCATGCGGCCCCGGAGCCAATCGCGAGACAATAGAACTTTCGTGATTGTAAATTCCAGAATTCGGTGCCTTGGGGAGCCGAGGCCGGGGTTGGTCCCCTCCGGTTCACGTGTCTCTGGGCAATTTTATCCCCTTTCTTCCTAATAAGCCTGCGTGGAACACAGAGCCTGCGCAATAGCAGCAGTGAAGTTCCCGATGCCCTGAACTCTGATTCTCTTAATGCCAGGCGTGCCATGGTTGTGTGGCCGTGTTGGGACGGCAGAAGCCCGCTCTCGTAGCTGGCTTCTCTACAGTTCTGAAAGGGATCTTGTTCGCCCTGATTTTAACTAATAGGGTTTAATGCCATCGGAGACCACCAAGTCTGCAGTTGAGCAAGATAAGGTAACAACGAAAAAACTGCTCAGAACTGATGTTATACCTCAACTTCCTTGTGATTTACCGTGATTTTTCTTAGGGATTTTGATTTTTCCTTAGAAGTAGCTACCAACTCCATTTCTACTCTAGAAACTATTCCAAAGGCTTGTTAAAGGAGGAAAGGTGGTGGTTAAGTGACGTCTTTTCAGCTAAACAAATTTAAGCACTTAAGACGAAATGCTTTGTGCTCAGGGCACAAATAGAAGATCCTTGCTGTTTTTCATTAATATTTGGATAATTTAAGGCTGCCATCATCCTAGTATCCTACGCTTTCCCTATATCAAGCCCCACAAATTAACCCTTTCTCCTTGTGCCCTCTTGCTATATTTCTACTACTTTGTGTCCTTCCACCCAACATAGTCAACCATTTAATGTAGGCAAATTTATTTTACATATTTACAATGTAATGTTTATTATGTGCCAGCTGTGTTCCAGGCATTGGGCCATTGCAGTAGGAACACAGGTGTACAAACTATATTTTACGTATTTACAATGTAATGTTTATTATGTGCCAGCTGTGTTCCAGGCATTGGGCCATTGCAGTAGGAACACAGGTGTACAAACTATATACAAAGTAGGTAATATAAACATACACAAATAATTGAGATTTTTAGCAGTCAATTGCTGTTCAACTCCACAAACACTGAATGACTTCAGTTTGTCAGATACTATACTGGTGTTAGGAATAAAAAAACTTCAAGGAACTCCTCCCCTGTAAAATGACAGTCAGGAAACAAGTACAATGAAGAGTGGTAAAAGCTACAACGGAAGCCAGGATACACAGATTAACAGGTGAAAAACATATTAGAAGCATTAGAGTTTGGCAAATGTATCTTTACTCTTCTGCCAGTAGTCCAAGGCCAGAGCTGATTCATCTCTTTGTCACCCTGTCCAAGTTCTGTTTTTCCAAGTCTTAAAAGTTTCAAACTTAACTTGTTACTCCAAAAATTTCAAGATTAAGTCACACTCAATTTTTTTTGTGTGTGCTCATCGATCAAAATGTATTAAGCCCATATTACCAAAATACCTACATTTTAAATTATGGATTTATATAACAAGTCATACATAAAATTTTAAATGTTTTTCTTATTTTAAGATAAAAGTAAATACAAAATTCTAATACTTTATTCCTATCTTCCAAAAGATACCTTTTCACATTCCCTTTGACAGGTAGCTCTTAGTTAATTAGTATATCTTGGTTTCCATTATAGCATTTTCCATTCTAAACTGTAGTTGTTTCCTGACTCTACTATCTTGTTTAATCCATGGGATGCTCATACCCCCACTTTAAAGACCACTGCTTTAGATTGTAAATGCCACTATATGGGGGAAATGTTGAATTTTGTTGGTTATTTATCCGCAGATCTTAGTATAGTTTCTGATATATAATGAAAGTTTAGTAAATATGTTTTGAATGAGTGAACTATTACTCCCTCTCCATCACCATGACCACCATGGTGCTTCCATTTTCTGCTCCAGAATCCCAACCTGCTGTCAGATAATTAGGACTGTCGACTCCTCTCAAACATAAGTTGGTCATTTCATGGTCTCATCCTTCCCCCAACGAGAGACTTAGGTTCCCAATACATACATGACTGAGAAGGAATCCCACCCCCCCAACTCATCTTATACGCTATAGTATAATATAATTACCATAACCACTGGATGAATTACTCCATATCATAGTCCCATCTCATTCCTGGATCAAGCTTCAAGAAAAGCAGCAGAACTGAAATGACTCCTCAGTTTAACTGGGGGTATTATTTTTTTTTTTTTCGAAATAACTCAAAAAAAAGAATGCTTAGAATTCAGTGCCAGTGTTCAAGGAAAGTGTTTTAGTTAGCATCAGAATAAGATTCTTTGCCAACTGGGTTCTAGACACTGTGCTGGAGCCATCCCAGTCCTTATAACTAACCTATCAAAAGTGAACCCAGGCAGGGCGCAGAAACAAAACCCTGTAATTCTTGCCTGTTTCTTCATAGGACCCATATGGTAGTCCCCCTACAAGTGATTACTGAATCATCTTCATTAAGTACTTAACTGTTTTGTTCCTACTTCTCTTCTCCTGCTGTCCTTTATTTCTTTTTAAATTCTGGCAGCATTTTTTTTTTTCTGTTCTTAGTTTTTTGTTTTTTTTTTTTCTGTTTTTATCAATGGTCTCAAACATTCTCCAACCCCACACTTCCAAGTGTATTAGAAATTTGCTTTAATACTGCTCTTGAGAAAGAAATTATTTAACATCCTGGGAAATTTATTTTTATTGTATCTGTAGTTGGATTAAGAAATACAATTGAAAGTTGTATGCAATTCTAATTAGAATGTAATTCTAATTAGTAAGACTGTTGTTTCATTTAAAGATGAAATACTATATGTGCTTAGGAGGTATCTGCATGACATGATGAAACCTGCCTTCTGAAATAGTATATAAGCCTGTGTTTACCTCTGGATATTTTGAAAGTTGACTAAAATGTAGGCCAAGTATAAGCTAGTTTATGCTAAGGATGCCATTATGCAGTCTCCAATGGTTTCTGCCTTTTCTTTTATCTTCCCTGTGATCTTGCTCTTTTTCTTCTTTTCTAGTTTATATTTTCTATTTTCTTGTTGCCACGGGTTCCCATTGGCCTGGCTTGTCTTTGCTGAGGCAGATAGAGAGTAAAGGCAGTTTCCTTTCCCCCTTAGACCTTGGAGTCAGTTCCATGCTCCTATTGTTACTTTGGTGCTACTCCTTTTATTGCTGTTCAACAACACGACTGAGATTTATCCCTATTCCTATCCTCGAGTGTTCATCTTGGTGGATGAGAACCTCTTGAAGGATGCCTATGGCTGGTCTGCCATGTTGCTTTCCCAGTGGCCAGCAGAACCCCTGCCAAATAGCAGGTGCTCATAAATATCTGCTGAATAAATGAACAGTTTGAACTGTTTCTAGAATCTCCAGTCTTTTCTTCTCCACTTCATTATACACTCTTTAGTACTCTACCCAGGAGTAACTGGGCTACGAAAGGAATCTGTCCTCAGTGGTCTCTATCTACACTTACTATCTAGATGACATTATCACTCCTTTGCATGACTTTGGATTACATCTATACTCTGCTGACTCTCAAATGTATATCTCCAAGCCCAGACTCATTCTCCCCACCTCCCACCCCCCAATTCCAGATTTATATATTTAACTGCCTAGTAATGATTTCTCCTCCTGGATATCCAAAAGGTATCTCAAAATGAGAATAATAAAAAATGAACTCACGATTTTTCCTCAAACCTGTTCCTCTCATGCTCTTTCCAGCTCTGTAAATGACAACTCCATTCATCTGGTTTCTCAAGCCAAACACCTTAGAGCTATGTTTAGCTCCTTTCTTTCACATCCTACATCCATGCATTAGCAAACTTATGCCTGTGCCATCTTCAAAACATATCCAGAATCTTTTTACTTTTCACAATCTTTACCATAGCCATGAGTTTCTCACTATTAGTTGCTGCCCAGAATTTTGTAATAGCCTTCTAACCTCTACTTCTGCTTTTGCCTCCTACAGTCTATTCCCAACCTAGCAACCTGAGTGATCCTTTTAAAACCAAAGCCAGATTATGTCACTTATTTGCTTAAAACCATCTATCAACTTGTCATCTTGGTAAGAATAAAAATCAAAATCCTTACAATAGCCTATAAGATCCTTTAAAACTAAGCACTTTACCATTTCTGTGACCTTCTGAAGCTACTTCGTCTTCTACCCACAATGGGCTCCTTCATATTCCTTGAGTACACCAAGCATTAGACTTACCTCAGGGCTTTTGCATTTACTCTTCTTTATAATAATCTAATCCAGAAGGCTCCAAGGCTTATACCTATGCATTGTTCTGTTCTCTATAAATACCATCTTAGAGAGTTCTCCTTGCTTACTCTAAATTTACAGTTCCTTCCTTGCTGCCCACATTTTGGAAGCTTTTTACTCTGCTTTATTTTACTCTTTAGCACTTATCACTGTCTGACGTACCATAGGTTTATTTTTAATATTTATTTATCCCTCCTCTCTTCATAAACTCACTCAGGGCACAGACTTTGTTCTGTTCACCACTGTATCCCCACACTTGGAATACTGCTTAGCACCTGGTAAAGCACAATAAATATTCAATGGATAATTGAATGAACACATGAATGGAAAAATGAAATACAAATCAGTAAGATATGTTTTTACTAGTACCACTTGGCCACAAATTAAGTCTAAGAGAAAGAAAATACCAACTACAATAAATTAAAAATTATTATCTATGGATTTTATTTTTCTGCTCCCTAGAAGTCAGTTATAAAGTCAATATAATAAGTTTTTCTTGCCACTTTTATGAAATTTTAAAATAAGAAAAATTAATGTGATCCAAAGAATACTTAATATTTTTAAAGTGCTATAAAAGGAAGAAAGACTATAATTACAGTTATCATGAAGAAGTACCATTTTCAAACTGGTATGAATTTGGAATATCTTACTCTTCTATAAATGCAGCAGTTGTCTTTAATGTCAAGCAATTTCTCTTGGAATAGAAACTGTCATGATATTTTAAAATGAATTGGATTAGATACCAATTCTTTCTCTTTTGATTGCTTATAAATTTCTAAGGCCTTTCCCAATACTTTCTCATTTTATCCTATCAGCACTGTAATGAGTTGAGTTAAGCGACATATCCAAGGCTGCAAAGCCAGTTAGTGAAAAATTAAGATTGAATTCAGTTCTCAGTTCTCAACTTCTTCAAATGCTTAACAATAAGATTTTAAACCAGGACAAGTTCTCAATGTGTCTTTTACTTTGCTGGGTATCAAAAGATAAATTTCATAACTGATTTATATTCTGTAACATTTTTAAGAGCTGAAGATTTCTAGGAAGTAGACAAAAGCAGATAACCAAACTTATGTGCAACTGGCAAAGAGTAGTGATATGTTTCTGTTATTAAGGAGTATGTTCTGATTCAGCAGCGTATTCTGCAAGTACTCTACATGATTTTGGAGCTGGTGATATAATACAGAATATGCTTTGCCCTAATTCTGTCATTTACAAAACAAGCTCTCCAAAATTTAGCCATATAGTGTTTTAGTCATTCTGGGTCATGTGATGTTTTCATAATGTGTTTTTCGTGTAGCTGCAATATTAGACGTACTCTTACATGTCAAAAACTGGTGGTACGATTTCTTTTCACAATCTCAAGTTCACCTTTTGAAAGTGAATATGGCATCATAAGTCTCATGAAATTCTACAAGTGTGTGTTACAGTTCAATTATTTTTGCAAACTATTACTTGACATCTGATTGTGAAGGACTTTTTTTTTCAAATTCATATATTCCCTAATATCAGGTTCACTCAGATTAAATAACATTTCAGTATTGTTTTCTAATCTGAATGATCAAGTGATGCACTGCCCTCTTTTAGATGTATTTCAATAAAATGAACTCAGGTAAAAAACTACGAAGCTGTAAGATAGATACCCTATAAGGATAAAATTGAGGCAATTTTAGACTATTTAAAGTCTGGAAAATAAAAAGTACAATAATATGTTATTACTTTTGCATTTTGCTGATCAATAAGATTAACTTCTACTTAATCTATATCTTAATATTTTTATTTTTCACTCCACCCTCCAACCCCTTTTACTTCTGTAAGTGTGACCTAGGAGAGAATGTCTCTTTCCTAATCTCCCTATAACCTAAGCACTCTGTGTAGGCCCTTGTTCTATCATTCATAATATTAATGTTGTAATTGTTATACTTCTCTTCCTCAACTCAAGGCCAGAAAACGTATTATTCATCTTTGCTCCTTAGCATCCTGTTATGCCAGATACATAGTGGGCATTTAATAAATGTTTTGGATTAGACTTTCAAAAGACCATTTACTTTCTTCATGATAAAGACAGCAAATAAAACATAGTGGGCTGTTTCAGGATAGAGGAGAAAGACTTTTGGAGCCCCAAATTCATTTCAACAGTTTAATATGCTTTGATAACATGGTAGGCAACTTCCGAAAGTACTCCCAGTGATCTCTGGCACTTGATATTCGTGCCCATGGAGTGGACCTAGTGACTTGTTTTTAAAGTATATAAAGAACATGGCAAAAATGATGGACTGATGCTTCTAAGGTTAGGTTAGAGAAGAAGTGACTTCTATCTTACAGGCATTCTTTGTATAGCTTCTTGGCTTGAATACTTTGACGAAGCAAGATGCCATGTTGGAAATACTCACATAACAAACTTAGGGCGGCCTTTGGCCAATAGATGTTAGTAACCGAGGGCCTAGGTATGACAGCACACAAAGAACTGAATACTGCCCACATGAGTGAACTTGGAAGTGGAACCTCCCCAGTAAAGCCTTGAGATGACCACAGGCCCGGTCAATATCTTGATCGCGGTCTTTTAGAGACCCTGAAGCAGAAAAACCCAGCTAAATAAGCAATGCCCCGATTCCTTGCCTACAGAAACTTTGAGATTAAAAAATATTGTTTCACATCACTAAGTTTTGGGATAATTTCTTTTAAAGCAATAAATATAGTTTTGCTTTTTAAATCATAATCAGAGACAGAAGAATTGAAATAAAGTTTACTTGTCAGAACGATCAAAGTAAACCTAGTATTTTGATAACTATGTCAATATTCAGTTGTAAGAATTTGTCTTTCCCAGTATGGTTTTCTCATATCACAGAAAAACATTTACACATATGGGGATAGGTTGCCAAATTTCCAAAGAAGGCAGTAGAGATCAAGGAAGTCACTTTGCAAACCTATTAAGCTGCTGCTTCAGTGAAGGAGAACTTACTGGAAAGGGACCCTCATTCCCAACCCATCAACAAACATTTTCTCAGCTCAAGGGGCTAGTCAAGTGCCTCAAATTTTCATTTCATATATTTGAATTAAGGCATTGCAGGTTACTATTAAAACACAAACATAAAAACAAACACAAACATAGGGGAAGAATAATGCATTGTACTTTTCACTAACTAATGGGTAGACCCAATTAGTTTATTGGATAAGCTAATTAAGAAGAACTAAGCTCTGAAAGTGTGAAAGCCTGGAAAGTCTGGTTATGATTATATAATCAAATATGACACAGTGAGTGCATAGGACAAGCACAAAAAGAGAAAGTTAATACTCAGGAAACATTCATGCATGCTCTATTCACTTTTGAAATGATCCTAGGCAGCTACCAGGATATCTGGAAGTCAGTGGATGTTAAGTATATATTTACTGAATATTCTTTGGCGACCTGGTTTGTGCCAGGATCTGAGATAATAAAACTACACTACTTAGTAGAAAGTGATGTGCTTTAACAAGTGCAAAAATTAGTGCTACCAAACTTCAGATGTTGGAGAGTATGAGGAAAGGAGATTGAGGCAGCAGGATCTTTACAAAGGCTATACTCTACTTAAAACTGCTCACCACCTTCTTTCCAGGTCTCAACTTAAAAGTCACCTTTTCAGATTGGATTTTCCTATTACCCTGGCTAAAATCAGTCTCCTTTATTTCCCCTTCCTCAGCTACTGGGTTAGACTTAGTTCACAGCGCTTCTCACAATCTGTAATTGTTTTGCTTATTTTTATCCCTACCTTCCCAATTATTTTAAACTTCAGGATTGCACAAACAAGTCTGACTTGTTCACTGGGGTGTGCCAGACATAAAGTCTAAAAGCAATAGATATTTGTTGAATGACCGAATGTAAAATATGAAGTAAAAAAAAAAAAAGAGTACTGGTTTAGGGACCGAAGAAAAGCCGGGTGTCTAGACATGAATGTCCAGACATGGATTCCAATCAAAGCTCTTCCTCTGATGAGCAGGGCCATCTTTGCACTTCATGCTCCAAGCACCCAGGGCGGGGATCGTCAGGGGCCCGCGCCGCTTTCTTAAGCCTGCCTCCACTCCGGGGCCCGCATTACTTATGGGCCCCACAACACCCGGCCCGGGGACCACACTCCGCCTACCGGGGGCCCCTCCTCCACTCGCGGGGCGTGGGGACCGTTAACCGTTCGCGGCGAAGGGCGGTGCCGCCACCACCCCGCACCCTCGCCCTTCATCAGCACTCCGCGGGCGAGCGTTTTCCGCGTCCCCGCCCTGCTCCCCCGCTGCAGTCACCCCATTCATCCCGCGGCTGTAACCGCCAATCACGGCGCACAAACGGCGCCGCATCTGGCGATGGGGCGGGGCCTCGCAAGGGGCGCGCAAGCCCCCTTCCCCGCCCTGAGCTCGCGCCCGGGGCGGGTTATTCCCGGGCAATGACCGGACTTTTGTCCTGGTGCTGACCCTACCCGGAACTTGGCGTGGGGCTGGGAAAGGCGCTCAATTAGGGAGAGGAGAGTTTGTGTGATCCTGACTGCGGAGCCTTTAGATCGGAGGTGGCCCGAGGCCTTGGGGAGAGATTGGAAACTGGTCTTGTCTCCCGGTGGCCTCATGCCTCTCGGATCCAGAGCTCAGAGCATTCGGATCCGCGCGAAGGACGTTGCTAGTCCCGAGACGCGCGACTGGGTAGAACTGCTCTGGGCGAGAGAAAAGGGTGAGATGAGGCAACAAGAAAATGTGTCTCTGTGGTCATCTCAGCCTAAGTCTGGTACTAGGAAAGGGCCTCTGGAGAGAAGCTTTACAGCGTTACTCAGCTTTCACAGTCGTCTTTTATAGTCCGCGAATTAGCCCGGCAATGTAGGTTTCGTTAATGCTCGTCCAGGCTGCCGAGCGTGAGGGTAAAGTAAAAGGCTGCTCCCGCTGATGTTAAAATTATATTTACTTTATGTATCATAAATTGTGCGATGTAGAAAATATTTATCTTGGTAATTTTATAAATGCACCTTTTCTTTTTTTTCCTTCTGAGATGTCTTTCATAATGTTTTATTCACCAGGAAAGATAAGCGTAAACCTGTGGCTTTATTTTGGAGGCAAATGTCACTCCCTACTTCCTCGCACTGCTGCAGCCCTCTTCCCACTACCAAAAAGAAGAAAAAGAAAAGCCAGAAAGCAGTTTGACCACAAACTGTGGCTAGATGTTTTCACTTCTTAATCCTCCTAACCAATCTGTAGATACAGGCATTATCACTGGTTTTAGATGTCAAAATAGGCTCAGAGATTAATCTGGCCAAGATCGAAGTTTGTAAGTGACAAAGTTTGGACCCTTTATACCTTTCTTTCCCCCAGATCATGAAATTTCAATTTACGATAAATAGAAGGTGGAAAGAAATCTAATGCTTTTGAAGTCCTTAGCTAAAGATGGTGTGTCTAGCTAAGTGCAAGCACCTCTTGGAGACGGGTTTATGTTTTTTGAGAACTCTTAAGTGCATAATTTTCATGCCAGAACTTTGAAGGGTAGCAGGAGAGGTCCTTGAAGCTCTGAAATGCCAGGTCAGTTATGGGCTGATGCTTTTCACCTAGCCTGACCTGAAACAAAACCCCTTTTTGTATGTAATTCAGTATTACCTTCCCAGATGCTGGAGGGCTGCCCAAGGCTTGCTCAAGGACTTCAGTCTTTGTGGCAAGCAAAGTACAGAAAAATTAGGTCAAAAACAGTTAATTATGTCATAGAATGCTTTTTGGGGAGAGTAAGTAGCAAACTATAATCCACTGACTGGCCGGGTATATCTGCTCCATGCTTCATGTTGTGAGCACTCAAGGATGGGTGAGAAACTTTTTCTGCCCACTGGAAAAGATTATAGTTGGGGCAAGTGCATTAGTGAGTCAAGTGTGAGAATAGCAGTAAAGGAAGGCAGCACATAAAGTGACAATAGATAAACACAAGGCAACAATTGTGGATGTGATGAGCTTTGACTCAGCAGTGTAGGTCAAAATGCTGAGGAAGAAACGGAGGCCCCAAGTTAGGGAGTCAGGACTTTTCTTCCCCACGCAGCCTGAGTGGTCTTTGAAAAGAAATGCCAAGACATGAAAACAACTGCAGTGCCATTTGGTAGGTGATTGGATAAAGAAGGTATGGTTATATATATATACAATGGACTATTAGCCATAAGAAAAGATGAAATATTGCCATTTGCAATGACATGGATGGATCTTGAGAATATCCTGCTAAGTGAAATAAGTCAGATGGAAAAAGTCGAGAACCGTATGATTTCATTCATATGTGGAATATAAAACTGAAATCAGCACACAAACAAGACAAACAAAAACATACAAACAACAGCATAGTGGAGAGGGAAAGGGGTTTGGGGGAGGTAGAAAAGGGGGTCAAATATATGGTGACAAAATTTGACTTTGGGTGATGAACACAATGTAATATACAAAAGAAGTATTAGAGAATTGTACACTTGAAATCTATATAATTTTATTAACCAATGTCACCCCAATAAATTTAATAAAAAGAATAAGTAAAAGATTTGTTATGAGAAAGAGAGAAAAAAAAAAAGGAAGAAATAGCAGTGTGACACCTTAAACATCCTTTAATAGCTTTCCTATTGCACTTAGTACAAAATTCCAAATCCTTAATACGCAGTTAAAACCTGCCTGAGCTGGTCCTGCTTATCTGCTTGTCTCTTTCTGAGGCATTGCTGTCTATACCTGTGCCAGACTACTCATCTCATTGCTTCTCAGAGATGAAACTTTTTCTTACCCCAGACTTATTACACATCCCTTCTGACTCCTTGTCATTTCACTACCATGTCCATCTTCCTCTTATACCCTTCCCCAGTGTATCTGTCCTTCCATCTCAGTTTCAAGTTGCTTCCTCCAAGCTTTCCTTCTTAAATGGGGCTTATTATTCTGTCATCAGATCCTTTCCGTTTTCCCCTACACTCATAATTTGTAAGATATTATTTGTGCAATTATCTTTTTGATATTTGCCTATCCTGTCATCGCTCCCTATTTTCTATAAGACATAACAATCTATAATATGCATTTATTTTTGCAATTATTTGTTTTTATGTCTGCTGGCCTCACCTGTTTTGGGGCTCCATGCAGATATGGTTTTGTCTCTCATGGTATCCAGTGATTAGCACAATGCTTGGCACATTTCTAGTGCTCAATAAATATTAGTTGAATTGATGTTCAGGATCAAATGATCTAAAGTACATGTCGGGGAATAGTAGGAGGCAGGCTGAGTAAGGTATGATGAAGCCAGATTGTGGGCGGCCAGAGAGAGGCATTTCTACTCAATTGGTTAGAATTGCACTGTTAGATATGGAAGGCACTAACCACATGTGGATATTGAGCACTTGAAATGTGACTGAGGAACTGAATTTTAAATTCTATTTATTTTTAATTAATTTACATGTTCTAAAGTATATTTGAAACAATGTGAGTATGTGAATCTACTTTTTCAGCTATAAATTTTATGAAATCTAAATGCAGATCAAAAATTTGGGTGAAAATTTATCCTTCAATTTGAGAAGTACAGTAAATACACTGGATTTTAAACACTTCATACAAGAAAAAGTAAGATTTCTCTTTTTTTAATGCTGATTACATGCTGAAATGGTAATATTTGGATATATTGGGTTAAGTAAAAATATATTTTCAGAATTAGTTTTACTAATTCTAGGTATATGCCCAAAGAATTGAAAGCAGGAACTAAACAGATGCTTATACACCAATGTTCATAGCAACATTATTCACAATAATCAAAAGGTGGTAATGCCCAAATATCCATCAACAGATGAATCAATAAACAAAATGTAATGTGTATATATAAAATGAAATATTATTTACCCTTAAAAAGGAATGAAATTCTGACACGTGCTACAAGATAGATGAACATTAAAAACATTATGCTAAGTGAAATAAACCAGCCACAAAAGAACAAATATTGTATAATTCCACTTATATGAAGTACCTAGTATAGGCAAATTCATAGAGACAGAAAGTAGAAGAGGAGTTACCAGGGGCTGGGAGGAAGAGGAATGGGGACTTATTGTTTAATGGGTACAGAGTCTCAGTTTAGACTGATGAAAAATTCTGGAAATGGATAGTGGTGATGTTTGCACAGCATTGTGAATGTACTTAATGCCACTGAAGTGTACACTTAAAAATAGTTAAAATGCAGCATTTGTATACCCTTTTCTCCAATAAATTTTTAAGAAATTAATTTCACTTATTCCTTTTTGAAAATGTGGCTACTAGAAAATTTAATATTACATATGTTGCTTTCTTATTTTATTTCTATTAGACAGCACAGGTTAGATAACTGGGAACCCTGAGTGAGGGTTAGAAAAATTCTGTGATGATTTCACTAATGTCTGTGGCACCAGGAAGGCTGCTTATCAGGAGCGCAAGAGGGTAGCAGATAATGATGAACTCAAGAATTTAGGATTTGGTGGAATGTGTTAATGTAGAAAAAGGCACGTGAGGAAAAGACTGGGTGGGAGAGGCGAAGGCACAGGAGGATTCAATCTGAGAAGGGTTTAATTTGTGGCTGAAGCAAGAGAATGTTCTAGAGATAGTGTTTTCTCTACTGTAATGAGATAACCTGGCAGTAAGCCCAGCATGATGTTCCTTAATTGTAGGATCAAATGAGTATCATGTGTGAAAGAGCTTTCAACTCCGAGGTGAGAGGGCACAGGTGAGGCACAGGTAAGTTTAATCGCAACTATGGGATTTCTTTAACATATTTGTGGTGATGCTTTCCATCTGCTCTGGCTTCTGCAGAAAAGCTATAGCTTTGGCGAGTTTTCTGCTAATGCCACATATTTTGTCTTTTATATAAAACTGTGAGAAGGTTCATCCATTACGACTCCCTGATAAAATTATAGAAACCCACTCCTCCAAGATTGCACCGTTACCACTTTAAGAATGTTGCTCTTGGAGAACAATTGTCTTCAGGTGTTCAATGTTATCCTGCTATTTATGAGGTTTTCTACCAACCAGAAGCCCCGCAAGTACTGGCCTAAACTCAGGAGTGTGTACTGAGCCAGAGGACCAAAGGTATGTGAGAAAGTGGTGGGACAACAGTCAGAGACAATCTTAGTCTGATGCTCAGGGAAGCCATGTGAGATATATAATCCCAAACTGTTGCAGGTCTGGTCTTCTGGGTTCTCAGAGATTTGAACCACACTGGGCAGCTGGCCCTGGCCCTAGCATATCCTGACAGAGCATCCTTTAGGAGACAGAGCAGCTCTTTGGGTTTGCCCTGGTTTAAGGATGGTCATGGATGGAGCAAGAAAACCAGGTCTACCCTAGTCAGAATGATGTATGCCTCTCCAGAATTAAAATTTCAGCTGAGTTAGGCTGAAACTGGCTCTGACCCTGGGAATAAAGCGGGGAAAGCCTAAATTCACCGGAGAAAAGTCTCTATACCCAGAATATGAGTTTAATACTCTACAAAACAATGCAGGATCTGCCAAAATGAAATCAGAAAGATAGAACTGCTAAAGAGTTTGCACCAAATAAGTGTTTAATTTCTCTATATTGTTATTTTAGATTAGTTAAGTGCTGCTTAGTTCTTATAAAAGATCCCTCTAAGGCCTGAGATTATGTTCTGGTCTGACATAATAGTTATAAAAAATAGTTATCAAAAGACTTCCTGGATCAACTGTCTACAGCATTGTTGCTGGTATGAGATGAAAGAGTATGGGATTTTTAATACCATCTAAATTCCTACATCCTAGTCCTGTTGTAAATAGTATCTGCGGTGGTACTTTACTCTTAGCTTTTTCTGTGATGGCCAGATCATAGCTAGGACTTTGCATTATGTTTCTAGTTATCACAAGTAATTAATAGAGTAAATTGTTACTTTTTGTTAGTTCTAAGAAGAAAGTTAAATCTGCGCTCTACTATAACTAAGGCTTCTAAGCCTTAGACTTAGAAGTTGACAAAGTAGGAATTAGAGAAGTTACCTGAAAATAGAGAAGTATTCTAAAAATAGAGAAGAAGATCCACTTTGGCCTGGATCTCTTAAGTAACAAGTGATTTAATTTAACCTATAATGATTCTAGTATCCACAGCTTCTCACTTCAATGGGAAATGTGAGCATTACACAGATTCCCGGGAGAGGAAGCCGCATGGAGAAGAAGTCTTTATTAAAATTTTTAATTGCTTGAGATTATTAAGATTTGGCTCCAAAAGGAGACTATTAAAAACACTACTTTTATAAATTAGCAAGCTTTTTGATTTATTTCATTTTATCTGTAATGCCAGAGAATGTATTTCAGCTACAGGTGCTAAGGAATTAAGAGTTACCTAAACCTTTTTATCTAGCAATACCTATGTCAGATAAATGTCAAAGTTCTTTACTCTTCTGGATGGTTCTTGGAGAACCACAATGATATTATGTGATTATAATGTCTGCCCACTAAATTGTCATGGTATGAACATTTCCGAGTTCTAAATTTGTGGTAGTAGTTACTATAGTTATTTTTTATGAGAGAGGTTAATGATTATGATTCTGTATTATAGTGTCTTGTACCCTTGTCCACTGACAAGTCCGAATTATTTTCCTAAAGTCAAGTAGGTGTTTACTCACTAACATTAATTAGAAGCCTTTATAGGAAGAGCAGAAACCACTGCTTTTGGCTGTTTCTATTTTCTAAAGTGTTCATAAAATCCCAAATCCACATATTGCTTGGTCTGAATGAGTACAGATTTTAAAATCACATAAGCAACATTATAGCCCTCCAAATAAAAGGAAGATAATAATTCACTCTCAATATTCTAGATTAACAAATTGATCTGTTCTTTAAAATCTATCTTGTACTTTTCTTGTCCGTTTGAATAAACATCTTTTACACACTTGAGCAATTTGAGTTCTGCTATTTTTAACTTAATAGTTAATTATGATGTTTTTCCTCATTGTTACATTATCTTTTTTAAAAAGTCCATTGAATGACTATACCATAGCCATTGCCTAAGCCACTGGTGCTTAATACAAATTTCTAGGCCTTGAGCCCAAACTACTGAATGTAAAATACTGAGAGGAGCTCACGAACTCCCATGAAATAAGTTCTGCTTTACCCTGGGGTGCCAGGGCAGTGGGTAACTTTGAGACTCCTCTAGTGCTGGATAGGAATGTCACAGTTTCCCATGATTGTAAAGAATGTTGCAATGAATATCTTTGTGAACACATTTTTTTTTCTTCTTTGGATGATTTTATTTTTTTTTGGTATGGCATAACTTTCTGAATGGGATGAACCAAAAGTATGCCTAATTTGTATCGACTTTCCTGACTTTCTTATAATTTTTTCCCATATTCATTAATCAACAACTATTTCTAATAACAGTAAACCCGATTTTAGCTACATTTTAAATTCTAGATGTGAGACAGCCAATAGTTTAAATCTAGGGAAATTAAAAGGTAAAATATAAAATTGTTGCATACTCTACTTGGTTGACTGACTAGGTTAGGGAGGAAGGCTGTGGAGGTAAGAGGTGGATCTGCAGCCACTCGAGGAACTAATCGGTGGTAATAGTATTAACTAACGTTAGTGATCGTTCTTTGTACTTAGCAATTTTACATTCTTTATCTGATTCGGTACTCTGGACCCTGTGAGGTAGATGTGATTATTCTCATTGTATTTATGAAGAAGCCGACACCCAAGGTTGGTAAGCAATTTGCCCAAAGCAACTAGTCATTGAATGTGGAAGGTTTTCTTCCTCTTCTGCTCTGTGCTGCCTCACATCATACTCTGGGATCCATTTATTGCCGGGCACTTTTTTTCAGAGAGGTTTTCTTCTTTAATTTTGTCTCTGTTTTAAAAGTCAGACAATTGCAGCCCAATCCGTTCAGTTTAAAAAACCAGATAATAAGCAACACTTAGTTGCAAGGTGCTACACCAGGTAGTGTAGGCAATACAGAAATGAGAGGGCACAGGGGCCTCTAGAACTTTCATCTGGGAAATGTAAACAGCATGTTTAAGACATGAAGGACCCAGGGACTGTAGTGGGTTTAGTCTGCCGCCTTCTTTGATGGTTGAGGAAACCGAGGCCTAGCATCGAGGATTCTCCACTTGAGTTATTTTGAATAATCTGCCTGTGTTGGGCTCTTCCTCAGTTATGAGCACCTCAAGAGCAGGGCACAGGTTCCCAAGCCTATTGCTGTCCCCTGTATTTACACACTGCTAGAGACACGAATGGGCACACACTCCCTGCATTTGACCTCAATTTCTTCCACATATCAGTATACCTTGTGATATACTTCCTCATTCAACCAGTATTTATTTAGTTTCCACCATGTGGTGAGCATTGTTCTAGGTACCTGGGAGATCAGGGAACGAAACAGACAAAAATCCCTGCCCTTCCAGAGTCAAAATGACTAATCGCATTTTTACTATCCAGGAGTTTGATACCTATTTCGTATAGGTATACATCGGGGTAATTTTGAGTGTCTCTATTTCTAGCTTCTGTATTCTTATTGCTAAAAAAAACTTGTGATTGGTAATAACTGAAGAAGTTTCAAGTACCTCCCTTTTACCTCTTTCCACATAAATCTGAGCTTCATGTAGAAGTTTTGAAATTTTAGGCAACTGTCTAGGCAAAGACAGAGTGATAAAAGTGTGTAATATGTTGGGAGCTGGTGAATAGCCCATGTAGCCAGAGTGTGGGCTTGTGGAGCTGATTAGCTGATTAGAAATTAGTCAGAGCATCAGCTTGAGATTAGAGGGCCTTGGGAGAAGCCATTTAGTTTCTAGGTAATTGAGAATGTTTTGAGATTTTTGAGGAATAAAAAGGTAAAATCTTGCCTGTATTAGGAAGTGTCTCCTGGCAGTGGTGAAGATGACCCAGAGCGAGTAAAACAAATTACAGGAGTCTTACACAGAGCCTGTTATAAAATAATGGACTTATAGCAAGACAGAAGAAATGAGAAGAAGGAAGAGAAACTGCAGAAGTAGAAATAACAGAAGTAGGTGGCTAATGAAAAATAAAATTGTGAAGGTGATAGGGAGGCACCTGGGAGATTGTTGGTGTCATTATTAAAAATGCAGGGCAATGAGCAGGCATTTGATCAATGGAAGTGCATGTTATAATGAATGCAGTTTTGGATATTTTGTATCAGTTATCTAGGACAACATAACTCATATCGTTTATACCAAGTAATTATATTCAATTCAACTCAACACATTTCCAGAATTCCTACCACTTGCTAAGTCTTATCATACAAACACCTATCATACAAAGATAAGACAATTCCTGCCTTAAATAGCTCTTAGCTTGATGAAGAAAATAAATACAAAAACAATAATACAAGGTAAAATACAGTATTTTATAAGAGGGGTACAGAAGGCATCAAGACCTGAAGAATAGGATAGAATAGGAAAACAATTTTTTAAATTAAAAACACTTTTTTTTTAAATGCCAAAAATATCCATTGTCATAATTAAATTCAGATACATCTAATAAATATTGACTCAGTGTACACTCAAGTGTAGTGAATATACTATGAAAATCATAGTGAATTCCTTTCAAGGGGGATGGCACGAGATGTGTGAGTGAAAATTCATGCCTATAAACAGCTAAAAAAGATTGGCAGAGATGATTTGAGATATTTCAATTAAGTGTAGTCTATACTTATGGACCGAGTATGCACACTCTGGCAATCTCTTGCTATTGTTCCCACTTTGACTGAAATGCCACAGTCTAAGCTTTCTTTGGGCTGGTCAGTTCCCAGGCAGCGTGGCTAAAAAGGGCAGCTTCTTTTAAGCACTGCAATGGGCACTGTAGGCACATGGACAAACCTTTTAAAACTCATAGATTTTTCAGTATTATATTCCTGAGTTCATTTCATAAAAAACTATTTTCTTCCAAACTGTCAGTAATAAATCCTTCAGTAAGTGGTATGTGATAATGAGTTTGTACCATGAACTGGTTGGTGTCTGTCTCCTTCTCCATCTGTAGGTGTCTCTGGAAGTTCATGCCTAGTTGAGTCTGGTACAGTTACAAATAGTGTATTTAAAATTTTTCCTTAAAATATTCAATCGTTGCCTGCCCCAGAGGCGGCAAACACTTCAGCTAATATCAAATATTACATCAGCTCCTACTCGTTCTGAGCAGAAATAAGTTTCCATCCATGTGCTTCCTCCTCATCCTCCTTGCCCCATTCTTTTATGTAGTTTCCCCTTTTCCGTGCATAGCAAGTTGCTTTTTCTTTTCACATTTATAATATCAGAAGAGTTAGGAGCATTGTCCATGATTCTCTTGGCTCTTTTTTGTTGTTATTGTACATAATAAACTTTGTTTTATTTTCAGAGTCTTTGTTTTATTTAATAACTGTGAGGCTGGCATCAAATGGCATGTCAACCATTAATTGCAGGCTGAGACAGACTAGGAGGTGTGATTCTGTGTCCTCTTACTAGAGCTGGCAAGTCATTCTTTTCAATTCGAGTGTTATCTGACCACCAAACAGGAACTTCTGTATTCTCTTGCCTTTTGTCTCAGGACTAGAAAGGTTATTGGGACCACCAGCAGACTTCTCAGCATCTCTCAGCCAACGCCTCTGCCTTGTCTCAGACTGGGTGCGAGATGTAGCCTTGCTTGACAGTCATGCTCAGTTCTCCTTAGCAGGGAGTGCTGATTGTAAGTCTGCTTTTAAATATGCCACGATTCCAGCTGTTTGTGTTGAGAATTTGTTTAGTTAAAAAATATCCTACTTCTCGGCCATAAAAAAAGAATAAAATCTTACCATTTGCGATAACATGGATGGACCTGGAAGGTATTATGCTAAGTGAAATAAGTCATACAGATAAAGGCGAATACCATGATTTCACTTATATATGGAATCTAAAGAACAAAATAAATGAACAAACAAAACAGATGCAGACTCAGATACAGAGAACAAACTGATGATTGCCAGATGAGAAGAGAGATGGGATGGTGGGTGAAAAAAATGAAAGGATTAAGAAGTACAAATTAGTAGTTACAAAATAGTTAAGAGGATGTAAAGTACAGCATAGGGAATATAGTCAGTAATATTGTAATAACTATGTATAGTGCCATGTGGGTGCCAGACTAATAGGAGGTAGGGGGATCACTTTGCAACTTGTATAAATGTCTAACCATTATGCTGTGCATCTGAAACTAATATAAAATATTGAACATCAACTGTAATTGGAAAAAACTCCCACTTTTTGCATGTGTATCTGTTTATAAAATACAGATCGATCACAGGAAACTTGAATTATAGAATGCTAAAGTTTGAAGACAATAATCCAAACTACCCATTATATCACAACTCACTTAATGTTTTATTTTTTCTTTTGTTTATAAAAACACAATTTATACATATTTACCTTAGGAATATATATATACACACACATATATTGGAAGTAGAAATTCAATAAGAATTTGTATAAATAAATATATATAAATATATACATATACATCTATATATAGAGATTTAGATCTAGATCTATTTTTTTCACTTTAATTTTGCTTAACAAGTTTTTGCGTTTTTTATGTTTGAACAACAAATCATTTACGCCCTGGTCACCACCTTTGGAGTTGTCTTTGTTTTCCTCTGTTATACATTTACTTGACACAAAAATCCTTGTGTCTGTTCAGCTTGGGACCTTTGGCCATATTTCATTAATATAGCAAATGCCCAGGAGGGGTAATTAAACCACTTTTCCAATACTGATTATAGTATCTTAGTGCATACGCTCTTATCTTAACAGCGTAAAATAATGTATATAATTCAATTACTCCTACATAAGGTGGGATAGAAATGAGAAATTCTAGGTTGTGCCAGGAGCTATGAGTTTCATAAAAGAGTTGGACCTGACCCTGGGGCCATATCATTAAACATATCCATACAATGATCTATGTAGGCCTTAAAAATAACTTTCATATACTCAGCATCTCCAGTTGCTGCAGCCATATTTATATAAACCCAGTGATCTCTAGGGTTCATGATTGGCTGCAGCTATGGATGGAAATTAGTGCATTTAGGAATAAGAAATTGAAAAGAATCACCCACCATCTCCTCCACATTGTTTCTTTTTTAAAACTGTTCATGGCCACTTCAATAGAGCCTAGACCTAGAACTTCAACTGTGTGATTGTGTTTCTAGAAACAGTATGTAAGGAGCCACTAGAAGAGGTTCTTATCAGGTTCAGTGGGAAAGAGAAATTGTTTAAAAACAGTTCTGAGTTTTACTGACATCTGTGGAATTCACTAAGCAAGGTGGGTCAATAATTAAAGACAAATATCAAAAAATTCAGAAAAGACTCTATTTTTGTCTTAGTCCCTTATAGAACCACCTCATTAGCTGAAACTGACTATGATGTCAGCTATCATCATTGCCAAATCCATACCCTATATTGACTCAATTCTCAGTTATAGGCATTATATACTTTCACAGTTAATTGGCGGAAAGGCTTATATGTGTGTTTTAAATTTTCTCATTTTAATCACTTTTTTTCTCTGTAGCATTGCTTCCAAGTGCTTTAATTTATGACACAGAAAGATGCTATAATAAAGAGTAGATAGTAATCTTTAAATTTGTAAACTTTGAGTCGGAACACCTTACTGAAATTGAAATTGTGACCTGCTGCTTGTGATATGGTTAATGAAAGTGGGTCAGGAGATGTGGGCATACATGTTTGTTTGGGAGCACCTGCAGTATATGGACTTCAGAGCTCTTTAACTTTGGAAGGTTCTGAAGAAGAGTAGCAATAATGACCTATTAATAATAATTGCTAAATTATTTGAACTTGTCAACATACTGAGTGCTGTTAACCACTGTAATGTGTAATCATGTTTCGTATTCATCAGAGCCCTATAAGATGATTAGAGTGAGAGTCTCCATTTTGTGGACCACAGAATGGTTAATGGCTTTTCCAGGGTCATGAGTCAGTCATAGCAGAGCTAAGGCTTAAACTCAGGTCTGCTTGACTATAAACGCACATTGTTAAACTTTAAGCTTTGTGTGTTACTTCTTGGTGATTAGCTCTTATATCCTGGCAAATTGAAGTCTAGGCTACTTTCCAAGCTCAGGTTCATTGATACTCTCATGCACCAACATTAAGCCAAGACTTCCAGTAGAGGGTGTAAGTTTTCTCCTGCTGTTATTCTTGTTTGCTTCTCAATTCAGAATTCTGCAGGCACACAAATACAAAATTGATGAGTCTTTTAGTTTCAGGGAGGGCATGTTTTTCCTAACATTTAAATCATTTAAAAACATTACATGTAAATGTCACTTATGCTAAAATCCTGAACAAAATATTAGCACATAGAATAAAAGACTACCCTAACATTTCAACGGGGTTTGAAATATTGGTAGGTAAAATCTAGCAGCACATTTTAACAGAGTTGAAATGCAAAAACAGTTGTAAAACGAGATGATTATTATATAATCAGCTAAACTAATAGATTAAGAAACATCATTATAATAAATGTTAAAAAGGCATTTTACAAGATTTAGCATTCATTTTTGATAAAAGTTCTCATGGTAAAATATGTATAGATTAATATATCTTTCGTTGGATAAAAACGTGTATCAAATCAAGCACCATATCATATTTAACAATGAAACACAAGAACATTTTCCTATGAAAATTAACTGAAAGAGACAAGGATATGTATTATTACATCTTATGGTGAACACAGTTCTGAAAATTGTATCCAAGGGTATGACATTCATAGCCTAGCCAGTGTCTGGCATATAATAGAAACTCGATTGTTGAATAAATTAATGACAGATGAAATAAGGAGGCAAAATTATCAATATTGGCAGGTAATGTAGTTTTATTTCAAGAAAATCAATTGAAACATTACTAGAAGCAATAGGAACATTCAGAATAGCATTTGGTTTCAAAATTAATACATAAAAATATAAAACACTTAGAAAGTGTAATGGAAAGAATGATCCCTTGTAGTCTAACAGAACTAACTAAAATAACAATGCACCTTCCCTTCCTATACAAGGGAAACCTCATAATTCTGCTGACGATATTAAAAATGTACATACTGTTTTTAGGTAGCAGTTATAGTTCTGATTCTAAATCTACATAATAATAGAATCCTAAAAAAAAGTCAACAAATTTTCAAAACCACTCAATTGATTAAAAAGTTTGATAATACTAGATACTGGCAAGGGATTTGGAGAAGTAGTACCCACTGTGGTGAAAGGTTAATTATGTGAAAATTTAAAAGAGCAATTTGGCAATATCTTTCATAACAAAAATACATATATCCCTTGATCTAATATTTTAACTTTTAGAAATTTATCCTCTAGGTAATTCACAAAGAGCATGAAGTTAAACATGTATATAACTACTCATATGTATGCATAAGGAAAGGTATGTATATATGTTTATTCAAGGATTTTTTCTTGCAGCATTGATTTTTTTTTATTGCATAAACAATGATGACCAACATTTATTACCTTTTAATGAAAGAGGTATTACAGTTTGTCTCACATTTAGACACACACACACACACACAGACCTTGCCTATTTCTGAGAATTCTTCCTAAAAACCACCTAACAGGGTAGTTGTTTTGTTTTCTAAAAAAGAGGGCTTGGAGGAGTCTGGGGAAAGATGGTGGACTAGGTAAAAGGGTTCGTCTCTTCCCAGGACCGAATTGAAATTACAACCAAATTATAAAATAATCAATGTGGAGAATCACCTGAAGTCCAGCTGATCATAACACCTATATCTGGTAATATAAAGGAGCCACATCGAGGGGCAAAGTCCCAAATCGGGCTGGACCCGCACCGACGGGTTGTGGAGGATCACCAGGAAGTAGAGGGAGGCTGCAGAGGCTCTCCTGAAGGAGAGGGGGATCCTGGTCTCATCTGGGGGCTCTCCAACACAGGTCCCAGCCCAGGGAAGAGGAGGTTTCAATAACTCTGACTGTAGAAACTGAGGAGATTCCAGCTGCCTGGAGGAGACAGAGGCGACTGAGCCCCTAGACATTCCTTTGAAGAACCTGAACAAAGGAATTCTGACCTGCGGACACTCACCTGGGACACCGGCGGTAGGTCTGAGGCTCGCGCAGGATTCATTCTGAAAAAGTCTCCATTACCTGGAGTCAGAAAGAGGGCTGGAAAGGAAGCCACCATTGTGCCTTAGTCCGGCCCTCCTGCAGGGTAACCTACAGACCACACCAGTTTGATTGTGCAGATCCCTCCCATAGGGCTATTAGGAAGCGCTGGTCTGAGGGGAGCAGCCCGCTCGCCTAACCTGCAGACTGCTGGGGGCAGTTGTTCCTGGTTGGCTACCAAGCCCTGATCTGAGTGATTCAGAGTGAAGTATTCAGAGCAGGGGTGGCCATTGTTGTGAGCAGCAACAGTAGTCAGCACTGTGAGCCCCATTTCAGAAATAAGGTCAGGCAGATTGCTGCTGCCAACACAAACTTGGGCAGATATTGGGGACCTGTGGGCCAGTCTAAGACAGCAGCTAGTATTACTGTGATCTGGGTCTTCTGTGGCACCTCACAACAGTTAACCAAATTTGCAGCTAGACTGAGGCTATATTGATCTGACTGCCATTGTCTCTCTGAGACCCTGCCTCACCCTATCCACAAATTGCCCTGGGTGGCCTATTGACAGTGAACTTACACAGCCCTGCCCTTCCCCTCCCCTGATCGCCTAATTCACACAGGCAACAACCTTTGGCTGGCATAGGGTAGTGACTGCATGGAAATCAACAGCAGGCAGACCTTTGCTGCCTGCAAGAGTTGCAATATTGTGTCTGGAGAGCACAGGGGTCTGTGGGAACACTCCTGACTACAGCTGGTCTCTCTGTGATCTGGGTCTAGAGCGAGAACGCCCAGGCACAGAAGTTACAGCAAAATTGAAGCTATATTGGCCAAATGGACCTTGTTGCCTTGAAATCCCACTTCTCCCAAGCCACAAAGTGCCTGCAGCTTATTGACAAGCAGCCTCTTGTGCCTTGCTTGGCTTTGGGGTTGAGCAGTTAGCGCAGGCAACAGATCTTGGCTAGCGCAGGGAGCACATTTTGAAGAAAACAGTTGTGGACAGACCACTGCTACCTGAACAAGCTGTGATGTCTCAAGGGGATTGCAGGGGTCTGTATTGGCCTGACAGCCCTTGACTCCCTGAGTTCCTGCCCCATCCAATACACAAAGTGCCTGCTGCACATTGATAGGCAGCTGCCCCTGCTCTGAGGTAGCACATTTAGGCCCAGGATGGGCAGCAGTTGACTTTGCTATAAGTGGAAACAGCCTACGCTGTCTCTGTGGCACCAGAACACAACGGAGCAACTCCTGACTGGTTCTAGTAGTGATACACACAAAGAGTGGTTGCAACAACTACACAAGCCTGCTAGGGCAAATCTCACTCAGTGAGGTCAGCCCCCCACGGAACAACTCTTATCCTGAGAGTGCAGCCAGTTCCCACAATTAGTCAGCCTGAACGTTAATCCCACCCATTAATCTACTAACAACAGTAAAGGCTGGGCAACAACAGAAGATCACACACAATCCACACAAAGGTCATCTCCTGGCACAAAGGATCAGGGAGAGTGCGCCACTGGACCACACAGGACACCTTCCACATTAGGCCATCTGGCCAAGACTGAGAGGTGAAACAAATATTCCTGACATGTCAAAAAGAACACAAGGACATAAAATGAGAAAACAAAGAAACATGCCACAAATGAAACAACAAGAGAAACTCCAGAAAATAAGCTAAATCAAATGGAGGTAAGCAACCCATCAGAGACAGAGTTCAAAATAATGGTTATAAGGATGCTCAACAAACTTATGGGGAGAATGGATGAGCACAATGAGAACCTCAACAGCATAAAAAAGGACATAGAAACCATAAAAAAAGAACCAGACAGAAATGAGGAATACGATAACGGAAATGAAGAATACACTAGAAGAATGCGATAGTAGATTGGATGAAGCAGAAGAACGAATCAGCAAATTGGAAGACAAGGTAGCTGAATATACCTAATCAGAACAACAAAAAGAAAAAAGAATTTAAAAAAATGAGGATTGTTTAAGAGACCTGTGGGACAACATGAAGCATAAAAATATCCAAATCACAGGAGTACCTGAAGAGAAGGAGAGAGAGCAAGGAATTGTGACTCTATTTGAAGAAATAATGACAGAAAACTTCCGTAACCTGGCAAAGGAATTAGACATACAAGTTCAGGAAGCACAAAGAGTTCCAAACAAGAGAAATTTAAACAGACCTATACCAAGACACATCATAATTAAAATGCCAAAGGTCAAAGGCAAAGAGAGAATCTTAAATGCAGCAAGAGAAAGGAAACTAGTTACTTACAAGGGTACCCCCATAAGAATGTCTGCTGACTTTTCAATGGAAACTTTGCAGGCCAGAAGGGAATGGCAAGAAATATTCAAAGTTATGAAAAACAAGAATCTACAACCATGGATACTCTACCCAGCAAGACATTCGGTTAAAATGGAAGGTGAGATAAAGAGCTTCCCAGTCAGAAAGAAGCTTAAGGAATTCATCACCAAGAAGCCAACATTACAAGAAATGTTAAAGGGTCTTCTGTAAAAAGGGAAGGGGTAAAAAAGAAAATAGAAATAACAAATACAAATAATAAAATGACAGTAACAATGTACCTATCACTAATCACTTTAAATGTAAACAGATTAAATGCTCCGATTAAAAGAGTAACCGAATGGATAAGAAATAAGACCCATGCATATGCTGTCTACAAGAGACTCAATTCAGATCAAATGACACTCACAGACTGAAAGTAAAGGGATGGAAAAGATATTTGATGCAAATGGAAATGAAAAAAAAAAAAAGCCAGAGTAGCAATACTTATATCAGATAAAATAGACTTCAAAGGCTATAATAAGAGACAAAGAAGGGCATTACATAATAATAAAGAGATCAATACATTAAGAAGACATAACCCTAGTAAACATATATGCACCCAACATAGGAGCATCTACATATATAAAACAACT
>NW_006494614.1:33062562-33074650 GCF_000325575.1 Pteropus alecto | reverse complement strand
AAAAAAAAAATGAAATCCTACCATTTGCAATCACATGGATGGCCCTAGAGGTTATTATGCTGAATAAGACGAAGGTAAATGCCATATAATGTCGCTTATATGCAGAATCTAAGGAACAAAAAGACCAAACTAATCAAAAACAGACTCACAAATATAGTGGACAATTTGGTGATGGACAGAGGGGAGGGGGTTTGTGAGGCTGGGAGAATGGGGTGAAGGGTTGAAGTACAAATTAGTAGTTGATAGATGGTCATGGAGATAGGGACCATGGCACAGGGAATGCAGTTAGCATTAATATGATGGCTAAGTGGAGGGCCAGGGGAGGGAGGGAGCAATAGGGGGGATCGTTTTATGAACATTGTAGATGTCTAACCAATGTACTGTATACTTGAAACTAATTTAAATAAATTGATTTTAAAAAATACAGTGATGACATCTCTATATATCAAAAAAAGGGCTTGTTTTTCTTTATGTAATTTTTCTCATTTAGGTTTTCATATTTGTTTAATTAAAATTATTGGGGTAACATTGTTTTAAAGTACATCTGAGCCCAGGTCCTCTAGAAAGAGGAGCCTGGGCAAAGATCTAGTGCCAATATTTTATTTGGAATATGCAAGTCAATGACATGAGGGTGAATAATAAAGAGAAATAAGGCAAGGAAAATTGTAAAGCAATGCAATGGTTCCTCACTAGCTACTGTTTCACAAACTGTACTAACTCAGTAGGTGGCTGGGTAGGCACGTTTTAGCAGCAACTCTTGTAAAACCAGTATGAAGTATTTCTTGGGTTCTTACTGTTTGCTCTTAGAATTACCAAATATTAGACCTAGATAGGTGATCTAATCCATTCTTTTACAGATAAAGCGATAATTTTGATTCACCACAATAGTAAGGGGTGGAGAAATGAAGCAGATGAGGAACAAAAGTATTTAACTCTTCAAAGAGATTGCAATCTAGATGAAAATAGATTAGGACATGAAAAAATGGTATAAACAGTTTGAGGCAATATATCATTATTTATCAAATTGTGTAACTCCATTTCTACCTTGGAGGATTTCATAATCTCGTAAAAGACTAAACAAATGATACATTTACAGTGTTAAATAAAGACCAAAACAATGAGAATTCCAATAGAGAGATAAAATTTGGGAGCAGACTGGAGGAAAGGACTTGTTTTGTTTTGAAACTTCGAGACAGTTTTCTGGAGCAAGGAATATTTGTTAGTGTTGAAGTGATTTTGTAAAGAGGTCAGGGGTGGGGGTGTGGAGATGAAGGCATTAGAAGCGGAGAGAACTGTGCAAGTAAATGCACAGAGAAATGAAAATGCTTGGCATGATGAGAAAATGGCAATTCTGGCACCTAGAAGGCAGAAGGAGAGGGAGACAGGTGATCAGGGTTGCCCAGAGAGGGAAGATGTGATGGCCAGTGAAGCAGAAGGGAGTCTTGGGCCAGACTGTGCCCCTGTGCTGAGGGTTTGGACTTTATTAGTTTAAACAGTGTGGAGACACTGAGAGTTTCTCAGTAGGGATGTGATAATATCGGATCTGTGTTTTCAATGATTCTGGTAGAAGGGTCAATGATATATTGGGATTCAAGAAATGGAGAGGAGAGCTAGAAATCAAACAATTAAGAAACTTTTATAGTTGATGGTTGTAGTAAATTAATGGAGATCTGAATTAGAGAATCCTTGGAAATGAAGTGGAGATGGTTTTAGAGATAGTTCAGAAGTAAATCAACTGTAAGAACCTAGGAACTTAGAAAAGTCGTAGGAGAATTTATAAGTAAGATAAATACTAATTGTGCTATCAGGTTGGGAGAATCTCTAGGTGTTTAGATTGTGGCTTTAGCTCGGCAAACTCTAGGGTATGAGCAAGCAAACAATAAGAAAAACAATAAGAAAAACTGAAGTAAATCTCTACTTCCTCCGAACCCAAGTAACTCAGGTCCTTTGTGTTCTACCTCCTAACACAAAACCTGTGCACTGAAATACCCAGATAGGCCAGTTCAGCTTTTCTAAACTCTTGCCTTCCCCTTACCAGGGCTTCCAGCTCAGAAGGCATTCTGAAGAGTCTCTGCCTGAGGCGAGAAAGGCTTTCCTGGTTTGAACATAATTACCCTATTGTGCTAGGTAGAGCCTTTCCTTGGCCTCCTGAAAGAGGCCATTGCAGCTCAGGATGGAGACTCTTATGAGATACTCTATGACTCTCTTCCACTCTTACTAAACTTACCTGTCATTCAAACAATATCTATACACACCACTGATTTCCCTGCCTGACAAGACTGCTTCAGGCCGGGTGTGACCTTTTGTTCTTTTCTAAACTATGTATATCCTCCCTTTGCTTCCTCAAAATTTCTCCTTTCGAAAAAACTTTCTTGATCAAATTCTATCATTCTATTACAAAATCTCAGACCTGCTTCCTTTGTCAGTACACTGTAGTAATTGTGTTTATATTTATTGTGTCTGTGCCCTGTTTCTGTTATTTGATTGTAAGCTCTTTGTAGGCTCTGGTCTGCTCAACTCCTTTTTGGTGTCAAAGACAGACAAAGCTGGACACTAGTAGAAAGAGCAGATTTTAACCAAGACTATGCTACTGCAATAGGGGAAAGATTTTTTTTTTTGATTTGTACAGAGGTGACTGGGCATTTTAAAGAGAGAACGAGGGAATATAGAGGCGGGTGAGCAGGGGAAGTGCCATAGAATTAGGGAAGTGAAAACTTTAAAAAGCAGGGGGTGAAAAAAGGATTGGTCTACATGAAACCCATCTGGGTTTGCTAACCAGTATTTACTGAAGTCTGGCTCCTACCCTCCCACGGAGCCCTAGGAGACAGAACTCGCCCTATCTTCAGGTTTTGGCTGGAACAAAGAGTAAGTTCTTTTGGCAGCCTTGAGTTTTCTCAGGCAGACATTTTTAAGAGGGGCTGGGGTCATCCTGGCCTTGAGCTGTTAGAAACTATTTTCATGTTTGTTCAAGCCTTTACAGGCCTAGATTGGGGCCTGATGGAGAAGCGGGCTCAGAGAAGCCTGGCTAGATTTTGGTCTAGGAGCAAATCTTTGTCAATAGGACATGATAATCAAGAACAAGTTGAAAATGTCCACTCTGACCTCAATAAAAGACTGTGGGACAAGGAGGGGAACATTATAGGGAAATGAAACAAAGGATAATTTTTATTACATTACCCACTGAAAAGACTGCTAATTTCTAACCACCAAAACCTAGTTATATTGTTCATACTGTGTTGCTAAAATCCAAACAAAAAAATGACTTAATTTATCCTTATCTGGTTTCTTAAGATAAACAAAAATTAATAGTATGAGTCATGTCCTAGTTTAAATATCCTGCACAGTGCAAGCTAGTTCCTAACGAAGCCCAGGGCTAGCTGTGCAAATTCATTTGCTGTTTAAGACATCACTCCCTTCACACTAAAGGAAGGTGACCTCTTCCTTTAACTATCTAGCTTTAACACTTAAAAATAATTAAATATTAGTTCCTTAGCCTTTATCATGTGCGTTTTGTAAATGTACAGTGTTTTCTTTCTTATTAGTCTGTCTTTCTTATTAGTCTTTCTAATAAGAAAGAAAACACTGTACATTTACAAAACACACATGATAAAGGCTAAGGAACTAATATTTAATTATTTTAAATATTAACTTTACTTGATAATTTAACTTTACTTGATATTCTGGTCCCCTGGGGTTTATGATGCAGTGGCCCCTATTTTCCCACATGATGTTCATGATAACTTCTTCCATCATGGTCCAAAAGGTTAAAAGATGAGATGGAGAAGATATGTATGAGAATAGACTTCAAATCTGCATGTACTCTATTGAAAGTGTAAGGATTGAAGGGCTAGAGAATGCACAGAGCGGTTGTAAGCAGAAAATGAGGTTTTCAATTTAAATGCAATTTACAGAAAGTGAAATCCACAGATCTTAAGTATACAGTTGAACCAGTTTTAACAAGTACATGTACCCATGTAACTCACACCCCTATTAAGAAAATTAAGATTTAGATGTATTTCCATCAACCAGAAAGTTCATTCACACCCTTTCCCAGTCGCTCTCCATCACTTCTAGAAATAACTACTCTTCTGATATCATCATTTTTTATGCTACAGAACTTCATATACATGGATTATATAGCATGTACTCTTTAGTGTCTGACTTCTTTCACACAGTATAAAGTTTTTGAGATTCATTCATGTTATCACATGTATAAGTAGTTTGTCATTTTTCATTTTTAAATAGTATTCCATTGTATGAATATACCAATTTGTTTATTCTACTGTTGGACGCCTGGCTATTTCTAGTTTTTGATATTGTAAATAGAGCTGCTATGACCTTTCTCGCACAAGGCTTTTTGTGGACATAGTTTTTACCTTTAGATAAATGTTAGGATTGGCTTTACTGGGTTATAGGAGTAGATGTGTGTTTAACTCTTTAGGAAACTTCCAAGCAGTTTTTCACAGTGGTTACACCATTTTACATTCCCATCACAATGACAAAAGTTGTGTTTGCTCCACATCCTTGTTAACATTTAATGCAAACTCAGTTTGCAATGACATCCTTATAGTTTTAATTTGCATTCCCTCAGTAACTTAATGACCTTAAACATCTTTTCTTGTGCTTGTTGGACATTCACATATCTTCTTCAGAAAGAGTTTGTTCATGTCTTTTGCTCATTTAAATTGGGGTTTTTGTCATTTTATTATTGCAGTATAGGAGTTCTTTATATATTTAGATTAATAGTCCTTTGTTGGATTTATATGTTGTGATACTTTCTCCTGGTCTTTGGCTAGTATATGTTTTTTTCTTAATGGTATTTTTTGATGAGCAGAAACTTTTAATTTTGATGAAGTCCCACTTTACCATTTCCCTTTATAGTTAATGCTTTGTGTCCTCTCTCTCAAAAAAAGAATTGCCTACCAAAGGTTGTGAAGATATTCCTCTATACTTCACTGTCTAGCACACCCCTATATCAAAGTGGATATATATGTTTTTCTTATCTTGTAGTACTGATTTAGGAATGATAATTAATTCAAGTTTATGTATATAAATAGTTTAAGGAGCCAGAGGAAAGTGTAATTAGATGGATCATTTTATAAACTATATAAATGTCTAACAAATGTACTGTATACTTGAAACTAATAAAATAAAATTTAAAAATAAATAAAAGCAGAACAAAGCAGAAAGATGTATAATTATTTCTTAAATCCAGGATTCTTTAATAGTAGCCATCCAAGATAGTATTTGTGAAGGATTAGCTTCCTCTGCAAACACAAGTTTTTGCCATCTGATCTCATTCCTCAAACATTTTGTCGCAGGAGATGTCTCATTGTCAAACCATCCCTGGGGCATCTGGATAGGCAAATCACACTGTGGACTCTTCTTCCCTCCATGATACATTAATTTTCGGTACAAAGAGATCAAGTTCAGATAAGGAGAGCATTAAAGGGAGGAGAATATAACCTTTAAAGTAAAAATCAAAGACAACTGATGGTTTTCTAGTCTTAGTCTTTATACTTTTTCTTGGCGAACTAATTCATGCCACGGTTTCAATGCCACTCAATGTTGATAACTCCCATCTTTTAGACAAGTTCTCTCTCTCTGACACCTCAGATTCAACATGTCTAAATCAGAGCTCACTATTTTGCCCCTCTACCTTCAAAAATATACCTCTTCCCTTCCTGTATTTTCATCTCCCTAGCCACCAAAGGAAGATGCCATTGAGTCTCCCTTGATCCCCTCCCTTGCTCGGCTACTAAAGCTCTATGAGTTGATCTCAAAAATCTCTGTCTTTTCTCCACTGTCCCCTTTCCTGTTTCTCTTGCCTTAATTTCATCATCTGGTTACAAAACTTTCCTTATTAGTATGCCTATTTTGCCCTAATCCGTCTCACCTTTATTTATTCATTTAAAACAAAAATATTCGGTCCTAAGTGGGTGCCAAGAAGTGGACCAGGCACTGGAGATATCAAGAGCACTAAGACAAGGCCCTGGACCTCAAAGGTTCAGAGTCTATTGCACAATGTATATATGAAAACAAATAATTGGAGAATCATTTGATAATTATAGTGACAGAAATATACCCAGGGTATTATGGCAGCGTTGAGAAGGGCACAACGTTGGGGTATGTGCAGATGTATGTGTGCGTGTGTTCAGATTAGCAAAGACTTCTTGTAAGGTGATGACTTGACTGGGACTTAGGATTGAGAGGATAGGAGATTTGAGAGAAGGGACATTCCAGGCTGAGGAATCTTTCTACAAAAAAAAAACCCACAGGAACAAGAAAGAACATGGGGTATGTGTGCGGACTAACAAATATTTTTATATAGCTCATACATAAGGTGTCCATTGGGGGTGGTGAGAGATGAGACTGTGTAAGTAGGCAAAGGCCAGATCCTAGAGGGCCTTGTATACTTAGTGAAGGAGTTTCTTTAATCTAGAAAATGAAGGAGATTCACTGATGGTTCCACGCCAGGGAGTAACATAGACATATTATCATTTTAGGTAGATTATTCTGATAATAACGTGGCTGATAGATTTGAGGAGATATCTGCTATAGTAGAAAACCTGAACTTAGACAGAGATAGGCATGGAGCTGGTAAATACATAGTCAATAAAGTCAGCAGGACCTGACAGTTATCTAGATGTCCAATTGAGGAAGAAAGAGAGCAAGGATAACATGTTTCTAGATTATGTGTGGAGGTACGTACCATCATTAGAGCTAGAGAATACAGGAGGAGGTGCAGATTTGGAGGAAAAATAATAAACTCAATTTTGGATGAATCTGAGGTGCTTGTGGGATGATCAGTAGGCAGCCGAATATCAATATCTGAAAAGGAAGGGACCTGGCCCCAGATGTCCCTGTTAGTAGCCATCAGTTATCTTCATCCAGCTGACCTGCCTAGGTTCCCAGTGGCAGGCAGGTATGGCCCTCTGTGGAGAGATGCAAAGTGAAGGAGATACCAATTCCCCACAAGCTCTTCTTTGATATTTAAGCCTGGCAGCATGATCCTTGTTCTCCAGCCAAACCTCTGCAAAATGGCAGATGTGTTAGCTAGTTGAGTGAATTTTCATTGATTATCCTGGTACCTTGACCCTACGAAGAACGTGGATTAATAACTTTAGAACCTCTTTTCCCATAACAAACTTGTTTCTGATGCTTTTTGTCCCTGACAGACTTGTCTATTATAATTTATCTAGCCTATTTGGAGGATGAATGGAGTGGACCTAAAATGAAGACAGTTTTTCTTTCGATCGAAGAAGGAGATCGGGGTGGCAGAGGGTGGGGGGTATGAAAGTTGGTGCAGAGGGCCATTAGGTAAGCTACAGATTCTCTATTTTATCTGGATTTCATTTGAGGTTGCAATATTTCTTCAGACTTCCTCATCCTCTCAAAGTCAGATAAAAATAAAAAGTGCTATTCTTCAATAAACATTCAACTTTACTGAGATTGTACTATGTGTCCAGTACTGTTGTATGGGCTTGGGATTTTAAAATGACAATGACACAGCTCTCGTCCTCAAGAAATTCAGCCTACAGTGGTAGTTTTCAGTGCTAGCTACCCTTTGTTCAAGGTAGTGCTAGGTTTATCTGGGGTTTTAAAAACTAGTGTCCTACCACAGACCAATTGAATGAGAGTCCTTGGGGTAAGGTTTGGATATCAGAAATTGTTTTTTAAACCTTTTTATTATGGAAAAGTTAGAGATTGATAGAGAAAAGAGTATAATGACACCCTCCCCATGTATATATCACCCAGATTCAACAATGATCAACAAATGGTCAAACTTACTTCTTCCATAACTTCCCTCACACCTCCTCACTATTGGATGGTTTTATAGATGACCCCTCAAAGTCTTTCAGCTCATTTTTGATTACTTTGATATGTATCTCTAAAATTATTTATGAAACACATCTTTATCATACCTAAAACAGTAAATAAAATTCCTTAATGTCATCAAATATCCAGTCAGTTGTCAAATTTCTCCGATTGTCTCAAACAACTTTTTGCAGTTAGTTTGTTTGAATTAGTGATATCTATACATTGCATTTGGTTAATATACCTATTACATTTATTTGAATTTATAGGTTCCTCCTCACTCTTTTTTCTCTTCCTTGCAACTTAATTTTGAAGAAACCTGGTCATTTGTCCTATAGAGTTTTTCACATTTTAGATTCCGCTGACTGCATCCATATGGTCCTCTCATGTTCTTTTGTTTCCTGATTTCATGAAAACCAATAATTAGATTTACTCTATATTAAGGTTGGAATTTTTAACAAGAATATTTCTTAGGTAATGATAGATTTCCTATTGCATTATATCAGGAAGTACATCAAGTCTGGTTGCCTCTTTCTTTGTGATCAGTAAGTAAATCTTGATAGCTAAGATAGAGCAAATTGATGGTGGTGCTATCTTATATCATAAAGAATTAAGATTTTCAGCAGAAATAAAAAAGATATGTAAACATTAAATCAAGATAGGTAAATAAAACCTCTAACCCTAAATTTGAATTGGAAAGGTCAGAGTGAAATTCTAATATATTTTCTCCTTTAAAAAATACATATTTCCTAACTGTTCACAAGAAAGGCTTATAACAAAATAAACAATTTACAATCAATGGGCACCTTTAAGCCCATATTATAGTATCTGAACATAATTTCTCACTAAAAAGTACTAAAACTCCTTGGAGAAATGCATGGGTCAGGTCTGTAGCAGAAAATATATGAGATGAGCTAGGAATTTTCTTACCTTTGCTGTGTATACCTCAAGACATACAAGGACTAGAAGAAAAATTCTTTATGGAAAAATAAAAAAGGGGGGAAAAATTAGACTTATTACAATTTTGTAACTCCCGATGAAATAATGGGTCTAGTCAAAGTACAAAGTTAGGCTCTTTTGTTTAGTGTTGCCTACTTTACTAATTTTGAGATCTTCCTTATGCCAATCTTTAGGATAATCTGTGCCTTGCTGTAATACCCCTCTGTCTTGAGTACTAAATTGTCAGGCTGAGCATGCAAATTATTCAGTGATCACTGAAAGCTTGCACTAGTATCAGGACTGCTGGATCAGCCTTCTCTTCAATAGAGCCTTCCCTTCCTGGGAAACTCTTCTCAGCTCATTAATAACAACAAAGAAATTCTATTCCAGGAGGTCTCCTGTTGCCGAGGACTTCATGGGACTTCCATGAGCAGTTAGTGATTAACTATCTCAACAGTTGGCCATGCTACCCCAAGGAGATTTGTCCTATTCCATATAATCCCTGATATGTTGCTTATCTCCCAGAAAGTTATGATAACTGCCTAGTTGGGTGCCTTGATCACTGTACCAGTTGAATGTAAATATGGGCAAATGGCTTGCTTGCTCAATGAGACAAAGTATAGCATGACTGTGACAGCAGGGTCTTACTCTCATCTGGGTGATCTGGCTGTCACCACAGCTTGAATGCTAAACCTATCAGTAGCAGAGACCCAGGGTGATCCCTTAACGTGGCACCGTTCCTTGGAGGGGTCAGCTAGGCACCTGGTGGCAAGTTGATTCCATGCGATCCCTTTTACCATGGAGCGGGCAGCACTTTATTTGTAATGGATAAATATATATTCAAGTTATGGATTTGCTTTTCCTTCTCACATTGCTTCTTCCAGCATTTGTTGAATTAAAGAAAGTTTTATCCTTTATCATGGTACACTGTTTAACATTGACCCTGACCAGAGTCATGCACTTTACAAAGGTGTACAACAATGGACTCATGCTCTGAGAATTTATTGGTCTTACCACATCTCCCATCACCCAAAAGCAGCTAGCTTAAAAGAATGATGGACTGATCTACTGAAAGTCAGGGTGCTGTTCCAGAGAATGTGGTATATACCTTAACCCAGGGACCACTCTATGGTGGTGTCTGCTTTATAGTCAGAACCCAGAGGTTCAAGAACCAAAGGGTAGAGGTGGGAATGGCCTCTTTCATTATTTCTTACAATTTACTTTCAGCATTTTCCCTTTCTATTGCCATAATAAGCGAGCTTGGAAGTCCAGGTGCCCAAGGGAGAAATATTTTTCCAGGGAACATAGTCAGGCAGTCTTGTTAAAATGAAAATCGAGACCTCCTCTGGTATTTTTGCCACCCTCCTCCGACTTTTTTTCGGGTGGGGACATAAATAATTACTGGAAATTTTAAATATCAAATGAATAAGCTGAATTAATGGTTATGACTACAATTTTCAGTCAATATTTTGACTTTCATTCAAGGTCTGAGCTTGATTTCTACATAGTATTATTCACATGCATTCCTGTACCTATTTTTATCAAAATGGGGACTCGAGCCAGGCTTTGTTCTGACTTCAAAGAGGCAGATAAAATGGTGACTCTACTGGTTGGGGTGTTGAATCTCAATTTACAATGAGAAAATGGACTTTATTTGAAATCTAGGGAATTCATCAAGGTAAGACCCTCAAAGACTGAAATACTAAAAGAACGAGGTTTGAATATGAGGAATGAGGTTCAGACTATGTCTTAATCTGTTTGAGCTGCTACAAAAAAATAACTAGGTGGCTTGTAAACAGGATACATTTTTTTCTCACAGTTCTGGAAGCTGGGAAGTCCAAGATTATGGCAGTCCAAGATTCAGTATCTGGTGAGAGCCCACTTCCTGGTTCATGCACAGTCTTTCTGCTGTGGAAGGGATGGGGGATCTCTTTCTGGGGCCTCTTTTATAAGGGTACTAACCCTGTTCACTAGGGCTCTGCCTTCATGACTTAATCACCTCCTAGAGGCTCCACCTCCTAATGCCATTATCTTGGAGGTTAGAATTTCAGTGTGTGAGTTTGGTGGGGGGACACATACATTCAGTCCATAACACCGTATCAGGTAAAGAACCTCACTGAGCTGAGGTACTGGCAGAGGGCCGGGGAAATGTGGAATGAGTAGTAGAAGAAAGAAGCCATGATTCTCAAATTCGGCTTTGTAACTAGTTAGAAAAGTGAGGAATGTAGCAGCTGTGTTTTGCTAATTGTCTTCCCCACTCCCTTCCCCGAAAATATTTTTTTGCGATATTTTAAATGAAATATTCATATAACATAAATTCAGCATCTTAAAGTATACAATTAAATGATTTTTAGCATATTTATATTTTGTGCAACCATTACTACCTAATTCCAGAACATTCTGTTACCTCAAAAAGAAACCCCGTATCTGTTAGCAGACATTTCCAATGCCCTCTTCCTCGCATCCACTAGCAATCACTATTTTTTTTTTTGTTTCTATAGATTTGCTTATTCTGGATATTTCATATCAATGGAATCATATAATATGTGGCCTTTTGTGTCTGCCTTATTTTACTTAGAATAATGTTTTCAAGATTTATGAATGATGTAGCATGTATCAGTACTCAATTCCTTTTTATAGCTGAATAATAGTCCATTGTATGGCTATATCACATTTTGTTTAGACACTAGGATTATTTCTTCTTTTTGGCCATTATGAATAATGCTGCTATGAACATTCATGTATATGTTTTTGTGTGTTTTGTTTTCTTTTGGTTATGTGCCTAAGAGAGGAATAGCTAGAAAACAGTAATTCTATTTTTAACTTTTTGATGAACTTCCAAACTGTTTTCCACAGTGCTATATCATTTTACATTCCCACCAGCAATGCATGAGAGTTCCAGTTTCTCCAGATACTCCACAGCACTTGTTAATGTGTGTGTGTGTGTGTGTATGTATGTATGTATGTATGCATGCATGCATGCATGCATGCATTCATTCATTCATTTTGTTATAGCTATTCTAGCAGGTGTGAAGTAGTATTTCATGGCCTGTGGATATGGACATTACAGGTTAAATTCTCTTCTACTTTGAACCTATCTTGGATAATTTCATTTCTCCTTTATTTCTAATATTTTCATTTAAAACAGTGTTGCAGTGAACAACCTCATGCATGTGTCATTTTGGAGAAGTACGTGTATGTAATTTGGAAGTATATGTGCATGTAACAGACAGGATAAATTTCTCGAAGTAAAATTTACTGGGTCGAAAGATATAAGTAGTTTGATTTTGGTGGATCCTAATTATCCTACATAGTTGTAACAATTTACATT
>NW_006494614.1:33059591-33061485 GCF_000325575.1 Pteropus alecto | reverse complement strand
GATTGTATCAGTTATTTTTTTGTTGTTATTGAGTCACATGAGTTCTTTATATATTTTGGATATTAGGCCTTTATTGGAGGCCTTATTTGCAAATATATTTTCCCATTCAGATGTTGTCTCTTTACCTTGTTGACAATTTCTTTTGCTGAGTAGATGCTTTTTAGTCTTATGTAGTCCCATTCATTTATTTTAGCTTTTACTTTCTTGCTTTTAAAGTCAAATTCATATAATCTTCTTTAAATCCAAGGTCCTTGAGTTTAGTTCCTATGTCTTCTTCTATGCTTTTTATTGTTTCAGGTCTTATATTCCTTAATTTAATCCATTTTGAGTTAATTTCAGTGTGTGATGATAGACAATAGTCTAGTTTTATTCTTTTGCAGGTGGCTTTCCAATTTTCCCAGCACATTGAAGAGGTGAGGCTTTCCTTTCTCTACTGTATGGTTTTAGTACTTTTGTCAAAAATTATTTGCCCATATAAACATGGGTTTATTCTGGACTCTCGATTCTGTTCTACTAGTCTGTGTGTATGTTTTTCTGCCAATACCATGCTGTTTTGATTATAGTTGCTTTGTAGTATAATTTGAAGTCAGGCAGAGTAATATATAGACTTAGTCTTTTTTCTCAGGATGACTTTTTTTAGGCAAGGCAACCCTTGGTTGACCTCATAGATTGCAAGGACCTTGTCAGCTTACAATCCCTTATTTTTTATTTTTTAGACCTACAGCACCTGATCTTCCTAGGTGGTCTCCCATCCAAGTACTAACCAGGCCTAACCCTGCGTAGCTTCCGAGATCAGACAGGATCAGGCTTGTTCAGGGTGGCATGGCCGTAGACTTGTCACCACAATTTTGACCCCTTTTACACCATCTACCTCCCCCTCAAGATAATTTTAATTTGCATTCTTTAATTATTGCAGTGAACATTTTCATATTTAAGAGACATTTGTATTTCCTCTTTTGGGGATTGCCCATTTGAAAAAATTGAGTTGTTGGTCTTTTTTCTTAGCTCTTTATGCATGCTATCTTTGTATATTAAAAAAAAATGAGCTTCGCAATATAACTTTACAAATATATTTTCCAGTTTGTTGTTTGTCTTTGGAATTTGTTTATAGTGGCTTTTACTTTGCAGATATATTTGATTTTCAATTTTGTCAAATTTATAATTTTTTTTTGTTTATGGGTGTGAGCTTTATGTCATAGAGAGGCTTTTTCCACTGAGTTTATTAAAGAATTTCCTCATGATTTCTTTTTTGTTTGTTTATTTGAATCAAATATCACATTATTGCTCTCGAAATCCTTTCTTTTTAAAAATTTTCAATTAAAGTTGACACTCAATATTATTTTATATTAGTTTCAGGTGTACAGCATAGTGGTTAAATATTTATATAATTTGTGAAGTGGTCTCCCAATTAGTGTAGTGCCAACTTGGCGCTATACATAGTTATTACAATATTATTGACTGCATTCTCTATGCTGTACTTCGCATCCCCATGACTATTTTGTAACTACCAATTTATACTTAATCTCTTCATCTTTTTCACTCAGCTCCCCTCAACCTCCCTCCCATCTGGCAACCATAAGTTTGTTTCCTGTATCTGTGAGTCTGTTTCTGTTTTGTTTATTCATTTATGTCGAGAACACTAATTAAGCGGCATTTAAATTAATACCTAAGAGTAAAAGGGGTGTTGAAATTCATTTAAGACTGAACTGTCATTCCAAAATTATTTGTATATTAGTAACTAAGCTACTTTCCCTTAAAGAGAATCCATTTCTAAGAACGATAATTACACTTTAAACTGATATATATTCCTTTAACATTACGAATTCCATGGACAGGACTAATTTTACTGTTAAAGAGTAACCAGCATATGTACTGTGTGTGAACTTCCGTGTGT
>NW_006494614.1:33054978-33059396 GCF_000325575.1 Pteropus alecto | reverse complement strand
TTCCTTCCTTCCTTCCTTCCTTCCTTCCTTCCTTCCTTCCTTCCTTCCTTCCTTCCTTCCTTCCTTCCTTTTTTATTTTTTTAATGAATTTTGGATAATAACCCCTTATCAGATGTATTATTGGCAAATATCTTCTCCCATTCAGTAGGTTGTCTTTTTGTTTTGTTGACAGTTTACTGTGCAAAAACTTTTTGGTCTGATGTAGTCTGATTTGTTTATTTTTTCTTTTATTTCCCTTGCCTGGGGAGATATATCAGAAAAAATATTACTAAGAGCAATGTCAGAGGGATATTGCCTATATTTTCTTCTAGGAGTTTTATGGTTTCAGGTCTTATATTTAAGTCTTTAATCCATTTTGAGTTTATTCTAGTATGTGATGTAAGAAGATGGTCCAGTTTAATTTTTTTTGCATGTTTCTTCTCGGTTTTCCCAACACCATTTATTGAATAGACTGTCTTTATTTCATTGTATATTCTTGCCTCCTTTGTCATTGATTAAATAACCATATAGGCATGGGTCTATTTCTGGGCTTTCTATTCTGTTCCATTCATCTATGTGTCTATTTTTATGCCAGTACTATGCTGCTTTGATTACTATAGTCTTATAGTATAGTTGGCTATCAGGTAGCATGATGCCTTCATCTTTTTAAAAAATATTTTATTTTTCAATTAGTGTTGACATTCAATATTATTTTATATTAGTCAATTTTGTTCTTCTTTCTCAGGATTGCTGTGGCTATTAGGGTTCTTTTATGGTTCCATACAAATTTTAGGATTATTTGTTGTAGTTTTGTGAAAAAATATCATTGGTATTTTGATAAAGATTACATTAAATTTATAGATTGCTTTGGGTAGTATGAACATTTTAACGATATTCTTCCTACCCATGAGGATGGTATATGCTTCCATTTATTTGTATCTTCTTCAGTTTCTTTCATGTCATAATTTTCCAAGTACAGGTCTTTTATTTCCTTGGTTAAATTTATTCCTGGGTGTTTTTTTTTTGATGCAATCATAAATGAGATTTTTTTTTTCATTTCTCTTTCTGATAGTTCATTATTGGTGTATAAAAAGGCAGCCAATTTCTGGATATTGGTTTTGTGTCCTCCTACTTTACTGCATTTATCAGTTCTAAGTTTTTTGGTGGAAGCTTTAGGGCCTCATGATCTCTTATAGCACATTTATAATTTTATTATTTAAACTGAAATCTTTGACCCAATAGGAAATTTTGCTGATGTAAAGTGGGAAGTGTTGATACAACTTTAGTTTTATTTTTAGATGGCTACCCAGTTTCCCAAAATCATTTATAAAATCAATTCATCTTTTCACCATTGAATTTAAGTTTTCATCTTTATCTTTACTAAGTAAAAGAGAAGGCTTTACATATGGAGGTTCTAGAATATATTTAAATGCTGACGAGAATGATCCAGTGGAGATGGAGAGAGCTGAAAATTTGGGAGTGAAATACCTGAGATGGTAAGAGAGAATAAGATTCAAAATATTTTAGTAATTAATAATAAATTAACATTTATTGAGGGCTTATTATATGCCAGGCAGTATTCTATATGCTTTATGTGGATTCAATAACTTAATCATCTGAATAAGGGTACATTCCTACTTAAAATATCACTTGCTTAGGAAGTACCAAAACTGAATGCTGTGTTTCACTATAACTGGTTCTAACCACTGGAAGCTGGAAAAATGACTAAGAATTCTGTGAACGTGTATGTCAGACTCTCATAGAATCTAACTGAAAAAATTTTTGACCAATAAAGAGTGGGCTTCTGTAGACCTGTACAGTCATTCTTCTCTGTCCAGAGTGTAAACTTTTTATTCTTAATTAGTATAACCACTGGGAAGCCCCCCGCCCCTTCATTTATTTATAGAATACCCCACCCCCAGTGAACCTCTTTACTAGTACAAGTTCCCTTGTCTTTCAAGTAAATTTAGATCTTGCTTTATTAATTATCATAGTGGTTATTGGCTTTTCCCTTGTAAGCTCACAACAACACAACGAGGTGCATTCTAAAATTACCACCATTTTACTCCTGAGGATACTGAGGCCCAGAGAAGCTAAAATCATGTTGCTAGTAAGTGGTATAGCTGTGCTTTTGTAGTTTAATTCTATGGTCTTAACTACAACTCTATACTGAAATGGTAGGAAAGGAGTTGATGAGCATGTATATGCAGGTAAGTATATATTTCATGGCAGGAGGGGAGATGACTTCTATTTTCCTTTTGAAATAGAGGTTATGATGAATACAAGGAAATCAACCTGCAAATTGCATTTTCTCTAGCAATGATTATGTGCCTTTATATGGCCAAAGGAGAGGTCCACTCACCTTGGGCAGGCAGCTCTGGAAATCCCATAGTTGGCCTGAAGATAAAAACAATTGGGCAGAGAAATCTCCTAAGGGAGAAGCAAAGTGAAGGATAATAATGCACCAAAGAGCAAGAACCCATTTCACAATGTTCTCTGGAGCTGCCCTTGCATTTAGCATGGATGTGAGCCTAAAATTGTTTAGGGTTTCAGGCAAGGAGTGGAGTGTGATTCTATTTGTATACACTTAGTTCCAGCTGGTAGGAGCTGGCAGGTCACGGTTCCAATTTTCTCCCGGGAGTTAGTGTCCCAGCTACCAATGATAATTGACTCCTCCAAACCATGATCACCCTTTATTTTAACTTGCCTTTGAGTGGATCTGAGTCATTTCATTTTGAGCTTCATCAATCCACACATCTTGGTGGGCTTTTCAATAGCTATTCCCAGTGAACTGCTAATGCTGCTGGTGACTATGAGAGCAGCAGATGGAAAACAATCTCATGAAAGATATGAGAATATGAGTGAACTGGATAGAGGGTATTTTTTAAAAAAGGAAATGCATTGGGAAAGTAGCAGAAGCCTCATCCTTTTAACAAATATTCACCAAAAGCCGATTATAAAGTAAACACTGTGTTAGAAGATTAAAGACTCTTCTAAGCCATTCTTATAGAGATAGGGAGCATGATTCCACCTTTCAGCTCATCTGTAGTAACTCACCAATCTTTTGTTGAACATATTCTATGTATTTCATCAACCATAAGTTTAAAAATCAATTATTTTTTTCTCTCTAGTGAGTATTATGATGATTTTTCTTTATTACTCTAAAACTTCCAAGATTTTTTTTAAAGGGTTACAAATGTTCAAATAGACAAAATTCCAAAGTATAGATTTATTATTGACTTAGCTCAGCTTCTAAGACAAGCAGAAGTTAAATTTCAGCTTTCTCTGTACTAGTATCAAAGTAGGTTATATTTGAATTAGAGAAGGACAGGTGGAAGAGAACCAGAAACCTTCAGGGAAAAACTGTAGAGGGGACTTTAATAGACTTTTTTTCTTCTAAGACTATTATTTTGTATTTTTATTACTGGTCCAGTCATAATTCAGCTCACACCAGAATTTGTGGTTCTTTAAGGTTGTAATCTCATAACCAAATTGCATTTAAGGTTTATTGGGAAAATGTGAACTTAAAAGAATATTTGTTTGGCCATGAAATGCTATAATTTGATTATACTCATGGAAACTCAGTTTTAGACTAAATGGCCTTTAATTTCTCTTTCTGCTGCAAGATTCTAAGTCAATATATGTTCATAGACCTAAATGCCCTTCCTGACCATTTTGACTTATTCAAGTCTTACTCCATTCAAGTATGACATCTTTTGTGATTTCTCCACCTGGAAATTGTCATCCATTCCTTGAACTCTCCATAGAACTTAACTTGTAACTTTTTTTTTTTTTTAATTTATTATTATTTATGCCTTCAGCACTTGGCCTTTCTAAGTGGTCTCCTATCCAAGTGCTAACCAGGCCCGACTCTGCTTAGCTTCTGAGATCGGACATCAGGCTTGTTCAGGGTGGCATGGCCATAGACCATGGACCATGGCTCCACTGGAGTATGAACCCAGGACCTTCTGTGTGTAAAGCAGACGTGCTAACTGCTACACTATGGAACCACATCCTTGTAACTCTTTCTTGCTGGTGTTTTAGTTACAGATATATGGAACATATTCCTTAATGAACTAAAAACTTAAACTCAAGGAGAGTGCCTTGATTATATTTGTACTAACCACAGCAGAGCATTGTGCCTTGCAGATTTTTTTTTTTTAATGCTCATTAAATGTTTATTGAATGTGAATAAGTTCCTATGGTGTATTAATGTTAAGATACAAATTCATTCATTCATTCATTTATACATGAGATTATACCTGAGGAAATAGCCAATGAGACAGAGAATTTGTGTGGATAAGTAGAAGACTAGTTAAGAATAGGTGCAGACATTTGAATGAGTAATAGCAAGCCATCCTAATTATCTTTCTGCTTCCAGGTTTGTGACCACTGTCTACACATCAGCCTGAACAATTCTTTTATAACTTAAAATAGAA
>NW_006494614.1:33051805-33054963 GCF_000325575.1 Pteropus alecto | reverse complement strand
ACCTTCAATGATTTCCCATCATTGTATTCTGGTACAATCCAGAGTCCTACAGGACCTGGCCCTGGCCCAACGCTCTATCTTTGTCACCTACTGCCTTTCTTACTTGCTATATCCACACTGTACATCTTTTGATTCTTTAGACATGTCCGTCTTACTTTCGTCTGAATTGTTCCAGACCTTTCCTCTGCCTGTAATATGTTTTCTCTTGAGTTTCTCTTGATGGACTTCTTATTTACAGCAAGTTGAAAGGTTCTGAGGTGTGGTATCTTGCTTGCCATGCTTAAGAAAGAGCAGAGTGGCCACTGTGGCTGGAGCAGGGAAAACAATGGGAATAAGGGAGAGGAAATAAAGCCTGCGCAGTGGTCAGAGGCAACATGGGGTATGGCTTGTCGGCGATGTTAAGAACTTTGGGTTTTATTCTGGGTCAGAGGAGAAGCCATAAAGAATTTTGAGCAGATGAATGAAACAATCTGATTTATATTTATAATGAATTACTCTGACTGCTGTGTGGGGAATGTAATACAGGGATTTAGAGCAGAAAAAGAGAGATCAGGTAACTAGTTCAAATGAGAGATGATGGTGGTCTTAGACTAAAGGGCTAGTTCCTTAATCTTAGTTGCATAAGTATCCATTCTCCACCTTTTCCATGGTGATGGAATTTTAGCCAGGCACATGGCTGCCTAGCCTTACCCCACATCCCAGGATTCCTTATAGTTAAGTGTGGCCATGTGGCTCATTTCTCTTCAATGGAATCAGAGAACTTGTGTGTTCCTTCTAGGTCGAGACCTTCAGTATGTATGCCTTTTCTAGGCCTTTAGACTCTTTTTCTTCTTTCCCACAGTAAGTTTTCAGCAGATGGGGATGGTGAGTTGCTAGCAAGACCCATTGAAACAAACTTGCCATGAGTGGAAGCTTAGTATTCATATTTTTTAAATAGTTTCCCAGATAATTCTGATGAATGCCTTGGTTTGGAAATACCTACTTTATATTTGCTATATATGTCATGTAGTATTCTGTTAAATAAGTGCCTTCATGCCTTCCTTTGGAAGAAAGACTAGTCTAGAATTCATGATATTCTCGTAGGTGCTTGAAAAGGCAGAAATAACATGCCAAATCAGTCCTATTCAATGAAACAAATTTCCTGTGGACATTGATGTTAAAAACAAAAATAATAACCTTGAATGAAAGACTTCCAATTAGGGTAGTACAACCATACATTCTTCAAAAATCACTCCTACAAAACAATTAGATCCTGCATGACAAGTTTTACTGCAGTTCTGGATTAGGAAATAAGGGAAATAAATCTCCAAACCCACAAACCCAACCCAACCCAACCAAATAAATCTGTGAACTGAAACTTGAAAGGTGAACTGTTAACAGACACATAAATCAGGCTGCCTTAAATGCCAACATTGGCACTGAAACCAAGAGACCAACTCTAAGATCTGCATAGAGTTGGGGCGATGAATTTAAGACTTCTAAATTAAGCTGGATATCCTGAAGGAAATCAAATTGTTCCCAGATCAATAGTGCCCTTGGGCTATTGGCAGAATGAATAATACAAATCATCTCTGGAGAAGATCATGCCCCATTTAAGGGCTCAAGATTTCTGGGAATAAAGATCAACTAAATGTGAGCTAATAAGTGAAGACCAACAAACTAACAAGGAAACATGCCTTTACAAGTGAGAAAGGAACCCAAAGGACATCATACACTGGAATTATAATATTCTAGACAAAATAACTCTGTATAAAGCTTTTTAAAAAAAAGCCTTATTGAGATATAATTCACATACCATAACATTTACCCATTTAACCTCTTTAAAGTGTTCAATGCAAGGCTCACAGAATTCAAGAAACCAGACTACTAGATACTGGTTCATTATAAAAGATATTCGAGGGTACAAGTCAACAGCCAGATGGAGATGTACATAGGGTAAAGTTCCAAACAAAGAAGCTTCTATCCTTGAGGAGTTTGGGGCCTGGCACTGTGGTATACAGAAGCATTTTGGTTCCCACGCATGGAAGCACCTTGAACTCTGTACTTTTGGGTTTCTTGGAGGCTTTATTACACAGATATAGTTAATTAACTCACAGGCTTTATTACACAGGTATAGTTAATTAACTCACAGGCGATAGATTCAACCTCCATCACTGCCCCCAGAAATAGGGGGTGGGACTAAAAGTCTACTTATAACTGGTTCCACTGGCAACTAGCCCTCATCCTTGGGTGCTGTCTAAAGTCATCGTATTACCAGAAACCCAGTTGTGGAAGAAAGGGGTTTATCATGATTAATAAGAAAATTATTTCACATTCATGATTCTAGGAACTGAGGAAAGAGACCAAACATTATAATAAAAAATGGGCACATTGCACTGATCACTCAGGAAATTCCAAGGGTTTTGGATGACATGAGGCAAAAATCACACATGAAGAACGAATATATATAAGAGAAATATTTTTTGTCACTGGAATGACCTAACCTCTGAAAGTTGTAACGCCCGTGTAGTGAATCTATACTAGCTTAACTTTCAGAACATATAAAAACTCTTCTCCTTCATAGCTCTGACCCTAACACGGTGTCGATGTCACCCAATTACATCTTTGTACATTGTGTGTCCCAAAACATAGACTAATAATTTCTTTTTACTACATTAGTCTCTTAAGTCAAAAAGCAAACAGTGCAGCTACAAACCAAAGTCACAACAGTATTAGCTTTTTTCTTTAAACTTTATTTATTTTTATTTATTTTCTTAAGCGAGGCAACTCTCGGTTGACCTCACAGATTGCAAGGACCTTGTCAGCTTACAATGCTATTTTTTTATTTTTTATTTTTTTATTTTTTACGCCTACAGCCCCTGGTCTTCCTAAGTGGTCTCCCATCCAAGTACTGACCAGGCCCGACCCTGCTTAGCTTCCAAGATCAGATGGGATGGGGCTTGTTCAAGGTGGCGTGGCCATAGAGTACTAGCTTTTATAATTGTCCATGCACTGAGTTTCAGCAGAGATCTTAATTTCTTCATAAAGCTTTGAGTCTCTGCCCAATGTCCTTTTATTCCAATCTGAAGGATGTGCTATGTGCCAGGCGGGTCTAGTGGTAAAGAACTTCCTCAGCATTGGTTTATCTGGGAATGTCTTAAGGTCTCCCTCATTTTCAG
>NW_006494614.1:33049865-33051706 GCF_000325575.1 Pteropus alecto | reverse complement strand
ACTCTTTGAATACATCAACCCACTGCCCCCTGGTCTCCACAGTTTCTGTTGAGCAAATGCTCATTATCTTATTGGCAAAAATATGATGAAGCTACCCTCCTCTCAGCTTTACAGATGTTAATAATGTACCTTATCTTATTCAACAGAACATTTTCCTATGGTATCATGATATCAGTTAACTTGTAGCATCATTTTTAAGAAAAAAGAATTGAACATTTTAAGTGTAGATACTCTAAGGTCTTTAAAGGACAAAATTTATTGCAGATCTTCAAATTATAAATGAAAAGGTCACTGAAGCATCCTACAGATTTTACTTTATAATAAAGTAAATATCAATCTTTACTGTCTCACATAAACAAAGAGCTCTTTGGGGTCCTTATTTGTTTTTGTTTTTGTTTTATTTGTTTTGTTTATACTTTTTTAAGTGTAAAAAATATAATATCTTGAGACCAAGTATTGAGGAAACCCCTGGTTCATATCTGGCCATGATTGGTCCATGTCTTGTTCTGACCTCATAAAGCACCATTGTGATGGAATTAGAAAAAACTCCTATAAAGGCCCTGACTGGGCTGAGGTTTTTGTCCTTAGAGCCCAGGAAGCTGATTTGTGGTGACCTGTTGGACTTGGACTAGTTAGCTTGTTTTCTCCTTTTTTTGTTGTTGTTTTGCTTATTTTTCCTCTTGCCTTTACTTTCTTTTTCCCATTTTTTTAATTCTCGTTTTTCTTGTTTTTTCCCCCTCCCTTTTCTTTGTCCTTTTTCTTTCGTTTCAGTGTTTTCATTTGCTTTTCCTCAGTTTTTTTCTTTGTTCTCTTCTCATATTTTTTTCTGTTTTTCTTTGTTCTCTCATTTTTTTCTTTGAAAATTTTTTTCAGTTAGTATTTTTTTCAGTTAGCATCGTTAGTGCATTCAGTAGAGTTAGTATTGGTATTGTTAGTATAGTTAGCATTGCTTATTAGTATTAGCACAGTTAGCATAGTTAGCATTGTTTATTAGTATTAGCACAGTTAATTAGTATAGTTAGCATTTTTATTAGTATTAGCACAGTTAATAGCATAGTTAGTATTGTCTGCTAGAATAGTTTACAGTGATAGTATTATCAGTTAGTGTAGTTAGTGGTCACTATGCCACATGACCTTGCAGCCACCTCTATTGGCCACTACCAGCTCTTGCACACCATTGGCGAGGGCAGCTTTGCCAAGGTGAAGTTGGCCCGACATATTCTTACCGGGGTAGAGGTGGCTGTCAAAGTCATTAGTCGGCGGGGCGCCTATCGACCTTTACAAGAAATAAAAACTATGAAAAGCCTGAACCACCCCAATATTGTAAAATTATATCAGGTGATTGACACCGAATACACCATCTTCCTTGTAATGGAGCACGCGAGCAGAGGGAGCTTATCTGGATATCTTCAGCGTTTTGGCTGTATGAAGGAGCACGAGGCCCAGGGCATCTTCCGACAGCTGATTTCGGCTGTGCATTATTGCCACCAGAAGGGCATCGTCCACAGGGACCTGAAGTCAGAGAATGTGCTTTTGGATGCTGAACTGAATGTGAAACTTGCAGACTTTGGACTCAGCAGTGGGTATGTTGGCCGCAAGCTGCATCTGTTCTGTGGCAGCATTCCTTATGTCGCCCCAGAGGTCTTCCTGCGGCAAGGCTACGATGGCCCCGGAGCCGACGTATGGAGCCTGGGAGTTATCCTTTACGAAATTGTTACCGGAAAATTGCCGTTTATGGCATTAGATGTGACTGTGCTACGGCAGAAGATCCTGAAAGGACAGTACCAGGTCCCCTATTTCGTGTCCTTTTTGTGCAAGAACATTCTGAAAAAAATTTTGAC
>NW_006494614.1:33035316-33046756 GCF_000325575.1 Pteropus alecto | reverse complement strand
ATCTCTAGGTCCATCCATGTCGTTGCAAATGGTAGTATTTCATTTTTTTAAATGGCTGAGTAATATTCCATCGTATATATTAGCCATAATCTACCCATGTCAAGCCTCTTAATTTAATTACATCTGCAAAGACCTCTTTTCCTTAGCAGATAACATGTGCAGGGATTAGGACTTGACATTTTTGGGTGGCCGTCATTCAGCATACTACACTCGTTATCCTGTCTACCTGTAATACCCTTTTCTTTCAGTTTCTTTCTCCCCTTTAGCACTCATTTCATGGTTTACCTCCTTCAGGAAGCCTTTTCTCACTTTCTCAGTGCCCCATAATGTTCTGAACATAGTTCGTCACTATCATTCTTTTAAATATACTTATTTTTCAGTGCAATTTAGGCTTATAGAAAAATTGTGTCAATTTCTAGGGAGTTTTCGTATACTCCCTCTTGCCATGCCCTCTTTACTGTTTCCCCTATCTTCAAACATCTTGCTTTAGTGTGGTACATTTTTTATATAATTGATGGACCAATATTGTGTCATTATTATTAGTGAAAGTTTATAATTTACATTAGGTTTTCCTTTTTATTGTACCGTTTTATGGGCTTTGAGAAATGTATAATGTCCTGTATCCATCTGCCTTTACCTTATCTTACAGAATAATTTCACTGTTCTAAAGTGTCCTGCCCTCCACCTATATATTCTTCTCCTCATTTCCCTTAATTCTTTGCAATGACCGGTCTTTTTAATGTTGTCATATGCCTTTTCCAGATGTCATATAGTTGGAATCACACATTATGTAGCCTTTTCAGATTGGCTTATTTCACTTAGCAATATGCATTTAAGTTCCCACTGTACCTTTCTGTGAATGCAAGTTCATTTTTTAGTACTGAATAAAATTCCTTTGTTTGGATATACCACAATTTATTTATCCATTTACCTATTAAAAGACAACGTAGTTGCTTACAAGTTTTGGCAATTTTTAATAGAGTTGCTACAAATATCTGTATGCAGGTTTTGTGCGAACAGAAGTTTTCAACTCCTGTGGGTAGTTGAAATACCACGGAGTGCAATTGCTGAATTGTATGGTGTAAGCACGTTTAGTTTTATAAGAAACTGCCAAAATATTTTCCAAAGTGGTTGTATCATTTTGCATTTCTTCTAGCAATGAATGAAAGTACCTGTTGCTCTATATCCTTATCAGCATTTGGTGTTGCCAGTGTTTTGAATTTTAGCCATTCCGATGAGTGTGTAATGATATCTCATTGTTGTTTGAAATTCCCTAAGTACAAAGATGTACAGCATCTTTCATGTGCTTATTTGTCATCTACATATTTTTCTTTGTGAAGTGTGTGTTCAGATCTTTTGCCCTTTGTTAAATGCGGTTGTTTTCTCATTGTTGAGTTTAATAGTTCGTTGTCCGTTTTAAATGCAAGTCCTTTATCAGATGTGTTGTAAAACTAACATCTGATAAAGTCTCCCAGTCTGTGCCTTGTCTTTTCATTCTCTTAATGGTGTGTTTTGCAGAGCAGTTGTTTTTAATTTTAGTAAAGTTCAAGTAATCAATATTTTCTCTCAAAGATTATACTTTTGGTGCTATATCTGAAAAGCCATTGCTAAACCTAAGATCACTTAGATCTATTTAGATAAATACATAAATATTTATCTAGATAAAAATCAATTTATCTAGATTCATCATCTATCTTTTAAAAGTTTTACAGTTTTGCATTTTACATTTAGATCTGTGATCTTTCTGAGTTATGTTATTATCTTTTTGTTGTTCCTCTCTCCCGCTTTATTGTATCTGTCCGTGAATTCTCCTTTATCATGTCTTACTTTTTCTAGTACTCTTAGGACTCAGTCGGCCTTTAAAAAATAAGTGAGGGAGTAACCTTTATTTGGCTCGGCAACTCCACCATTCTTAAGAGTATCATGGCTGCTGAGGCTTACTAACCTGAAAAAAAGATACAGAACTTTCCGTGTGGAACCTCTGCTTGCATGCTCTTGTGATCATAAAACAGCTGTTTCCTCAGGCCTCCAAAGACTTGCACAGTGGTGCAGGAAGGTCTCTGAATGTCAACAATGCTGTCTTGTTAAAAGACTAAGAATAGAGGAGGGTTTTATTTTCACTGGAACTGGATTTACTTTCAGTGGCATCCTAAAAAAGAATGTTCTGTGGTGAGGGGTCAAGGTGGGGTCAGAGCATCAAAAGGTTAAGAGTTTATATGGTCATTCTCCCATCAAGACGATGTTACTCGCAGTTTCCTGGGTCAAACATTGTTTTTTATATTTTTATGCCTAAGAATTTAGAAATAAAAGCAAGCCCCTTAATCATGGGAAGAATATAGAATACTTTTTTCTATTCTAAAGCAGAGAAATATTTGTATTAACCCCAATTTCCTTTTTTCATGGAGAGATATACACAAAACTCAAGTGTACAGTGATCAAACAGTATCATTTTCTGGGACAATCTCAATTTCAAACAAATTGATTTAACTTACACCTTTCATATAAATAAATTCACAAATCAGGAAAATTCTTTTTGGTTTGTCTTACAAGGCATTCCTTTTAGAGCCAGAGGCCCCACAAAGCAAATACCACTTGGGTTACAGATTCTCCTCTGAAGTGCTACAGCCTAGACCTTAAATTTAAGTTGGCAGCTACAACTTAACTATAATGCAGCCATTTTATTTTAGTAGTACCAACGTGATATTTGTAATAAAAATCTTGAAGGTTTTTTCCTAGGAATATATTTTTAAAGGATTGGTGGATTACTTGTGTTTGAGGAACTATAGCAAAAGTCAAATTTACTCCAGCAGGCCCTAAATAGCCCATTTCTCATTTCCCATGGTGGTGCTTGCGGCTACAGTGTTTAGCCCGAGATAATTTACAAATTGCAGTCCTCACCTTACCCTCAAAATTTGCCACAAAATCTCTCACTTTTATTATTATGTTCTCATTGCTCTAATATATCGATAGTCTGTGGAAATAAGTGACATCATTCTATTTATAGCATTCTGTTTTTAGTAGTGGTATTTCTGTTTACAAAATATAGTAATTCTTGATGGCTTAAAATGTCAAATCCTAGAAAACGGAGCATCCCTACGTGTGATGTTAGATTAATGCTGGCAGCGAGGTACACCTTTTTTTCCTAAAAGAGAAAAGGAATAGGGGTGCCGGTAGTCAGCTGTGCACAGGCAGTGCCTTGAGACTGTAGGCATGTGAACCGGGATACTTCTGACCCCCAAACCCTCAGCTCCCTAATATAGTTAAGGAGGAAAACAGCTCTCAGGACTTCAGGGTGCTCAGAACTCAGACACAGTTTTCTTCTTGATAAATAAAAGATCTCGGTTTCTTAATCTAGCATCTGTTTTAATAGTACTAAAATTTTGTTTTAGCTTCATTAGTGGGAAGATAAATATCAGCTCTAGTAATGGCTATTAGGAGTACCTACAAGAGAGAAAAAAATTAAAATATTTTGCCCTATCACCTGTCTTTTTGAAGCACATAAGGAAGCTAAGCAAAAAGCTATGAATTGTTAATTAGCATTCCTGTAACTTCTAATAAATCTTTATAGTTTAAGCCAAGATAGCTTGTTAGGTAAGGGAGGCAGCTGCATCCATTTGCTTCACAGACTTAAGTAATCCATTAGTTGGGGTTTTCTTTACACATAAGGGCAATTAGAAAGGTGAGACTCAAAGAACATGCTAATAAATTCCAGCAGCTCAGATTAGGATGGGATCTTATTACTCTTTGGTTATAAGAAGAAGTGGAATTATGAGCATAGGGGCCAATGGATATTCAAGTAAATAGTTTAAAAATTTTTTAAATCATCCACTGTGTGACACATACAAAAACTAATATTTTTATCAATGGAAGCTATTAGGACAAAATACCAGCAGACATCAAATTCTCATTTTCATAGATGTCTTGATTCTAAAACTTTACACACAAACACACATACACATACACACACACACCCCTACCTACCTACCTACCTTCCTGCATATAGTTTGTAGTTCATTCAGGAAAGCCAGTTCTGGCCTGACATTGATGGCAGCCTCAGATTCTGAGGTGATGTGGGTAAGATGTTTCCATGAACTTTCCATTCTCGAGGCTTTCTTGTATAAGTTTGAATACCTTGACTAGGCCTCCTTGCTTACTTCATATCTCCCTAACCAGTTGGTGTTTAATGACGTTGGAACATATTTGACCTTGGATTAAGGACTTGGGACTGCATGAAGTCTAATCATAGAGTCTAGGTCATCATACATGGAACTACATAATCAGAGATCAAACACAGAGACCACTGTTAGCAAACATTGTTACTTTCCATCCCAGACTATTGGCCCACACCCAGAATACTTGGGGGCCAAGTTCAGCCCTGGACTTGATAAAGTCTGAAGGAGAAACGGTCTGAGGTGAGGTGGAATTAAAAGAAACAGTACCTCATTGCTTGCCTTTTTGGGATTTCACATATCTGAGTCGGTAAAAACTATACTGTGAGGGATCCCATAGTGATCCTATGAAGGAGAATAGGTAGCACAAAGTGGGGAGGGTGATAAGGAGATAAGGACAGAGAATATGACCATTTTATGTTTCTGTTCAATCTTAGTTTTTGAGAAGGATGTAGAGAATCACCTGAAGGGAAGCTTTAGGTCGCTATGGATTTCAACTTTTACATGTAGCCATGTCCCCTTTTACGAGGAATAATCAAGGATCAGCTAGCTTCCAAGGAAATGAGCTAATGATTGATGGTAATTTGAAATGAAAAGCAAGATGGTTGTTGTCCAAGAAGCACTGAAGTGCTGAAAAGTCCCCCAGTATGCTAGTTGATAGATGAGAAGCGCTGATGACTTTGTAGACTTCAAGCAGACATTCTAGATTCTTTAGGCAAATAGTTTTATCTAACGAAAAACAACATCAAAACCTGTTGCTTTGCTTGCCCTTCAAGGCCAGCTAGCAGATAGTGCAGAAGCTTTCAAACATTTTTGATTGCGATGCACAGTGAGAAGTACATTTTATACCATGGCTAGTTTATATACCCCTACACCCATACGTATGTGTGTGTACATGTAGTGGAAATAAAAGTTTAAGAAGCAATACTCTAGAAATGACGTACTAAGATATTTTCTCTTCTCTGCTCTACTGCATTAAAAACAAAATATATTTGCAATACACTGAATTGCTTTACTAATGGGTCATAATTTGCAAGTTAGAATCTAGTAATGGAGAGGGTGTTGGAGATAAAGACACTGCCTTGGTGGCGGGGCAGATCATCCCAAGGTTGGCTGCCACCATAATTTGTCTGAAAAGCCAGGGAAAACTGTGGAGTCGGGTCAGTTTGGTGGGACATGTAGCCGGATGAGTAAAGGTGTCTTAGCTTTGTCCAACTTGTGAGAACATGAATCTGTTTTGGAATAGTGCCCTATATTAGTATCAAGGGCTAAGTAGATTCTGAATGTGCTGTGTTGGAGGACAGGACTCCTATTCTAGTAGGGAATTGTAATGCAAATCAGAACCCAGGCTGAAGCCCTATAGTTTTGTGGGTCCCCAAAATCCTAGATCACAGATCCCTTTGAGAATCCAATGGTGTGGTTTACAAAGCATGGTTCCTAACCACCAGCAGCAGTACTACCCAGGAATTTGTTAGAAATACAAAATGTTGGGCTCTGCCCCAGATCCTCTGAATCATGAGCCCTGGGGGTGGGGCTCAGGAATCTACGTTTTAGTAAGACCCCCAACTGATCTGGACACAAACTAAATTTGAGAACCATTGATTTAATAAAATAGACACTTTTATCAGAAAAATGTATATATGCTTATAATATTTTTCATATAATTTCAAATCTTTGTAGAGTTATGGAATTTTTAGGTCCTAAATTAACAGAAAATAAGGAAATCTGGACAGTTTAGTGAAAATACAATTGTGTACCCCAGCCACTAAAAAAAAAAATGCTGAGTACATGCATCCTACACGGTAGATAGGCTCCTCCTATGATGGCTGGCTAGGAAGGGACTAGCTCTTGAGTCACTGGGGTGTCAGATTGCAGGTGTTTGTATCTGTGTAGAGGGAGAGAGGAAAGCATGATGAAGCTTCAGGAGTGAGGTTATCCTCATAAATAAAAGCGCAGACCTTTAAAATAATGGATGAAGCATGAAGATTATAAACATTTTATTAAGGACATGCTGCAAATGTAGGTCCCAGAATTTGCAGGATGATTCTGATTTTATGTACTTTTTCATTTTTAATAAAAATCAATCCTTAATAAGTAAACATGGTTTTATTTTTATTTTTCATAGGAATAAATTCACAAATAAGAAAAAAAAATTCCCTTTATTGGACCATAGGCCTTGCTTTCTGTGTCAGAGTAAGTGGGCACTTGGCCTATGTGGCCGGATGGATGCAGTTTAAAGGGACATTGGCCCAGCAATAATGGGTTCGGAAGTAAAAAACAAAATGACCGAGGGAAGTAGTCAACTATCATCTACTGCAATTTTTGTGGCAAATAACTTTTAAAAAAATCAAGATACGACTCACATAAATGAAAATTAACCATTTTAAGATGAATAATTCAGTGACAGTAGCCCATTTCCAATGTTGTACAACCACTACATTTATCTAATTCCGAAGTATTTTCCTCACTCCAGAGTAGGACCCTGTACTTGTTAATGTTATGGTTTTACGTCCTATGGCCTCCTTCTCACAGCCCCTAGAAACCATCAATCTGCTTTCTGTTTACCTATTCTGGATATTTCATGTAAATGGAATCAGACAATGTGTGTCATTTGTGTTGCCTTCTTTCATCTGGCATGATGCTTTCAAGATTCAACCATGTTGTAGCAAGTATCAGGACTTCCTTCCTTCCTATGGCTGAATAATACTCCACTGTATGTAAACACTACATTGTGTTTACCCATCATCCACTAATGGACATTTGGATTGGTTCAACCTTTTGGTTATTGTGAATAGTGCTGCATTGAACATTCACGTACGTGGCAAATAACTTTGTTCTCTTCTTTAAACCCTCTTAAAAGATGGGAATGGGAAGAATTTCACCTGACTCCCTTCTTGATTCTTCTGCTGCTTAACATCTTCAATTTCATTCTTATCCCAAACTCCAGTGTGGTTCATCACTGAGAGAGAACTAAGGCACTGATTACATGACCTTTGGTGCATCATGGTATGTTGTTGTATGTATGTTTAGTAAGTCCTGCCCAATAAGTTTGATATTGACCCTGGAGATGGCCAAGAAATGCTGGAAAAATGATTGCCACATTTTCACCAGTTATATGAATCCTGACTTGGAGAATTTCCATGATCATAAATGATTTGTTCTAAGACTAGAAGATGTCAAATCTTTGTGGTGACATGTCAGGTTTTCTGCCCTTTTATCTTCTCTTCTCAGCTACAGTTACTTCAACCTACCATGGTTCTCTGCCTCATGTCCCACTTTGCCTGCATATAACTTGATTTCAGCTTCATTCCTGTTCCCACAGCTGGGCATGTGCCCATGCACACATTCCATTTCAGTCCTCATGTGCCCTTTCCAGGTATGGGCCTCTCCTGAATGGCAAGTCCCACTGTCTTCTGACTTCTTAATTTAGGATGATTCACTTGGTAGACACAACTGTAGAAAGAATAAAGGGCTCCTCAGAGACATCGACAGACTTCTTATTTGAAAGTTTGAAAATATAAAGTAAGCCAACTCTTGTGTTGAATGTCTTCTCATAATCATTTAGAAATAAATAGATCTCCTCTGGGAACACTCACATACTGTGCTAAATGAGCAATTGGCTTGATCATATCTGTGACAAATAGGCCTTTCACAAAGGTAATAGGAGGGTGAGGAATGAAAAGAGACATTTCATTTGGCATCATTTATCGAATGTAGGAAAAACTTCAACAGTTGTGTTAAGGATGGAAATGGGCCTTATAATCAATATAAGATGAGCTGTTTTTTGTCACTCTTCTGATAACTGTCATCAAAGTTGACCAAAAACCAGATCAAGCTTTTACTATTTCTCAACTATATGAGAAGAAACTGGGATGGAATGACTTTTTGAATGCTGCAGTAAAGTCTCCCAGGTCAAAGGCTTGAGAGAATAACTGGCATAGTTTTATAGTCCTTTCTAGTTTACAAACTTTGCATTTCATCCTCACAGTACCCGAGGGTAGCACAGCCCACACTTGCATCTGAACCAGTAACACGATGTGTGTAAACATGTGCCTGCACATTACTAATGCTTAACTCACAGTAGTGAGCAGTGTGTGTGTGTGTGTGTGTCTGTGTGTGTGTGTGTGTGTGTGGCAGAAAGAGTGAAGAATGAACATGTCCTCATAAATTCAATAAAGGATGGATTTTCATAGGCAATCGAAGATACACCCAGCATATTTGAAGAGCTATTATTATTAGTTCATTGTTAGAGCGTAAGAGGAAAAAAGAACAAAGTAGTGTGGGTAGGAGGAGAGTCTTCACAAAACTACTCTAAAGCCACTCAGAACAAAACCATTCTCTGGTGCTTTAGTGTGATTGAGTCATCACCTTTCCTCCCACCCTCTTTCAGAAATCTTATTCTTTAGCTCATTCTATATTCTCACTTTGAGTTAGATATGGATTCAAATCCTGACTCTTAACTGGCCACGTGGCTTCTGTGAGTCTCAGTGTCATCAGCTGGAACATGGGGACTATACCTACCTTCTATAGTTATTGTGAGGATTAAATGAAATAATGCATAAATAAGAAGTGCAGTGTCTTGCACATAAGAGGTGTTCTGTAATTTTTTCTTTCATTTCTTCTCTGGCTCAACCTATTTCTCTTTCCTACTTTCTGGTATCAGTTAGGTGATGCTTCTGTAGAGACCAGTGGACACTGAGACAAAGGCTGCCATCTGCATGCCACCTCCATCCCAACATGTCATAGCTTCCTATTTATCCGAGAGAAGTGAACTGAGTAGGAGCAGAGAGGCAAGTGACCATGTGGCTGAAGTTGGTCTTACGGAGAAGAAAAATATATCAGGCTCTAATTTAAGGCCTACCCTAATGTGGCCTTAACCCTAGTTTTAAATTTAACTTTCCACCATTCCTACCATATGCTTTGACCCTACTTGACAATTTTTCTGATCCAGAAACAGGATACCCACATCCCCCACTACCCAGCCCTGCCTTCTTCTCTCTCCCCTACCCTGTGATTCTGCTCTTGTGGTTTTCTTTACACAGAGCTCTAACCTCACTTCTTTGAAATCCCACCTCTCTTCAAAAGGCACTTTCCCCAAGTAACCAGCCTGCCACTTTACCAACCCTTCTTATTGTCATTCTTCATGCCATAACCTCACATGACCAACCTAGCAAATATAATTGATGTGATTTCATTTCCCTTGAGCTCTTAAATTATATGTTTGTATCTCCGATGCAATGTATACTCTGTATTTCTACCTTGCCTTTTCCCAGAAAATAATCAAAGCAGACTTTGTATTTGTTACTTTTGTATCTGTGTCTAGATTCTAGGTTGAAAATTCCCCTAGGGCAGAGATTATATCGTCTTCACCTTTGAACATCTCTCCATTACCTCACTGACATTTCCCAGTAGGGGCTAAAATATTTATTAAATTTGATTGAACTCATGTATCCTTATTTTAGAAGAAGCTTAAAGAAAAAGTGGGGTCAGTAGGGTTGTCAGATTAAATTTGAATTCCAGATAAACAGAGTAATTTTTAGGATAAGTATGTCTCATATATTATATAAACTGTACCTATGCTAAAAATTATTTGTTGTTTATGTAAAACTCAAATTTAACTGGATATCCTGTATTTTTATTTGCAAAATCCAGCAGCTCTAACTAGGAAACACATTGCAAAAAACAACAAAGGGGGAATATGCCGTGTTCATTTGAAGTATATTAGAGGGATAGACCTGAAGGAAATGTAGTTTCTGACATTCTTTTGTTTTTAAAAATAAATTTATTTATTTAAATTATTTTCAAGTATACAGTACATTGGTTAGACATCTATAATGTTCATAAAACGACCCCCCACCCCCATCAATTGCTCCCTCCCTCCCCTGGCCCTCCATTTAGCCATCGTATTAATGCTAACTGCATTCACTTTTCCGTGCTCCCCATGCCCAACTATCAACTGCTAATTTGTACTTCTTTAACCGTTCACCCTATTCTCCCACCCCCCGCCTCCCCTCTGTCCATCACCAAGTTGTCCACTATATTTGCGAGTCTGTTTTTGATTAGTTTGTTATTTTTGTTCCTTAGATACCACATATAAGTAAAATCATATGGTATCTATTTTTCTCTGTCTGACTTATTTCACTCAGCATAATAACCTCTAGATCCATCCATATCGTTGCAAATGGTAGGATTTCATTTTTTTAATGGTTGAGCAATATTCCATTGTATATATGAACCATAATGTCTTTATCCAGTCATCTGTTGATGGGCATTTAGGTTGCTTCCATATCTTGGCTATCGTAAATTGTGCTGCCATGAATATTGGAGTGCATAGATCTTTACGAATTATTATTTTGGTTTTCTTTGAATAAATACCCAGAAATTGAATTGCTGAGTCAAAAAGTATATCCATTTTTAATTTTTTTGACACTCTTTTGAGAGAACTGCCATGACTTTCATGTCTGTTTCTGGCTATCCACCTCTTCAACAGTAGCACTGTCACTCATCTGAAAGATGAGTAGGCACTCAGGTTGCTCTGGCTTGAAGAAGTCCCCTGTCATGCCTGCAGGTGGTCTCAAAACCTGTCGTACTCTTGCTCCTCTCTCACGCCTTCTCTGAGCCAGATCACTGGATCCCACAGAAGGAAAGGATCAGGGAGGAAATTTTTCTAGAAAAAAGCACTAGGTTAACACACATGATATATCAAGCCACTAATGTCCTCTTCCCTCTTTATTTGAATAATCATTTATATACTTTATATAACTTCCCTATCTATGTATACATTTCAAACAAATGAAGCCGCCTCCTCTCACTAAAATGTTTTTCTCTTTCCTAACATAATATTATTTTCCAGTATCCTCGATCCCCAAACCCCCTTTTAAGTACATTTTCTCCACTATTTCACACCTTCATGTGTTTCAGAGAAAGGAAAAAAAAGGGGGTTCATTTCAGTAAATAAATGATGATTTTTAAGATGTTCTCACCATTTCACACTCCAAAAATAAGGAGCTGATGAACACGCACATGCATGCACACATGCGCATGAGTGCAAGCGCGCGCACGCGCGCACACACACCCACACACACCCACACACACACCCCAGTTAAAAGTCATTGCAGTCTCTTTCTGATTGCCTGAACTCCACCCTGCCTGTCAAACAGTACAAACCAGCCTTTCTGAAGAGCCATCGTGCAGCAGGAAGGAGGTAGCCAGTCTCCACAGACGGGCTGTGTGGGATGTCTTACAGATGTCCAGCCAAGTACCCAGAAGGT
>NW_006494614.1:33004189-33033953 GCF_000325575.1 Pteropus alecto | reverse complement strand
ATTCCCCTGTCATGCCTGCAGGTGGTCTCAAAACCTGTCGTACTCTTGCTCCTCTCTCACGCCTTCTCTGAGCCAGATCACTGGATGCCACAGAAGGAAAGGATCAGGGAGGAAATTTTTCTAGAAAAAAGCACTAGGTTAACACACATGATATATCAAGCCACTAATGTCCTCTTCCCTCTTTATTTGAATAATCATTTGTATACTTTATATAACTTCCCTATCTATGTATACATTTCAAACAAATGAAGCCGCCTCCTCTCACTAAAATGTTTTTCTCTTTCCTAACATAATATTATTTTCCAGTATCCTCGATCCCCAAACCCCCTTTTAAGTACATTTTCTCCACTATTTCACACCTTCATGTGTTTCAGAGAAAGGAAAAAAAAGGGGGTTCATTTCAGTAAATAAATGATGATTTTTAAGATGTTCTCACCATTTCACACTCCGAAAATAAGGAGCTGATGAACACGCACATGCATGCACACATGCGCATGAGTGCAAGCGCGCGCACGCGCGCACACACACCCACACACACCCACACACACACCCCAGTTAAAAGTCATTGCAGTCTCTTTCTGATTGCCTGAACTCCACCCTGCCTGTCAAACAGTACAAACCAGCCTTTCTGAAGAGCCATCGTGCAGCAGGAAGGAGGTAGCCAGTCTCCACAGACGGGCTGTGTGGGATGTCTTACAGATGTCCAGCCAAGTACCCAGCAGGTAGCAGGAGAGTGCACTGCACTGATTCTCAGCCTGTACGTGGACTGACGGCTTCTTTGTTTTTATCTTTACCTTTTTTGTAACAAAAACAAGTTAACTAAAGGGTGAACACCTAACTCCAGTCCTACTCCTCCATTCTATTCGCTCTCCAACTATTCCAACTGGGGGAGAACTGAGCATGGAGAAGGAAGCACTCCGCCTCCATGTTTTTACCTTTCCATTTAATTCGGTGAAGTCTGGCTTTTGCTTCTAATCTTTTAACTGAACTGCCCGTCTGATGAATCTAAATCTCTCTTCCCAGCATCTTTCTTGACTTTCACGTAGCATCTGACACGGTCACCATTCCTTCTTTGGGAACTGTTGTTTCCACTGATCTCTTGGACACTACAACTTTCTTGATCTGTCTTGATCTGGTTTTTATTTGTTTGGTTTGGTTTTGTTAAAACTTTTTAATTTAAATCATGCCGTGTTGAGTATGAGAATTCTCGTGGAGTGAGTGCAGACCTTTGCAGGTACTGGATCTGCCCTGAGACTCAGCAGGCAGGGCCCCTAGCCTTCCTGGCACCCTACACCAAGACCTCCTGTGTGGCTCAGGCTCCAGGGCTGCTGGAGAGGCAGGACTGTACTTGAGCCAAGGCTCCAAGTACCATTGTCCCACCTGACAAATTCGAAGATAAAATTATTAAAAACTCTAAGGCAACAGCAAAGTTAAGCCCCAAGCACAGGGCCACATCTGATCACAGAGCTCTGTGCAACCGCACTCGTCACATGCCCATGAAGCCAGCCCTGATGTTAAATGAGCAAATGAGTAAAGTACAGCCCATTTATTCAAAAGACAATACAAAGAAAGGGGAAAACTGCATAAAAGAAAGAAAAAAGAAAGGGGCACTGTGTTTACAGGGAGGCTCCTTGATAGGAAGATTGCTCGAAAAGGCTGCTCTGGAGAGGGTGTGACGGCCTGAAGCAGGAATACAGCTAAAGGGTCTAATCTTGGAGCAGATGAGTCACATCTCTTGGCTAAGGCTGGACACAGAGAGAATGAACATAGAAGCAAAACATTCAGAACTATGAGACCTCATCATGAATACTGGATAGGAATTGGCAGACTTATTTAAGACTCAATGAGATGCTCCTTTGCCTCTTTATCTATGGATTGAATAATTATAAGAAGCTATATTTTATTTAAGACACTGAACTAGTTACTGTGGTATCCACTAAAGAGAAACAGACCTTGTCACAGTATCCCCAAAGAGCTTACAGTTACAAAAGAAACAGAACACAAATATATATGTATAGTTATATAAAATTGAGGGCAGAACACATAAGTGACTTGGAAAACCCTTTCTAGCTAAACCAAGCTTTTTAGAAATATCCTCCTGCTAAAGATTCAGCAGTTAGCTTAATACAGAAGGAAAACGCAAAAGAAAATAAACAGCATGGTATAATCATAGCAAGAAAGATGGCTCAGACTACTGCTTCATTTTCCTTTCAGAGAAATTTCCTATAATCTTTCAGTGATTATTTATTGAGGACCTACTATGTGCCAAGCACTGTGACACCTTGCAAGTGGGCTGGAGTTTGCAAGTAGTGAAGTAAAGAGAAGCAGTTTATAAAATTTCAGGTTGCCATAGGAGAATTTTTAGCTTTGGTTTTCTAAGAAAAGGCTTCCTCACTCTAAAAGACTTGTTCTTCAGAAATTTTAGCAGCAAAGACAGAGTAGTGTCCTAGCTCCCCCAAGCAATGACCTGGCTGTTGATAGAGTAGACTATAAAAGAGCTTAGGAAACGCGAATCTTTGCAAAGCAGCCCAAGGGGCAGGTTCAAAAAGAATTCTTCAAGGTTTCTCCTTGGACTTGATTCTAGGATCCTTAAGGAGAGAAAATTGCAGGACATGCCAGAAGGCACAAGAATATCAAATTAGAAAAAAACCGGAAACCGTCTTTATTCAGCCACTGTTTACTGGAACACACTGCATGCCTGGTGCTGTCCTAGGGGCTTACAATGTACTGTCAACACAAAAGCCCCTGCAGCTACGGGACTTACATCCTACTGAGGGAGCGGACTATGAACATAACAGAAATAGATGACATAAAATCAAATCGTGATACACGTCATGAAGACAAACGAGGCAGGGATAGAGAGAACCGATGTATGTATAGGAGTGGGCACACACTGTTTTAGATGGAGGTTGATGAAGGCCTCCTGAGAGGGCTATATTTATGTAGGAAGAGGATTGAGATGGGGAATGAGTCATGTGAATAGTGGGGAGAAGAGCAAGCCAAGCAGGGGGAAAGGCCAGTACGAAAGCCCTGGGGCAGGGTTTGTTTGGAAACCGAGGGGAGAGGAGGGAGCCCAGTGTGTTCTGAAAACAGTGAGATAAGAGAGTTTTATGAAATTAGAGTAGAGAGGTAGCCGGGCCAGGTCACCGTGATCCTTGCAGGCCAAAGTAAGAATTTTGAAATTTAAGAGACACTGATCTCGGTCTTTGAAAAATGGTAAGAATCATCCAACAGATAAGGGGAAAGAAAAATTCCAGGCAGAGGAAACAGCTCATGCAATGGCACAGAGCCGAAACTGGTCTTATGTTTCAGGGAGAGTTTCTAAGAATCGATATTGGTAAAGTCCAGGTTAGGGGGAGGTGAGCCTGAGAGGGAGGTTGGGGCCAGGCCATAGTACACTGCAAGGTCCACAGGGCTGCCACCAGGCCAGCCCCCCTTGCAGTGTAACCATGAGTGTTCTCCTGAGCGAGAGGTGAGCCTGGTGTGACAGCAGGTTCTGACAGGTTGGGTCAGTTTAGATCTATACTATCTCTGACAAAGAGAATAGTTGGTCCAGATCCTGCACGATTTCTTCTGGGGCCATTATGTTCTCTTTACTGAGCTCAGAAGCAAAGGCCCAGGATGCTACCGCTCCCTGAGATGGAAAAGATTACACATCAGGGTGGAGGCCAATGCCCTTGGATCAGGGAGGTTGAAGGAAGAGAAAAAGGTTCATGAACAAATGATCGGTTTGGGTCAGAAGTATAGACAAAAGAGAAAAACACAAAGTGCCAGGCTCCTTGCCCAAAGCAGGGCTGGAACCCATGGAGCAGTCTCTGACAATGCCCAGTCTTCTCTGAGTAAGGCCTGTTCCCACAAACGTGTTACAACCTTATCTCTGTTCAAGTATCTCACCTCTGCTTTCACATCAGCCCTCCACAGGCCAGGCATCTTGAAGTGATCTAAGTACAGAACAGGGAATTTTCTCCATGTACTGAACTGGAAAGGCCAATGGAAAAATTGTGCAATGGTTGAGTCTGATCTTTACTGAGTTCCACGTCTACCTGCGGTCCAGGGTTCTGCTTTGGTCTCAATTGATTGGGTTTTATGTATCACCTCCATACAAGGTATTCGAAGACTTCTGTATCAGGCACTTTGGTACTTGTTTCTAAAGGCCAGATTAGAGGGCAAGGGGTCAGATGGTAAAGGCAAAGATAGGCCTTCCTTCTGAGAATGAAGACTAGAAACTGTGCCTTGGTTCTTTTTGACTACAAAGAAAGTAATTTTAGAAGAGTGCTTGATCTGACCAAAGAACTGAAGTGATGGGAAACAGAGGTGTGATTGGTTAGTACTTGCCTTACACCATGGGAATTATGTATTCATTTATTTCTTTGACCAAAATTTATTGAGTGCCTCCTGAGTGCCTCCTGGCATTGTCCAAGGTGTCAAGTTATAGCATTAAACATATATTCTGCTGTTTCATATTTTACATATTATATGGAATAAGAAAGGAATCAAAGGATGTTGTTGGGAAAGGTCCTTTCCCTCACTTGGTATACTGTAGTAATGTCATCATAGAACATTCTAGAGCAGAGGGAGGGCCTGCCTAGATTATTCACCGAGCTCAGGATATGTCAGTCTTTTCTAATTGGCCAATCAACTGGGGCCTCAGACTAGAAGGGAATAGGTGAATAATTGTTATTCCAAAAGGTAGGTAAACTTTAAAATATGAAGAGAATTGTTTAATCCAATAATCGACAAGTTTCAGCTGTTTTTCTGGTTTTATTAGTTTCCTCGGGCTGCCATTATGAAGTACAATAAACTAGGTGGCTTGAAACAACAGAAATCTATTCTCACAGTTCTTGAGGCTGGAGATCTTAAACCAAGGTGTCAGCAGGGCCATGCTGTCTCTAAAGGCTCTAGGGAAGAACTCTTCCTTGCCCCTTCTTGTTGCCTGCAATGCTTGGCATTTCTTGACTCAGGGGAAAATAACTCCAATCTCTGCCTCCATCTTCACATGACCCCTTCCCTGTGTGTCTCCAAACTTCTGTCTTATAAGGACACCAGTTATTGGATTTAGGACCTCCCTTAATCCAAAATGACCTCAACTCAATGACATCTGCAAAGATTAATTTCCAAATAAGTTCACATTTACAGGGAATGGAGATTAGGGTTTCAATGTACCTTTTGGGGGGCAGTTCAGCCCACAATACTGATTTACATCAGTGGTGTGCCAAGAGGGCTGGTGAAGGCCACAATCCACTCAGGTACAGAAGGTAAGGGATGCATTGTCCATAGAGAGTTTAAAAAGCAATAATAAAACCAACTGATAGTCAGTATTTTTTATCATTACTATTCTTCCAGAGTTCTAAACATCAGTGGTCAAATATTCCTTCCTACCAGGGGACCACTCCTACCACGGTCTTCCTACCCCCACCTGTACAATCATGTACAAGTTGGTATACCACTTCTATTCATTTCTGAGGGTTGCCATAACAACAGATTGGGTGACTTAAACCATGAAAATTAATTTTCTCTCAGTTCTAGAAGTTAAGAAGTCCACGATCAAGGTGTTGGCAGTGTTAGTTTCTTCATAAGCCTCTCACCCTGGCTTGTAAATGACCATTTTTCTCCGTGTCTTCTTTCTTGGTGTGTCTGTGTTCAAACTTTCTCTTCTTATAAGGATATCAATCATATTGGATTAGGGCCCACCCTAATGGTCTCATTTTAACTTTACCTCTTTAAAGACCCTATTTCCCAATATAGTCACACACTGAGATACTAGGGGTTAGGACTTTAATATATGAAGTTGAGGATGGGGACACAATTCAGCCCATAACACTGGTGACGCCATTGATTAAGTATTTTAGGTTGTATTATGGTAGAGACAAAAATCCAACTTTTTCCAAGAAACTCATTCTCACATTTACCAACATTCTGTTATCACATTTATTGCTGCAGCATTTTACAAATGGGCTCCTAGGGAAACACAGTTTCACAACTGTTACTTGATGAGAGGTTCATATATAAGTTTGGAAACAAAAAAAGTATCAGGGTTCTCCAAACTTATTTTATTTTAGAACCTGTTTCTCTTTGGCTTACCTGTAACGGCCTTTCAGAAAAATGCTCTGTGGAATAAAGTAGAAAAAAAAGTTGATTTATGGCAACATAAAAATTGCAGTGATGTTGTTAGTATATTTAATTGCTCTTTCAAAAAAAATGCCATTTGTCATTGAAAAATTATAACACTCATATATGTATTTTACTACAGAACAGCAAAAAGGTAAATAAAAACTTGTAGTAATATTGTTAAGAACACATTCTATGACTTAAGTCTAGGACACAAATATGAACTTGAGAGTTGAAGAAGAGCTAATCGATAATAGCCCTAAGGTTGGCTAATTGATAATCATGGGCTAACAGTGGTTAAATCTCATTTGGTATGAGATTGAAGATAAGGATGGCATGTTCCACTGAGGCCCTGGAGTGACCTTAGATCCACTAAAAGAATGAAAATGACAGAAAAGTATAAAGAATAAAAATCACTCTAAGTATGACCAGTTAGAGGAAAGCATATCTCAAATCGCTGTCGTTCTTTTTACTCTGCTCTCCTACATTTATTGCATTATTGTAATTATATTGCACCTTAAATTCTATGTCTTGTTTTATATACTTAAATTACATCATAGCCAGTTTCTCAAGTTATTAGAAATTATTTATCAATATCATTTCTAGTGGCTGCAAAATGCTACATACCATATCATAACATTTGAAAGCATTTCTTTGGTAAGTTTGGGTTGTCTAATTTTCTTTATTATAAATAAAACTGTAAGGAGATATTTTTATAATAACATATATAAATATACATATATATACACACTCTGCATTTCTGATCATTTTCTTAGAATAGATTCCTAGAAATAGAACTCCTGGATAAAAATATGAATATTTAAGGCTCTTAGGCTTAGTGCTTATCGAAGTATGGGAAAGTGCCCATTTTGCTGTATCTATAGCAGTAGCAAGTATGAAACTCAAAAAAAAAAAAAAAACCTGCTAATTTGACTGGCCAAACTTAATTCCATTTTAATTTTCATTTCCTTAATTACAAATGAATTTGTATATTTTTTCTTAAACTCATTAGCATTCCTTTATCTTTAAAATAATTAAAATTTAATTGTGGTAAAATATATAAAACACAAAATGTATCATCTTAACCATTTTTAAGTGTACAGTTCAGTAGTGTTAATTAAATATTCACAACGTCATGCAACCAAATCTCCAGAATTCTTTTCATCTTGTAAAACTAAACTCTATACCCATTAGACTATACCCATTCTTTCTCCCCCTATCCCCTAGCAACAACCATTTACTTTCTGTGTCTAAATTTGACTACTCTAACTACCTTATATAAGTTGCATTATACAGTACCTACCTTTTGGTGACTGGCTTATTTCATTTAGCATAAGGTCCTCAAAATTAATCCATGTTATACCACGTGTCAGAATTTCCTTCCTTTTAAGATTAAATAATATTCTAGTGTAAGTACATATTACATTTTCCTTATCTATCCATCTTGGGTTGCTCCCACTTTTAGGCTATTGTAAATAGTGCTGCAATGAACCTAGGTGTAAAAATATCTTTTTGAGACTCTTCTTTCAATTCTTTTGGTTACATCCTCAAATGTGGGATTGCTGGATCATATGGTAATTTTATTTTTAATTTTTTTGAGGAACTGCCATACTGTTTTCCATAGCAGCTGCACCATTTCACAGTCCCATAAACAGTGTACAAGGGTTCCAATTTCTCCACATCCTCGCCATTATTTGTTGTTTTCTGTTTTGTTTTTATAGTGGTCAACCTAATGGGGGCGAGATGACGTCTCATTGTGGTTTCGATTTGCATTTCTCTGATTAGTGATGTTGAACACCTTTTTGTGTTTGTTGGCCATTTGTATATCTTTTTTGGAGAAATGTCTATTTTCTTTGTCCATTTTTAAAAAATGAGTTATTTGTTTTGTTGTTGTTGTTGTAGAGTTGTAGAGGTCCTTATATATTCTGGATACGTATATCCAGATATATGATTTGAAAATATTCCCATTCCGTAAGTTGCCTTTTCATTTTTTGATTATTTCCTTTGATGCACAGAAGTTTTAAAGTTTGATATAGTCCAATTTATCTATTTTTGCTTTTATTGGCTGTGCTTTTGGTGTCATATCTAAGAAATCATTGCCAAATCCAATATCATGAAGGTTTTCTCTCATGTTTTCTTTTAGGAGTTTTATAGTTTTAGGCCTTATATCTAGGACTTCAGTCTACTGTGAGTTGATTTTTGTATATGCTATAAGGTAAGGGTCCAATTTCATTATTTTGCATATGGATATTCAGTTTTCCCAGAACCATATGCTGAAAGGACTGTCCTTTCTCCTTTGAATAGTCTTGGCACCTTTGACAAAAATCTTTTGACCATATATGTGAGGGTCTATTTCTGGGCTCTCTATTCCATTGGCCTGTAATATGCCAAGAACACTGTTTTGATTACTGTGGCTTTGTAATAAGTTTTATTACAAAATAAAATTGTAATATTCTTTATGCCAAGAACACTGTTTTGATTACTGTGGCTTTGTAATAAGTTTTAAAATAATGAAATATGAAACCTCTAACTTTGTCTCCTTTTTTTCAAGATTGTTTTGGCTATTTGGGGTTCCTTGAGATTCCAAGTAAATTTTAAGATAGAGTCTTCTATTTCTGTAAAATACATCGAGATTTTGATAGAAATTGCACTAAATTTGTCGATTGCTTTGAGTAGTATTGACATATTAATGATATTAAGTTTTCCAGTTGATGAACACAAAATGTCTTTCTAAGCTTTATCTCTTTTATGAAAGGTGTTTTTTTCTAGGCATCCTAATCTAATATCTGTAATTCTCACTTTTTATAAACTCTTTATATATTAAGAACATTAACCTTTTGTCATATTGTGGGAAATATTTCCCCCAGCTAGTTTTTCACCTTTCCATTTTCTTGATGATATTTTTTAGTTTTTTTTTAAATTTATTTTATTTTTTATTTTTTTATGGGGACATTGCTTAACAAAATCCAATAAGTTTCAACCATACACTTTAACAGTAAGGCATATATATATTTATACTGTGTGTTCACCTCCCATAGTTATATTTCTTTCTGTCACCACATATTTGACTCCTTTACCCTGTCTACCTCCCTTCGTCCTCCTCCCCACTACCCTCTGGTAACCACTAGTCTATCGTCCATGTTCATGAGTCTCTGTTTGTCCTGTTCATTTGTTGCTTTTAGGTTTATATCCCACTTATAAGTGATATCATGTGATTTTCAACTTTTTCTGTCTGGCTTATTTCACTTAGCATGATTATCTCGAGGTCCATCCATGTTGTCACAAATGGCAGCATTTCATCTTTTCTTATGGCTGAGTAGTATTCCATTGTGTATATGTACCACATCTTCTTTACCCAATCATCTATCGAAGGGCACTTCAGTTGTTTCCATTTCTTGGCCACTGTGAATAATGCTGAAATGAATGTCAAGGTACACATATCTTTGTAAACACAAATGTTTTCAAATTTTGGGGGTAGATACTCAGAAGAGGGACTGCTGGGTCATATGGTAATTCTATTCTTTATTTTTTGAGGAATCTACATACCGTTTCCACAGTGGCTGTACTAACTTACATTCCCCAGTGTATAAATGTTCTTTTTTCTCCACAACCTCTCCAACAACTTTTATTACTTGTCTTGTTGATGATAGCCATTCTAACAGGTGTGAGGTGGTATCTCATTGTGGTTTTTATTTTTATTTTCCCAATAGCTAGTGAAGCTGAGCATTTTTTCATATATCTATTGGTCATTTGTATGTCTTCTTGGAAGAAGTGTCTGTTCAGGTCCTCTGCCCGTTTTTTAACTGGATTGTTTGTTTTGTTGTTGTTGATGAATTGTATGAGTTCCTTATATATTTGGGATATTAACCCTTTATTGGAGGTGTTGTTTGCAAATATCTTCTCCCACTCAGTTGGTTATCTGTTTTGTTGATGATTTCTTTTTCTGTACAGAGCTTTTTAGTTTGATACAGGTTCATTCATTTATTTTTGCTTTTATTTTCCTTGCCTTTGAGGCAAAGAAAATCCATAAAATCCTAAGACCTAGATCCATAAATTTGGTACCTATGTTTTTTTCTATGTATTTTATTGTTTCAGGTCTTATACTTAGGGCTTTGATCCATTTTGAGTTAATCTTGGTATATGGTGACAGATAGCAGTCTAGTTTCATTCTTTTGCATGTGGCTTTCCAATTTTCCCAGCACCATTTATTAAAGAGGCATTCTTTTCTCCAATCAATGTTTTTGGCTCCTTTGTCAGAAATTATTTGCCCACATCTATGTGAGTTTTGTTCCATTGGTCTGTGTGTCTGGTCCCACCCCCCATGCCGTTTTGAGTATTGTTACATTGTGGTATAATTTGTTTAAGATGTTTGCATCTGTATTCATCAGAAATATTGGTCTGTAGTTTCTTTTTTTGTGTTACCTTTGCCAGGTTTTGATATCAAGGTAAGGTTAGATTCATAAAATAAGTTAGGAAGTATTGCCTCTTCTTCAATTTTTTGGAAGAATTTGAGAAGGATAAGTGTTAAATCTTTGAATGTTTAGTAGAATTTATTAGAATTTACTAGTGAAGCCTGGATTTTTATTTTTTGGGAGGCTTTCAATTTTCTTACTGTTCATCAGTCTATATAGATATTTTTAGTTATTTGTGATACAGTCTAGGAAGGCTATATATTTCTAAGAACTTGTCCATTTCTTCTAGGTTATTGAATTTGGTGGCATATAATTTTTCATAGTATTCTTGTATGGTCTTTTGTATTTCTGTGGTGTCTGTCGTAATTCTCCTCTTTCATTTCTGATTTTGTTTGAGTTTTTTCTCTTTTTTCTTTAGTGAGTCTAGCCAGAGGTTTGTCAATTTTATTAATCTTTACAAAGAACCAGCTCTTTGATGTATTAATTTTTTCCATTGTCTTTTTGTTCTCTATTTCATTCAATTCTTCTCTAATTTTTATTATTACCTTCCTTCTGCTGACTTTGGGCTTCATTTTTTCTTCTTTTTCTAGTTCTTTAAGATGTAATATTAGGTTGTCTATTTGGGATTTTTCTTGTTTTTGGAATAGGCCTGTAATAAGATAAACTTCCCTCTTATAACCGCTTTTGCTGTATCCTAAAAGTTTTGGTATTTCATATCGTCATTCTTATTTGTCTCTCTATATATTTTGATCTCTCCTTTTATTTCTTCTTTGACCCAGTAATTCTTTAGTGATATGTTGTTTAATCTTCACATATTTGTAGTTTTTCCCTCTTTCTTTTTGAAGTTGATTTCCAATTTCAAAGCATCGTGGTTGGAGAATATGCTTGGTATGACTTCAATTTTCTTAAATTTGTTGAGACTAGTTTTGTGTCCCAGCATATGGTCTATCCTAGGAATGCTCCATGTTCACTAGAGAAGAATGTATAATCTGGTATTCTGGGATGAAAGGTTCCGTAAATGTCAATTATGTCCATTTGGTCTGCTGTGTCATTTAAGGCTGATATTTCTTTACTGATTTTCTGTTTGGATGATCTATCCATAGCTGTAAATGGAGTATTTATTTTCCCTACTATAATTGTGTTTTTGTCAGTTTCTCCCTTTAGTTCTGTTAGTTGTTGCTTTATCTATGTTTGGTGCATATATATTGATAAGCGTTATGTCTTCATGATGTATTGTCCCCTATATCGTTATAAAATGTCCATCTTTTGTCTCATTACCTTTTTTATCTTGAAATCTATTTTGTCAGATATAGGTATGGCTACACACATTTTTCTCTTGATGCCATTTGCTTGGAGTATCATTTTCCACCTTGAGTCTATGTTTGTCCTTATAGCTGAGAGGTGTCTCCCAAAGGTGACATATGGTTCGGTTTTGTTTTTTCACCCAATTTGCTACTCTGTGGCTTTTTATTGGTAAATTCAGTCCATTTACATTTAGGGTGATTATTGATGTATGAGGATTTCCTATAGCCATTTTATCTTTTGTTTTCTGGTAGCTCTGTGTCTTCACTGTTTCTTTTCCCTTGTATTTCCGTCTATTATTTTAGTTTGGTGGTATTCCATGATTTTTTTTTTCTCTGTTTCCTCTTTTTTATGTTATGTGTCTCAGTTCTAGATTTGTGTGTGTGTGTGTGTGGTTACCAATAGGTTTATGCAAAAGAAAGTTTCATATATACAGCAGCCCTTTTTCTTCTGAATGTATTTATTTCCATTCAGATCCTTACCCCACCACCCCTGATCATGTTTTGATACGTGTTACATTAAGTTAAAATTTACAGCAGTGTTTGAATATCTTTATTTTTTTTTTTTTGCATTTAGTGTAATAAATTATTGCACTGTAATTGACATATAACATATTAGTTTATTGCACTGTAATTGACATATAACATACCAAAGCATATCTTATCTCAGATCCTGTTTATTTTTCAGAGAAAATCTTACGTACACACAGTCCTTTAATTTTGAAAAAGTTGCTCCTCTCTCTTTGATTATGTAATTGATGTTTCATTGGCCATTGCTTTATAGCGAGTATAGGTAATAATATATCAGTATGTTGCAAGTGGCTGTCTCATCCATACTCACAAGCAAGTCTGTCACCTCCAATACTTGTCTGACCTGAGCAGCCAGACTGTGGGGCCCAGGTAGGAATGAAATACCTAGGAAGTGACAGCAACGCATGTTGTGTTGAAACCTTTGAGGTGGCAAAGCTATTCAACTTTCAGTTGCAAAATGGGTGAGAAAGTCCTTTGCCATCTGTGTTTTATTTTCTTTAAGAAACAAGAAAGATACTGGTGCCCCACTGTTCTAATGAGCTTTGAGGAGACAGTTCTTCTGTGCTCTCCCTAGATCTTACACATGAATCCAGAGGGACTGGACAGTGAAAAAGCTGTGTGTGACACTTGGTATATATTCATGAGAATATAGGGTTCTTGAGAGCAGAAACTATCTGCCTAGGTCACCCCACATTTCAAGCTCAGCAGTCCCCAGCATTGAGTGGACACTCAATACATAGTTGTTGGCTGCCAGATGCACCTTAGCATTGCACTGTCAACGCTTTCTCGGTAATATGGCACTGAGGCCCTAAGTAAGTTCCCAGCAGCTCCAGAGTAAGGCACTCCTTATTGTGGGCAGAGCAGGTGACTTACTGCCCTTTCTCTAATAGGGTGATACAAAGATACTCTGAAAGCCACCTTAAGAGAAAAGGTTTCCCCATGGTGCCTGAAATTCCATGGAGTTTTTTTCTTTTTGTGTTATCCTCACTAACTTCTTTGAAAATGCTTCCTAAAGAAGGGATATACACATTGTGCTCTTGAGTCCTTCATGAAACTGAGCTGACGATGTGAAAATTTTCTTTGTAAGAGAGACCACTAGCAGGAGGGAACAGCTGCCCAGTTGGGAGGATTAGATTCGCCTGTTCCAATATTAGAAAGCACGTGGGCTCAACAGTGCTTCCAGACTTTCCTACCCAAACATCAACACCGGCTTGACATACAGGAGCTACTCACACCTCTTCTTTCCGAAAACAGACCCTGGTCTTGTCAATTCACAAGCCTATTTCTTAGGAGCAGTGACAGCCTGCCCACCACGCTTTCAGCCTCCGAACAGAGAAAATCTATCCCTAGCTAAACAGCTATAATTATGGCTGTATTTCTTTTTTCTTTATAGGAACGATAGATGTGTTTTCTATTAACAACTCCCACAGCGCTTGTGTGACTTACCTTTGATACCAGCCAAAGGACGTACTTGCAAGGCAGAGTGCAGGCTGACGTTTACTGAGCATTTGTGTGTGCCAGGCACCTGACTAGATGGGTACTTCCTGCTGGAAATGACTTGGTTAGGCAGATGTTATCATTTCCATGTTTACCGAGAACAAAGCTGAGGTTCTGAGAGAAACAAAGGACGTTCACAGGGTCAGGAAGCTGGGTTGAATTCCAATGATCTGGTTCTCTTCTCAAGCAAGGAAGATTGCCCATTACTATAGGGGCAGGAGACACACCATAAATTCTTTTTTTATACCCCCACTGGACTTTGCACAGGACCTTGGTGTCTTTCATAGGGAATGTATGTAACAGAAACCCACTCAAACTAAACTAAACAAACATGTGAATTTATTGGGAAGGATACTGGGTACCACCTTGGATCTGAGGAAGGCTGAAACCAGGGCATAGCAGCAGGGGTCCTTGGGCTTTCTCCCTGATGCTCCACCCAGGAGGGAGCTCAGGGCCTATACCTCTGCCTCTTATTTGGAGTCCTCAAGAGAGAGAACCTAACTTGTTCCTGGCCAGACAATGTCTTGCCTCCTCCAGTATCAGGTGTTCACCTCTGTTCTAATCAGCTATGACCAAGAGTCATGAAGTAAAAACATGGCTTCCGAGCACAAAGTGTGTGGATAGATGAAATAGTTTTCTGAAAAAACAGTCCTATGAAGGGCAGAAAGCCCAGAATATCTATTGTATTTGGCTGTACCTCAATAAATGTTTATTGCATGGTAGTTTTTTTGTTGTGTTTTGTTTTTTGTCCTGACCAAATAACTTGGAGAACCTTGGCTGAGTCATCATTCTGATTTTCATTTAGTCCTTAGGCAGAGGTTCATATGTGGTCAAGAAAAATATGTGGTGTTTCTATATGCCAGTTGTCCCCTTGTTTACAACCATTAGAGCAAATCAAGGAAGGAGAAATAGACTATTTATTCTAAAATGCTTGGGTTCAAGGGAACAGAGAAACTAGGAAAACATCCGTGGCCGGGGCTATTGTGTTTGCTGCTGGAAAACTCCCAAGGACAGTTCTTAAATGGGTGAGTGGGTGGGCAGCAACAAGTAGGCACTTTGTCTTTTCCCCATAGGAAGTTATTTCTGTTTTGCAAGTTTGTTGAATTTCTTTTGTGTCAGGGGTGCACATCCTGGATGCTCAAAACTCCTTTTTTTTTCCCTTCCAACTGCCCTACTTTTGTATTTTACATAAGTCCAGAGCTGACCCCAAGATGATCTGTTAAATTACGTTGCTTGCAGATTAGCTCCTTAATGCCGTGTGGCATGCACGTGAATTAGTCTTATACTGCCACCATGAGGGGACTGCTGGAATTCCAAGGCACTTCTGATTAAAATCATTTGTTATCAAATGTAAAGTTTCGAAAAGTGAGCAAGTAAAGAAAAATTATAAGGGAACAATCCACCTCCTAAAAATGACCTTCTGCAAGGCTTAAAGGAATAGACAATATTGCCAGGTGTGGCCGTGTGAGGGTTTGATACCTGCCTCAACCTACCACTCGACCAGCCACTCGGGTTTTTAAAGCCCTAAGTGGCAAAATGCCATGATAGTAATCCATTTTACCCGGTTTTATGTTGACTAGCCGGCTTTACCTGTGTCAGTCTTCAGCACTTGGAGATTACTCAATAAATGACTGCTACTGTTACCTGAAATTAAGTGGCCACGACTAAAAGCGTTAGGGAAGTACTCTGCAGGAAGAGATATGAAAGGTGACGGGGGTGGGGGGGGCGGCATCAGTAACCCAAATAAAACCAAATACTCGACATATGTCCTGGAGCAGGTGTTCAATAAACACTTGAAGGGCTGGGGGAGGGAGAAGGAATGACATCACTGGAGGTGGCTCTAATTGTCAAAATGAGGACAGAATTACTATTCATCTTAGAGTCAGAGAATTATAAAAATAGAATGCTCATGTGGAAGGGATTCTAGACATGTACTCCAATTTCTTATTTTCAAATGGAGCGGCTGAGTGGTGGAATCACCTCTCAAGATAAAATGTGAATCAGTAGCAGACTGGGATTAAAACCTAAGACTTTTGACAAATAATCCAGTGCCCTTTCTATAATGCTGAAATATTGCTCAAGATTGGCCAAATCAGGACCACCTGAGGTCTTGAAAATATTACTTGGGCCAGTTATTTAACCTGAATCTGTTATGGTTTCCTTACCTGCAAAAGCTGTGATAATAGTAATATCCTACTTCTGGGGATATAGATCAAATGAGATGTTACATATATAAAGCATTTAGAACTGTGCAATGGAGGTTAACTAGTATGATTATCTGACAACAGAGTTCATGTCTTACAAGTAAACTCTCTCCTGAATGGGACCAACTGGCCTTTGCCATCTCTAAAACCCCTGGTTTTCTAACTCTTGGTCTCCATGACGATAAACTCTTTAAGGGCAAAAACATATGTTACCTCTTTATACATTCTGCCACCTGGCACAATTACCTTTTTTTAAAATTAAACCTTTATTTTGAGATAATGATAGATTTATATGTACTTGTAATAAAGAGAGAAGACAGATCCCATATACCTTTTACCCCGTTTTCTCCAGTGGGAAGTTTGCAGAATTATAAGTACAGTATCACAACCAAGATATTGACATTGATGTAATCCACCAATCTGATTCAGATTTTCCTAGTTTTAATTGCACTCATGTGTGTGTGTGTGCGATTTCAGTTCTATACAATTTTATTACACATGCAGGTTCATGTATGCGTCATTACAGTCTGGATATAGAATAGGTCCATCAGCTGCAAACGCCCCTTGTACTGTTCTTTTATAACCAAACCCACTTCTCTCCGGCACTCTTCCCTCCCCTGTCCCTAAACTCTGGTGACCACTAATGGATATTGGGCTTTTTCACTTAGCATAACACACTGGAGATTCATCCAGATTGTTGCTTGTATCAACACTTTGTTCCTTTTTATTGCTGAGTAGTATTTGATGATATAAATGTATGACTGTTTGTTTAACCATTCACCCCTTGAACGACATCTGGGTTGTTTCTTGTGCTTGACTACTCAGAATAAAGCTGCTATGGAGATTTATGTACAGGTTTTTGTGTAAATATGTTTTTATTTCTCTGGGATAAATGCCCAAGGGCACAACTACTGGACTGAATAGTAATTACATATTTATTTATTATTTTCATCCCCCCCACTCCCTTCTTCTTCGACAACTGTCAGTTTGTTCTCCATATCTCTGTCTCTTTCTGTTTTGTTTATTCATTTTTTTAGGTGCCACGTGAAAGTAAAATCATACAATCTTTGTCTTTCTCTGCCTGACTTATTTTACTTAGCCCAATACCCTCTGGGTCCATCCATGTTGCCACAAATGGCAAGATTTCATTTTTTTTTAATTGCCGGATAATCTTCCATTATATATACATACCACATCTTTATCCATTCATCTAACGATGGACATGTAGGTTGCTTCCATATCTTGGCTATTGCAAGTAATGCTGCAGTGAACATACATAGGGGTGCATATATCTTTTCAAATTGGCATTTTTGTTTTCTTTGGATAAATACCCAGAGGTGGAATCGCCAGATCGTATGGGAGCTCTCTTTTAAATTTTTTGAGGACTTTCCATACTGTTGCATAGTGGCTGCACTAATTTACAATCCCACAAACACGAGGGTTCTCTTTTCTCTACATCTTCACCAGTACTTATTCGTTGATTTATTGATGATAGCCATTCTAACAAGTGTGAGGTGATATCTCATTGTGGTTTTAATTTGCATTTCCCAGATGATTAGTGATGTTGAGCATCTTTTCATTCGTCTGTTGGCTATCTGCATATCCTCTTTGGAGGTGTGTCTTTTCAGGTCCTCTGCCCATTTTTTAATTGGATTGTTTGCGGGGGTTTTTTTTTTTTTTTTTTTTTTTTTTGAGTATGAGTTCTTTATATATTTTGGATATTAACTCTTTATTCGGTGTAGCATTGGCAAATATCTTCTCCCATTTGGTAGGTTGTCTCTTTATTTTGTATGTATTTAGTTTTATAAGGAAATGTGGAACTGTTTTCCAGAGCGACTATGCCATTTTACAGCAATATATGTGATCTAGTTTTTTGGCATCCTTGCCAGCACTTAGTTTTATCACTTTTTATTTTAGCTTTTTTAATAGGTGTGTAGTAACATCTCACTGTGATTTTAATTTGCAGGCCCTAATGCCTAATGAAATCACATCTTTTCATGTGATTTTTTGCCATCTGCCTCACTCTTCTTTGGTGAAATATCTCTTCATGTATTTTGCCCATTTTATAATTGGATCATTTGCTTTTTACTCTTGAGTTTTGAGTTCTTTATATATTTTAGATGTAAGGCCTTAAGACATTTAACTTTTAAAGTATAGCATCGACATTGGATTATGAGTAGCATAACATATATAGTAGTAAAATATATGACAATAGCACAAATAATGGGAAGGGGTAAATAAAAGTATAGTTATTTGGTTCTTAACATTATAAGTGAACTGATACAGTGTTAAGCCATGCTAAATTGTGATAAGTTAGAGATGCATATTGTAGTAGGGAATGAGAAAACATTAAAAACAAAAGTCCAAAGACATATACTTAAGTCAATAGAAGAAATAAAATGGAATTCTAAAAGATGGCAAGAAAGGATGATTAAAGGAACAATAACAACAACAACAACAAAACCCCAGCAAAAACAAATAGGAAACAAACAACAAAATGGTAGACCTAAACCTTTCCATATTATTATATTACAGTAAATGTTAACTGACTATGTATACTTCAGTGAAAAAAGGATTTTAAAAAAGACCAACTAATGAGCTATTTACAAGAGATACACTTTAAATAGAAAATCATAGGTAATATGTAAAATGATAGAAAATATTAATTATGCAAGCACTAATCACAAGAAAGTTCGTGTGGCTATGTTAATAGCAGACAAAGTGAACTTTAAAACATGGAGAGTATTACCAGAGATAAAAGAGGGTACTTTCTTATGATATAAGCATCAATTAATCAAAAAAACATACCAATTCTAAATGTGAAAGTACCTACTCACAGAGCTTCAAAGTATTTGAGGCAAAAATGGACAAAACTAAACAGAGAAATAGACAGACCCACAATCATATTTTGAGATTTCAACGTTCCACTCTCAGCAGTTGATAGTAAAGCAGACAAAGGAAAGTGGGAAGATAAAGAGGACTTGAACATTATAAATATTTTAACCTAGTAAAGAACACTAACACTGTACGTGTCAAATACATTTTCTTTTAAAGTGCACATGGAATATTCATCAAAGACCATATGTTAAGTTATAAACAAGTCTAAAATTTAAAGCAGTGAATCATATAGAATATTCTATAACTACAATAAAATTGTTAGACATCAATAAAAAAAAATCTAGAAAATTCCAAGATTTTTAAATGAAGTAACACACTACTAAATAACTCATGGATCAAAGAGGAAATCACAAGGGATTAGAAAATTCTCATAACTGAACAGCAGTGAAAATATAAGAAAATGTGTGGTTACAGCTAAAATAGTAATAAAATAAAATCCATAGCTTTAACTGCTCATGCTATAATACAAGCTTACCTTCATTTTAAAATGATAATAGAAATAAAATATATTCAATATGGCATGTCATTTTACATTATCTTTGCTCAGAATGTGCGTCTGTGAAATGGAAAATATTTGTAAACCAAGAAATAAATAAAAAGCCAACTACAGAATGGATCACTAGAGGGCACTATTATCTAACGCCAGAAGACAAAGCTTTTACTGTGGAAACTGAAGAAATCATAGCTCTGAAACAGACCTGAGCACTGAGATGTTATCCCTTTATTTTGAGAATGAGACTGTTGGGGTCCAGAGGCAGCAAATGACTTGCCCAACAGCACACAAATAACAATAGAGTTAGAACTAGAACCCAGTCTCAAGACTCTCATAGCACATCATAATTCTTCATGTAAGCAGAGACAGACCCAGACTTTTCTGACGGGCTTATGGCAATGAGCTCTTTACCACTATGTTTGCCCAGTTACTGAGATGTAGGTCTGGAGGTGCTGCATCTGCTGTGGGGAGGTGGGCAAGGAGGGAGGGAGAATATACTCCTACGGAGAAAGCCTGCCCGAGAGTGGAACGATTATAGTGGCAAGCACGGGTCAGGAACGGAAAGATCAGGACCTGGTAGCATTTGAGCCTCTAATAAGCTGTACTTGAAGCTGGTGTGACCTCTTGGATGTTTCAGTTACGCAAACCAGTAAATTTCCTTTTTTATTTAAAGCCAGCTGGTAAAAGGTTTTCTATCACTTGTACCCGAGAGTCTTAAACATGCCAAGCTTCTTTACTTTGCAAGCAGGTCAATAGTACTCAGAACACATGGTTTTATTTTGGAAAAAGAAAAAAAATTCTAGGAAACTTATCAAGACTATGTTTGGGAGGTGATAACTAAGGATAGAAAAACATATGATGACATTTTCATTTTTTCCCCCCCAGAAATTTTAGTTCCTAAGTTACCGATATAATTTTTTTTTTCTCTGCTGACTTCTCCATTGCATTCTTGGAAAGGTAGGTTATTTCAAAATACACTGTTAAAAAAAAAAAAATGCTGGTAGAAAGCAGATGAAGGTTGTGTCACCTTTAATACAATAATGTCCTTTGACTCTCTAGGGATAAATGGTAGGGAGTAAAAATAGTTTACCTGAACAGTTTATGTACTTTGACCACAGTGCAACTCTTCAAAGTATGGTCATGTCTCTTTTATAGATGAAACAGAGACAAAGAAGTTATGTCACTGTGTCAAGTCACCCAGCTAGTGTGTATAAATATAACATATGAACTCAAGTCTATACTCTTGCCTCTATGCTAAAAGTACCGGTTGCCCTGTCAATTTCCTTGACAAATTTTCAAGGAACCTCAGATCACAATGCTTTTAATTGAGATGTTAGCTGTTAAACTGCTTTCATTAAGAGGCCGTGATGAAAGCATGTTTTCAATAGGTATAAAAAATGAAGTTATTCAACACACACTCCACAGGTAGAGCTAATTTTTGCTTAGAAAACTTTTAGTCCCTTCTCCTTTCTGAATCATTTTTACCCACATTTTTTGTTTCTTTGAGGTATAACATATAGTACAGCTCAGTGACTTTTAAAAATATTTACATCCATGAATCATCACCCAGATTACAATGTAGAATATGTGTAGCACTCTAGAAGTTTCTTTTATGTCTTCCTAGTCGGTACTAGTTCACCCTCACCCAGAGGTAACCTCTAGTGAGACTTAGATAATTGTCACTTAGTTTTGCCTGTTCTTGAACTTATAAATTAAATCATACAGTACTCATTCTTATTTTGCCTAGCTTCTTAATACATTTGTGAGAATCATCCATGTTACATGTAACGATTCTTTCTTTTCTATCATTGTGTTATATAGTCTGTTGTTCTTTTTTTCAATGAAGTATAATTGATGTATAACAGTTTCAGGTGTATAACATAATGATCGACATTTGTACACATTGTGAAATGATCATACTAAGTCGAGTTAACTTCCATCACCAGTTACAAAAAAAGGTATTTTTTCTTGTGATAAGAACTTTTAAGATTAGTTTCAGCAACTTTCAAATATGCAATACAGTATCATAAACTATAGTCATCATGTGGTACATTACATCCCAATGAGTTAATTTTTTTATACTGCAATGGTTTTTTAATGCAACATCAACTTAAACACACATAAATTATACTTAAGTTTTTCTATCTCTGTACATAAAGTATTTAAATTTATAATTTTAACTGCAGTTTAATTACAATCATTAATTTGTGTGCCACAAGAAACTCCAAATATATTTCTGGTCAATAGATCCTTCACTTAAGTAAGCCATTGTTTTTACCATGACACTGATCTTTTTTACCACTGCAAAAAAGTAAATATTTTAGCTCCAACGTTGAATATTTTAATAGCATTCGCTCACACTGCTGTTATATATTTTGCTTTCAAGAGAATAAACTTGTAAAACTTTACTCTAGTCCCATGAATTGGACGAAAAAAGTCAAACCATTATTATAAGTAACTTATTTCCTATGTGAAACATGTGGTAACACTGATATAACACTTGCATTATTTAACTTTGTGAGTCTGTTAATGGAATTAACAGTGCCAATGACTTATTTACTGTATAACTGGATGTTTGTACCTTTTGATCCCCTCGCCCCACCTCTGGCAACCACCAATCTGTTTTCCGTATCTATGAGCTTGCTTTTTTCTGTTGTCTTTGACTCCACATATAAGTGAGATCATATGGTGTTTGTCTTCTCTGTGTGACTTATTTCACTTAGCATGATGTCCTCAGGGGCCATCCATGTTGTTGCAAATGGCAAGATTTCATTCTTATTTTATGGCTGAATAGTATTCCACGACTGAATAATATTCCCTTGTACCTATATACATTTTATTTATCTGTTCATCCATCAATGGGCACTTAGGTTGTTTCCATTATCTCAGTTATTATAAATACTGCAATAAACATAGGGGTGCCTATATCTTTTTGAGTTAGTGTTGTTATTTTCTTCAGATAGTTACCTACAAGTAGAATTGCTGGATCATATGGTAGTTCTAATTTTTTGAGGAACATTCATAATGTTTTCCATATGGCTGTACCAACTTACAATCCCACCAATGGTACACAAGGGTTCCCTTTTCTCCACATCCTCAGCAACTTTTATTTCTTGTCTTTTTGTTAATACCCATTCTAATGGGTGTGAGGTGATACCTCATTGTGGATCGATTTCCATTTCCCTGTCGATTAGAGATGTTAAGCATCTTTTTATGCTCCTGTAGGCCATGTGTCTTCGGAAAAATGTCTGTTCAGATCTTCTGCCCACTTTTAAACTTCTCTTTTGCTATTGAGTTGTATGAGTTCTTTATATTTCTGAATATTAACTGCTTATCAGATACATAATTTGCTGATATATGATTTTGTTGGTTTCTTTTGCTGTGCAGAAACTTTTTAATGTAGGACCACTTGTTTTTTGCTTTTGGTGTCAGATGAAAAAAATCATCACCAAGACTGATGTCAAAGAGCTATGTTTTCTTCAAGGAGCTGTACAGTTTCAGGTCTTATATTCAAGTCTTTCACTTTAATTTTTGTGTGTGATATAAGACAGTGGTCCAGTTTTGTCCTCTGGCATGTGGCTGTTCAGTTTTCCTAACATCGTTTATTGAACAAACTGTTCTTTCTCTATTATATATTCCTGGCTACTTTGTTGTAAATTAATTGACCATATACGATGGGTTTATTTCTGAACTCTCTATTGTGTCCCATTGATCTATGTCTATTTTTTATGCCAGTACCATTCCATTTTGATTACTATAGCTTTGTAATATAGTTTGAAATAACAAAGTTGAAGCACCATTGCACTTTCTTAATGCATCTTCCATACTTAAGCTTTGTAATGTTTCATTTTATAGAATGAAGAGTGAAAGGGGCTTTAGGGATTGGATTATCCAGCCTATTTCAGCTCCACTTACCAAGAAAATGTGAATAGTTTGAAGAGCATATCTTCCCCGGCCAAGGTCTCCTCACTTCTAGTCCAGACCTTATGTTTCCTTCTAGTTTATTTTTCTAACTATCACTCGGCATGTATGTTCAGGAGTGTTTACAGAGACTGTAAAATATTTACACAAAAACATAATGGAGAAGATAACTCACCGAGTTCTACCAGCTGCTCATTTTCAGAGAAACAAGGGTGGGGGAGTCAACCTAAATAAAAAGATTAGCAGCACTTCTAAAGACCTTGCAATTGAGCAGCTATCTGCAGTTCCAAAAAGGGCCCCTTAGCTAACCCAGAACTTTGAAAACCCTGTCATCACAGGCACGCTGCCATGGTCCCTCCCTGCATTGAGCACTATCGGCTGCTTGAAGGGTATGTCTACCTTTTCTCTGCAAGGTGTCAGGTCCCCAAGCGCTCTTCCATCACTTCCTCAGAGACATGTCCTAACCCGAACCACATCCTGGATTTCCACATGTCACTTGGTTAATTTCTTTGTGTCAGGTGGCAGTTTAGAAGGAGGTGGCCAAAGCATACTCCCTTTCTGAGTGGAAAAGGCTCACAAACAGCTTCAGGGATGAGCCAAGTGGTAGGAGAAGAGGCATTCTGGGATGAAGAGGAAATCGTACTAATCCAGGGAAATTGATGGGCAGGAAACTAGACTTTAGGTTAGAAGTGGGTTAAGTTGTATTCTAAGTGAGGGTCTGAGTCCGGACTCAGACACCAAGGAGAAAACACTCTTTACTTATCTGTTTATAGTTCTGTTCTTAAAATTCTGAATCCTCAGCTGTGTTCAGGTGGTAAAGCTCATGAAAGGAAGTACTCACTTTCTCATCTTAGAGAGAGTACCATTACCCAGTGTTCAATAAGAGAAAAATCTAGATACAACCCATTAAATGAAAAGCAAGTCCCATTTGAGACTTAAAATTGATTTTTCTGTAACTTAGGTACAGAAAGTGATCTAAGTCCTTGCTACTCAATGTGGCCCAGAGACCAGAAGCATCACATTATCTGGGAGCTTGTTATAAATGCGGGTGCTACCCCAGCCCACAGAGCCATAGTGTGCCCTTTATTAAGAGCCCCCCAAGAGATCTGTATGCAGATTAGTTTGACAAGCACTGCCCTAGGATCATTCGGATAGAGCGCTGAGAAAAGCAGATTGGCTCCATGAGGAATATTATAACATCTGAGGGGGAAGAGAGTGCGGTGTAAGAGGGAGATTGATCCAAAGACAAGGACTGAAAACAGCTCTCTGCAGGACTTGCTGATTCACAGTCTAAGCGACTCCAGCTCAGACTGGAGTGCACACAGCACCCAAGTTCCTCGCCATGCACCATGTGACCAGTGGCTCAGCACAGCAGTAGCCTGGCTGAAATGACCACTGCTAGTGAATTTGTTTTACTCCAAACACCAAGTCATTCCTCTCCCCACAAGGAATGACAGCTACTAAGAGAGATGAGGCGCCTGCTTTTACCACGATGCTTCTTTCTAAAAAAACACCTGAAGATCACAATGAAAAACTAATTTCACAGACTATCTGTACTAATTAAAAAACAAACCCCACCACATTCCTTTAGCTACACAACTCACACAATCAAGAGTTTTCAGAATGCTAATTCCATTCTTTTATTTCTTCATACCACAAACATGTTATCTGCCTTTTACAACCTGATTTACAAGCAAATTGCAAATGAAAACCAGGCATTCTTTAATCCTCCAAAATGCATGTGTGAAATATAACATAAACCCTAGTATTTATACATAAACAGGCTTAGCTGAAGCAGCTTTATCGCAATCTCTTAAAATTAGCATTACAGTTTAAATATTGATGCCTGTTAACGTTTGCATAATCTACAATAGTTATTTCAAAAGCAGTTAAAACTTAACTAATTGAAAGAAAAACTTCAACAAAAAGCTCTAATTATGTGAAAAATTATTTACAATTAAACATTTAAGGTCCTGATTCACAAAACTTAGTGCATATCATGATTTATTAGTTTCATAAAGAAGGTAAGAAGCAGTATGTGGAAATCCACCAGGTAGAATCTAGAATGAATCACTTTTAGAAGAATGTATGTCAATATGCGTACTGGAAACTAGAGAAAAAGTAACAAAACAAAACTGCAGCAACTGCATTTGATTTGAAAATTTAAACACAGCAGCAATAAGAATAAACAGGGCCACAACAGAAGAGCTCTTTTGTACATTATGCACAGGAAGCAAAACGACTCTCCTCTTTTTAAAAATAAATCACCCCCAATAATCACTACATGCGATGGCAAGGTACATCTGCCTTCCTACAGAATTGTCTTTAAACTTAATGCCTGAAACATCAAATTTAAATAAAGAAGGAAAGTACCTTTTCTAACAGCCATCAGAGTTCAATGGGTTTTATTGAGAGGGGAAAGCATGGAGCAAGGTGGCCCCAATGGTCAGCCATTCTGATCACAAAAGAAACATCCTAGGTAAGGCCCAGAAATCCAAGGTTACCCTGGAAGTCCTTCAATGGAGTCAATGGTGATTTTATGTGCACAAAAAAAGGAGATAACTCAAAATAAACAGGGCAAACTTTTTAAGTGATAAATTTCAGTGAATCAGGTCCCATGTAATCTTATATAAAAAAAAAATTTACAGTAAACATTTTGAACTCTAGAATGCAGGTATAGAACAATTACTAGTGCATTACATTTACAAAATGCTTACTTAGGCAGTAGCTAGCTGCTCCACAGTAAGAATTGAAAAATGTACAAGTTAGTCCACAATGACTTTAGATATGTTATTAAAATACACTGTTAATCATAAAAATACTTTACTATGTACATGTTCACTGTATAAACTCTGGATTTTCTACTGAAGGAAGCCTCTAAATCCATTTCTGGCCTACTGGCCCAGGAAACACTATGGTTCTTTTATTTGGTTTTCATACCACACATGGCTGAGGGCACTGCAGTCAGTTCTTCGATAAAACAGTAATGCATTTTTCCTTCTGCAGAAGGTCTAGTTGGAGGAGTTGGTTTTACTTCCACTATATTTTACTTTCCTAAATGCTGGTCCATGTAACTCTGGGCATTCACATAATTCATCTGCAATTTGGTTACACTTTAAAATAAGGCTATAGTTCATTTCATCAGTTATCACACTGTCTTGCTTGTAGTCAGGATGGTTTGCAATAAACTCCCTCATCCATTTTGCAACTGTCATTAGTTCTCCTGAAAAAAAAAAAAAAATTTAAAAGACAATGTAAGTTACTAGTAATGCTTTTTAAAATTAAGTTGACATTTAGAGACCAGGATAAACACAACCCTGAAGAGAATTCAGTATGACCTTTGGTGTAGCCATATGACAGGTGTTGGGAACAACACGTCTTCCATAGTGTTTGAGAATTTCTCCAAGGAAGGAACTTTAGGTTGCAGGCAGACAGCTAGAACACATCCATCCTGTTGCTACCTGTTAGATGCTACCCACACAATACACTGCCATCTCGTAAAAACGGGAGCCAACACGCGTGTACTAGAGCACGTGTCCTCCCCTTTGGCCAGAGGGTTAAGACCACATATGCCAGTGTCATGAGCTGTTGAGCTGTCTGAGGACGGTACAGCCTGAGTTTGCCAGAGCAATCTTCAGTCAAAGAGGTGGAGAGAATCAAGAATAGTAAGTAGAGTGAATTAAGAGAAATTAGCATATATACCATTCGAGGGGTGTATCCTCTGTGACTCCAGAAAGTTTACAGAAGCCTTGAGTGAAATACAGAGGCCCTTACCATTCCTGTTGCTCTTATTCACAGCTGACGGCTCCCTGTACCGGGAACCTGTTAGCACCACTTATATGATATCTTCAAAGCTAACAAATAAGGGGTCCTTGGGGTGCTCACTGTAAGGAGGAAGGCTGAAGAGCCAGACATCTTAGCTGTGTCACTTATTTAACCTACAGAGTTACTAAACCCTACAAAAAGAGCCCATGATGATGCAAAACGAACACAGCTGGACATAAATGACAAATAGGCGATCTAGATACTGCATTGCACTAAGATGCTATCGACTTAAAGATGCATCACTATTTTACGAACCAGTAAGAAAAAAATGCACCGCTAATTAGACAGTGATTATCAAAGATTGTAAGGCGTATCCGACTGCAGAAATGTCAAAACGTGAAAAAGCGTGCACTGATAAAACACACTTTTAAAGACTACCTTAAGAAATCGAGTATTGTAGGATTGTGAGGTTCTGCCTACATTATGAAATTCTTTCAAAGAAAGAAAACTAAGAATACTATACCCGATGCTCTCTTCTTAATCAGCTTTAAGTAGTTCAGAATACTACATCTGGTATCCACATCCACTTCCATGTTTTCAAGGTAGGAGTTCAGAACTGGGATCAGCCCGGGAAACACACCTTCCTACAAGGAACAGAACACGTCATCAGCTGCCTGCCCCAGGTGTGAGCGGTGAGGCACGCTGCACAGGACCCCTACCTTCCCGTTAACGATGGTGTCGATGCTCATCAGGGTGTACTCCTCCGCCGCCAGCTCCGCGCTGTTCTGGGACTTGCCACAGCCGTCCACCACGGCGCTGCCACCTGCCGGAGGAGAGGGCACAGGAGCTTTGGTGGCTTGTCGTAGCTAAAGTCACCCTAGAAATCCAAGAGAATGTAATACCTTTGCAAATGTCTTTCCTGAAATAGAACATTCCCTGCAGAACAGCATCTCGTTTCTGTGCTACTTTCATGTTTTCATCAACCTAAGGGAGAAAAATCATCACAGCCAGTCAGAACACTCTTCACCAGAGTTTGTAGTGCCTTCCTCACTTCTGCAATTAGAACTGTCTCCTCCAATGCTTTCTGCTCAGAATAACAGACTTTTTACTTTATGTGGGGCCTGTGTCACTCAATCACAAGTTGGTATGTGCTCTTTAATAATAACGGGAAAATTTTAAGAGAAGCTTATCTTAAACAAAAAACATATTCACGTATGCTGTCTGCATTTCGAAGCACCTTTATGACCAAACCCTGCAAGAAATCTAGTCTCAGAGGCAAGTGGTTGATTTCCTTGACACGACACAGTCCTCCTGACTTCCAGTTCAGTGCTCTGTCCTCCCAAATCACTGGGGTTTTGCTGCCTCTTTGGTGGTGAAAAGAAAAAAGAGCCAGCAGGTTGTCAAATCTGGCACAAGGTTAGCCCTCCAGGCAGAGGGTCACCAATGCTGTCTGCCTACCTGGTGGCCCTGGCCATGTCAACTTATTCATGAGGCCAAAAAATTCCTCTTCATTTGTGAATTCTCCATTTCTCCAATTATTTAAGACCCTCAAAGTAGAGTTTTTAAAACATCTTAGTAGTTGTCTCTTATTTCTTATAATGAAATCTCAGGGGAACCTCAATATATAAAAGACACAATTTAGAGGGTCACACTCAAATAAGGTGGATGGTACAAAGCCTTTGATTATTAAGCCTCTTTACCATACTCATTAATTCCATTTGTTGTTATTGTGGTTTTTTAAAAAGACACATATGACCTAAATAATCTAGATACTTCTAGGAGCATATTCAAATAGTCTAAAATTCTACCATGGCTATGATCATCTTTCATTTCTAATAATTTTTTTCTTAATCTTGACAAAACTTAAGATCACTTTTTAATTTCTGCTTTCATGAATTTCCCTTTACAAATTATTTTACTATTATTACTCTTTAGATTCTCAATTGGACTGCTTAGGTTTATTTTCCAACTTTCTTTTAAAGCATTTAATGCTATGATTTTTCCCTCAGAGCTGAACTTTGCCAGCATCCCACTGCCTTTCACTTTCCTATACAATCTATAATCCTAGTTCTGCCTTATTCTAAAACCTATTAGGAAAAACACTTTAAATTTCCAACAGTTACATTGCTCTTCAACTTTCTTTTTGAATTTTGGTGAGAATGCATCCTGTATGGTATCTTATTGAGAACAGAAGACCTTCCTTAATTTTTATAAATCTTCCTCAGTGCATTTGAAAAAAGATGTTCTGTGGTATGAGATTTGTGATAGCGGTTACATAATCAAGCCTGTTACTCCATGTCGTTGAATATCCCTATGGCCTTTCTCATTCTTTGATTATATGACCTGTCAATTATTAAGATGCAAGGTACACTGCTAAGTGACTTATCTCCCTGAATCTCACTTGGCCTTACAACGGCCCACACTTTTCCCCATTCTACATGTATAAACTGAGGCACTGAAAGGATAAGTAACTTGTCCAGGTTAAGAAGCTAGTAAGTAGTACAAGTGATTTATAAATTCAATGCTTATACCAAAGTCATACCTTACCCACTATAGTGTCTTTAAAAAATGAAGGCTCTAACATTATCTTAAAAGAGCACAGAAAATTGCTTTCTCTATCTCATTTAATACTTT
>NW_006494614.1:32987921-33003836 GCF_000325575.1 Pteropus alecto | reverse complement strand
AAAAGTCAACACATAGATCTTTATTTTCCACATTTCCACCTTATGTTAGGTACATCTTATGCAAACAACATACGCCATTATGTTGCTATATCTGTTTTAACTTTTTAATAGGAGAGTTTAGTCTATTCAAATTTGTTTTTGCTTAACAATTTTATGTTCTCTGGGCTATACTGTTAACTACTTCCTGGACCACACCTCTTTTGTGGCAAAGTCTCTTTGTCTTTTCCCACTCCTGTTAGCTAGCACGTTAGAAGTAATAAATCCAATTTCTATACTATTAGTAGTTTTTCTTACTATTAAATATGTAATTTTGAAATCACCTCTCTAAATGTCAAGCATTAAAGAGTATCAGCCATCTGTCTCTTTCCATTATCCCTTCACTAAATAAGATTTTGGCATACTTTTAGCTCTAATAATCTATTATATTTTGTTAGAATTACCTGGAATTTAAAGAATGGTTTGGCTGGGAAGAGAATTCTATGGCTGTAATTCTTTACCCCTCAGGATTCTTAAGACTTGTCTCAATCTCTTTTAGTATATAATGTTATAAATGAGAGATGATATTAATTCATTTTTTCCCCTCTTGGCAGCTAACTTTCTTGTCTAGACAGTTGATCTTTTGAGATTCATAAATATGTAGATTTGGGCTCCTCTTTAAATACATGTCTCATCCTTAATGGGCTCTTTCACTGAAGAAAATTCTATTTCTTGGATTATTGTGTCTCATATCTCTTTTACACAGATCATTCTTTTCTTCTAAGTTATTACACAAATGCTGAACTTTCCATAGCAATTTTCCATGTTTCAGTTTCCATTTCTTTGCCATCCTACTGGGATAAATCTCAATTTGGTTTCCTAAATCACTGACTTTGCTCTTCAACATCTGCTCTCCTGGTGTATATACTGGGTTTTAAAATTGTTATCTTCTTTGTTTCTAAGAACTCCTATTCTCCAAATGCTCTTTGGTCCATAGTGCTTGTTTATTTTATTGATGTGATCCTTTCCCTAGAATTTCTTCGAGGGCACTCTTAGAAGTTCTTTAACAATTCTTTCCAGTTTCTTAAATTAACTGTTGCACTGAGGATTATATATTCTGCAGGCCCAGATGGGCCCTTCTTTTTAAGGCTATTAAAAGTTCTTAGTTTTCTACCGACCTTTAAACATCTATTTATATTTTTAAACAAAGGCTGAGATTGGTAGCTTACACGAACTCTCCCTTAGAAGGGCTGCTCTCCCCAGCAGGTACACTCACATGGGCAAAGGGGGCCCAAAGAATTCTATGGGTTATCTTTGGCCTTGATGTGAAGAGCAGGCAGAGACAAGGCAACAGCCACACTTACTGCAGTGTGTGGGGGTGACACAGGTGCAGGCTGGAGTACCCCTTGGTGGAGGGAGTAGGGAGCATAGTATCACGGGAGCGGATGCTAGGCTAGGCAGTTTTCTTCTTCCTTCCATGCTTGCTGTGACAGGGCTGCTCTACTTCTCTTCTCTGGCCCTAAAATGTCATTGGACCCCTTGCTGTGTGTAGCAGCCTTTCCAAACCATTCATTGTGCTAAAGGACCCACAGGGCCAGGAACCAAAGGCTTTTATTTGCTGCCTCACAACCTGGAAATGTTCCAAGGCTCTGCCAGGAAACTGCTTCCAGAAAGCTCCTTTTTTGGTATTTATTGGGTTGGGGCTGATTAACTCTGATTTGTGTATCTGATAGTTTGGTGCCATCTACGTTCTCCAGAAACATCTTCAGTTAGGTTCCACTGAGGTGACCTTTCCTTGCATTTTCGCAGTTACACTCTTCCCATCCTAATTTTAATACTGTAACCAAAATGGGAACTGGAGGATGAAATCAATTGGTGGGACTCACTCCAACCATCATCTTGATTCGAAAGCCTCTAGAAATAAAGTGGTTATTCAAATGCAACCCTAGATCTCTTTCAAATGGGCTAAGGAACTACTATTAGCACTCCCCTTCCCATTTTTAGGAACCTCCACCAATGTAGCACCAAAATCTTTAGCATAAGGTTAGACTTAAAAAGAATAAGGCAGAGAAACATTTTATTCTAAAGGGTGAACGATTTGATTCTAAATGAGGTCAGATTTGAAATAAGTATATATAAATGAAAAACAGATAGTAATCTAGATATCTAGACCCATCACCATACTTAAACTCATTCTTACCTTTGACAGCGGAATGAGAAAATCCAGTTTGTATGAAAGGATCACTCTAGTGAGCAGCACGACAAATACCACATATGCAGAGTTCTCAAAGTCCGTTAACTGAACCTAGACAAGCAGGAGCCCAGAGAAGTTGTGGACTAACCACATACACGTGCTTTTCCCCAACACGCCCCTCCTTGGATCACGTCATTCCCCAGCCATCTCTAAATGCCCCATTTGGGTCTAGAAGCCCTCCGCCCTCAATCTGTTCTCAGCTATCAGTCTCCCTTAGCTTTCCGACTTGCTTTTAACATGCACACATTTGATTCTGCACTGCCTTCCAATCAGTGTGAGCACCTCCGATGAGAGCACCAGAAAGGTGACGGGCTGTGGGAGGACAGGTGCATTTGAGGTGGTTCCCGCCGACGCACGTCTTACCTCCATGGGTCGGAATTCTACTCTCCATCCGATATCTGAGTTTGGAGGAGGAGGCTTAAATCTCATTGTCTGCCAGTTTGTGGACTGAATATTCTATAATAAAAAAGAATAAAACCAACTTGCCATGTGTCCAGGAAAGTATTAAGATGATCTGATATTTAATAAGGGAAGACTGTTCACTGTCCATACCTAGTACTCTTCAATTTACAAATACAAAAAGGTATAATTTAGACTTTCTTGGAGCGTGACCTGCTAGGAAAACAAACAGCAAGTGTTTAACAAAAGTTGAGTGATATGTCAGCAGCGCTAAAATAACTGATCAAGTTATTTTTATGCAGTATGCCTGAATTTTTCATCATTATGCAAACGAGAAAATACTGACCAAGAAATTTAGATTTGGAGATATAACCAAGAAGAACCATAAAATAAAAGTACTTTAAACCAATTTAAAATTTTTCTTAGTTCTTTACTGTACTGGGTAATGAAAGGCATAAGATTCCTACTGTCACTAATTCTTCACAGGCATAGAAAACTGCCTCAACCTTGGTTAGTAAAGTAAAAATGCATCTAAAACAGGAGATACCTCAAAATGGTCAGACTCATTGGCATCGTCCAGGTGTATTTTCTCTTTGAACAGAGTCAGTGGGTCTCTAATAAAGAGGTGAGCAACATGCTGGGCCAGGAGATGATCAATGCCTGCAAAGAGAGGTCACACTGGACTCACTTCAAAGCTCAAGATTGTACTGTTCTCTAAGTCCAGTAAGATGACAGGACAGATCAGGAAGTTTGAAGAGAGGGTATCTAGAAGACTAGGCAATGGCTGGTTTGTTCAGTATTCTCACGTTGCCCAGGATTTTATCCTATGGGGCCTGGGGAAGTGTCAGTTTTATTTGCTATTTACACAGTGCCTGCTGGGGCATTGGTGGGGACCTATATATGGATCTCCAAAGTAAGTTCCTTTTGCTAAAAGTTAAGAAGATCTCACAAGTATTTGGAACTTAAAACTTTAGGAACAAGCAGCCTCATAAGAAAAGTGAGAGACTTCACTCTAAAAACAGAAATCAGACCAGGAGTCAGCAAAAAAGTTTAAGAGTTTTGAAGAACTAAAGGTGTACAATCAAATGTAGAAAAAAGGCATGGATGCTCACCTTCCTGCAACAGTTGTTCGTAGATTGCTTTATCTATTGTCAACTCGATGTCATTATATTTCTCACCACACTCAGATAAATAACTATCTATTGAATCATATCGGGATTTACTAATTCTGTAGTTATTGTTCTTCAGTGGCTACAATTGAAAAAAAGTGAATGAATGCCAAATAAAATGATCTGGAAATAAATTAATACCCAAAATAATTATGTTAAAATGTTCTTTTTTTTTTTAAAATAATATAATTACATTAAAATGTCCAACCTAAACATAAGAAGTTAACCCTAAAATGTTTTATTAGGGAAAATTTTATTTAAAAAGCCTGGAGGCAATTTAAGTAGCCTTTTTCTGATATAATTTAAATATACTTTTACATTTTCTTAAAAAGCAGATCACATTCATTCTTATTAAGCTAGGAAGAGAAAGACTAAGTTTGCAGTAAAAAAGCCTGTAATGACTTCCGAAATATTTTTTTTAAAAATTGCACTAATTTTAGAAGATAAAACAAATACAGATTTTAACAAATGATGAAAATTATCTTCCCACCCAAACAAAACAGCATTTCGCACATAAAGTTCTCTGCTTGTAAAAAAAATGCAAAAACGAAAACCTTAAAACAAACACTACGAAGCCAAAGACAGATTTATAACCCATAAATTTCTTCCCACATGAGATTAACTCAAGATAAAAATGTAAGGGAAACTTCAAAATCTCAAGTATTTACAACAACTGCATTTTATCAGCTTGACATAAAAAGGCTGCGAAGGAAAATCGTTCCCACCTCCAGTCCTCTTTCCTCCCGAGTTCTATCATCTACAGATGCAGAAATCACTCCCCAGCGACAATCAATGTCTGACACATAGCCTCGGTAAAAAGGAGACGCAGCACTCAAAGCCATCTGAAAACAAACAGGTTCAAAATGTCACGTGTTGAAAAATAACTCCAGGCAGTTTACCTCTGGTCAAGAAGAATCAGTTATGCAACTCATACAGAGCCCGACTACCTGTGCCTGCTTTCTTATGGTGAAATACACCAGAAGGAGACTCAGATCCCTGGATCTGATCCATTTAAATCATCCTCACTGTAACGTAAGGACATGAAGAATGGGAGAAGGAAGCTGGCTACACTTGAACTTGACACTTTAATACATAAACGTCTTATTAGTAACAGTAAACTTCTACAGCTCAGACTCAGTCTGTTGGCTCTTAATCTGCATATTTGTGTTAGTTCATTTCTGAATGAAATCTTAACTGGACTTAAACAGCACATAGTAAGCAAATTTTGCACATGTAGTCTTTATTTTACACAAAAAAGTACTTAAAATAAGATGTAATTTCTACTTACCACAATTGGGCAGATAGTAGCCAACTGATCATAAAGGTATCTAGCCTCAGATATGCTGCAAGCTTGGAATGTTACCTATTTAAGAATTGCAAGTTATTAACAACAACAAAAAAATCACCCACATCCTCCCCAAGGAGTAAAATCTAAGAAAGATTGGAGAAGGAAGGGGGCATGGTATGTAATAGTTATTCCATCGATGACAACACTTAATACAGGAGTTTTATTTAAAAGCTGTCTCGGATGAATTTTGCTAGAAAACGGTATTTAACCATGCTCACGACTAATATAAATAACATGTTGCTAAGCTAAATAAGATTTTAAAAGTCAAGAAAAAATAAGACACTAAGATAAGTAATGAAGTTCAGTAAGGCATTTCTTCTAGCTTATTTCATTCGACAGCTTCCCATTTACTTCAGTTAGCTGAGGGGTTATATAACTTTTGGTAAAAAGGGATTTGGAGATGCTAATGATGGATTTCAGAATTCACTGGTGGCAGTATGAGAAATAGCTTGGAATAGGTAAGACTGGAGGAAAGCAGAGCGGTTAAAAACACTGCAACCATCAAAGGAAAAGCTGAGGAGGGCTGATGGGAAGAGGCACATCAGAATTAAGGCAGCAGGCTCTGCTAACCAGGATTATAGAAAGTGAGTGTGTCACTTAGAATTTGGCTTGAGTGTTCGTAGGACAGACAGAAAGAAGAGGCCCCATGACATGGTGGGCTTCCGAGGCCAAGGAACAGACAAAGAAGCCCTGTAAGGGGCTGGGTCTCCAGGGTTGGTGCCCAGAAGAATAAACTGGAGAAATATTGGGGGAACAGGCTCAGATGATGTACTGAAGATGGGTAGATCATCAAGAAAATCTACAGAAGAGTGGTAAATAGGATATTTAGAAGTTAGCTAGAGAAAAATATTACATAATTAGTACAAATCCTCCATAAACAATTACCCAAAACAAACAAAAAAAAGTGCTGCCTCCTTTGGCATGGGGGTTGAGTGGAAGAGGCAAGGAATACAAATCATGGTTGTTAGCTTTTGTATTAACTGCAATTTGGGAACAGTTCAAATTTCCTGTTACTGTTATTTAATAATGACAGTCTAAATTTAGTGTTGGTATAGGAAATGATTTAGGTGCTTAATGCTTGAAATAGCAGCTGACTGAATATGTTTATTGTCATAATCCCAACATTTTAGTTTCAATAGTTTTAGCCAGATCTCAACTTTGCATTTTTTACAAGCAGAGAACTTCTACTGGAAGAGTCACAGTCCACATGCTGAATTACGACAGCATTTCATGTCAGTGTGGTGACTAACTATAGAAAATCATTTACAAAAGTGATTATATCCTCTTCCCATGTCCTCCTCAACTTTTCCTTTGATGGTTGCAGTGTTTTAACTGCTCTGCTTTCCTCCAGTCTTACCCATTCTTCCTATAATTTCCATTCTTCCTATAATTCCTATAAGTCAGTGCTGTATTTTCATTAAAATAACCAGCCACTACAAATTAATTCAACATGGAGAAGAGCTGAGTCCCCGATATCAAGGAATAAGAGTATCAAAGGTTAAAATAAAGATTGAGATGAATTGGCAGTTAGGTCACTGATAATCAGGAAGGGTAGTTTCTGCAAAAAGGTAGAAACTCAGAAGTCAGTTTGTGCATGGGTAAAGATTAAATGAGAAGTGAGGATATGGGAGACAGTAAGCAAAGTATTTACATACTTATGTGCTGTGACCCCATTACTAAAAGCTTCAGGAAGGTAGGAGATCTACTGCCTTGTTCTTTATCCCAAGTGTGTAGAACAGTATCTGCCACCTACACTAAGTACTTAATAAATATTCATTAAATGAGAGTATCTTGAAGGAAAAAGGGTACTAAAGAGAACACAGGAGCAAAGGTAAGTTTTATTTTTATAAGATGGGGAGATACTTGAAAAACTGTGACCTTATAGGCCAGATTTATACATGGATTGAGATTAAAAATACCTAAATGTTCTCCGAGTGCTCTGACTGCTGAATTCTTTTGAACATGAAGCTCTTAGTTTATTTAGGTTCCTTTTCTTCACTCTTAGGTATTGTAGTTGTGTGTCTGTTATTTTTGTCTTTAAAAAGGTCTTACGATGAGATTTCTTTTCTCAGTTTTTTGCCTGGCTTCTCTTAGATGGCCTAGTACATACTAGACAACCCTGGAAAAGCCAACCCTAGAAAAGTATGCTTAAAAACAGTACCTGGGATCCAACAGTTGTTACAGCAGTGAAGAGACTTATCCTAAATATATTTAGTAACTGGCTTCCTTACTCTAGAGCTGATACAGCCACTGTCAAACTAAATGGAACATTGCTGCAGATAATGGCTATGGTTGGGGGGAGGAGGAGGAAGAAAAAAATTCTAATACCTTAAAAAGGTATAAATATGTAAACAGTTTTGGCTCCTGGTATCCTTTTAAAGTACATAGAGAAGAGAAGCAATGTCACTAGAAACTGATGAGGGTGGGGAAAAAAAGAGAAGTATGAAAAACAGATGTTAGAAACCTAAACATCTACTCTAAAATTTATCTAGAATGCAGTTTTAAGCCACATGATTTTCTTGGGGGTGGGGAGACCTCTTACAACATGCACGAACTTACTGACATGAACTTATTAAATGATTCTTGAAAAGCTCCCCAAGAGAAGAATTTAAATGTGGTTAAAATGCTTTTTGTTTTATACAGTAAGGTTTCCATTAATCTTAAAAAATTAAAGCTATTTTTTCTGTTTTACTGTAAAACACTTTCTAGTGTTCTACTTAAGAGACAAAGCAGGGATTTCTGTGGGGATTTGTGGAATTTGTCTCATTTACCACACACTTCACATGACCTGTGATTTTTGTGAGTACTGAAACTGGGGTGCTGGACGTGCCATTGAGAAAAAAAAATTGAATCCTAAATCCATGACGAATCTTAAATTGGATGTAAAATTATATCTACAGGCAACAAAAATGTTAACTACCTACCATTAGGACACATTTATTTGTATAAATACATTGTTTCAAGGGAAAGAACAGCCCTTTGGAATAAAGCCAATTGTGCTGTTCCTGGCAAAACACCCTGGGGTTTAATATTAAACCAAGAAAGGCAATCGGTATTCCAATAGAACTGATATAATTTTAAAGCCAGGCACTATAAGTTCTAGAGCTTAATAGTTCTCTTTGGAAATATTTATAATTAAGATAGGAAAGCAGATATGCAGTTAAAAGTCAAAAAGTCTCTTTTTTTAATGAGGCATGACCATTTGTAAGAAAACTTTCTGGCCTGTGTTTGTTTGGAAGCTGCATATTTTATACCAAACATATACAGCAGGAAAAGCAGGAAAAAAATTTTACCTTTGGCTATGGTTTTTTTAAAACACATGACTCTGGCATTCTGTTTTGGTTATATATAGTTGTAAAAATAAACACATCAGAGATATATGTGCAAGAAGGTACATGTCTACACTGCAGCTGTTTGAGATGATGGGGATGCTGGGTTTCTTGGCCTCTGTACCAAGCATGCTCCGGCTGGAGGCCCAGGGCGCCTCGCATGGGGGCCGGGCTGTGCACTGCTCCCGGCCTCTAAGGACACCGATCAGCCAAAGTAATTAGAACCAGATAAAGTCTCCTAACAAGAGGCCTCTCTTTTATTTGAATTTTTCAACTTGAAAATGTATATTTTGTGCAACTCCTACTCCTGTTCTGAAATGATTTGAAACAAATTAAAGGTTAAAACAAATACTTCTGTTAATAAAAACAATGAAATAAATATTAGCTTGGAGTCAGACCTAGAAGGGGCTTTAATATAAACCTTTTTTTAGAATGATGAGAAAACCAAGGCCAAAAAAAGTAAAGGGAGTTACCCAAATATAGGGGCTTTAATATAAACCCTTTTTTAGACCGATGAAAAAACCAAGGCCAAAAAAATGTGAAGGGAGTTACCCAAATACCAGAAACAGACAAAACCCAAATGCAGGCCCACGTGCTACCTGCTGAGTTTTGTGTTCTCCCATCCAGGTCTTAAGTGAGCTTGGGCACGATCACTGCCAGAAGCACCAGTGATCGCATTAGATCCAGGGAAAGTTTTAACAGTAAACAGAGAAAGGCTATTCTACCTTCTGTGTAACTTAGTCAGGGGCAAGGCAAACACGGGCTGATAAATATTTATTTTTTTATACCATTATATGGCCTTGCATGAATATAAGAATCTTAAGTCCTTCCCTTGGATCACAAAATCACTGGAATGCATCAGAGTTCATTTTCAGAAACAGTTAAGAGATTTGAGCAATGTTTACAAGCTCAAAGCTAGATTGTCACTAGATGGCAGCAAAATTAGGCATACAAAAAGATTAGAGACAGTGACTTCAAAATATTTCACATTTTAAGTTATCTTTGCAATAAACTGTAGATTCTGTAAATTCTCTGTGAAGAGAGAGCTTCTAATGAAGTTACTAAAATAACTTCACTGGTTTTCAGAAAGGCCTACCGGCTACCATTGCAACCAGATCGAATGGGGAAACATGCTATATAAAGGAAACTTGCTATATAAAGTTAGTAAACAGAAATGGATGAGGACACTCTGCCTCTCTATACATTTGAAACAATACCTGAAGACAGCAATTGCCCATTCCAAATCCCATGGCATCCATGTAAATATGATCAGGCTTAGAAGCCTTCGCTGCCTCATCATCCTCAGGAAATGTTTCTATAAATGGAGATGGTGTATTCTTGTCCTTAAAAACTGATTTTAAAAAAAAGAAAAGAAAAGAAAGAGAAAGAAATGAGTGAGAGCCAAGAATTAAACAATATAACAGGGATCTCTCCCACTCGCCACCTCTCTGTGGACTTACTTGGTACATTGATGACAACCTTTTCTCCTCTCCTATGTCGGATATTTCTTGTTAGGGTGCTGAAACAGACAACCAAATATCATAAATGAGTCACCTAAGACCCATCATGTAAAAGAAGAATTTGATCACATATAAGTAAATGAATGAAATCCTACCTCAAACTAATTCTGAGGCCACCCTATAGAAAATTTATATGGATCAAAATGCTCTGAGGGATACTCTGAAAGAAGGCTTTGCATTAATACCACTTCCTTGGGCTCTTAAGAATGCTTAATCACTGCTTCCCCAGCATCCTGTAACTCACCAGATCGAGCTCAAGAGTTTGGGGTCTGCCATGATTTAGTCTCACCCTACATTTCTAACACTTCCCATATTAAGTCCAAAGACTTTAACCAAACTTTAATACTTGCTTTCCCCAGGTGTCTCTGGAGCCCAAATACCTCATCACTCCCTCCCCCAATCTGTAGCATTAATACGTATCCTGTAGACTTGCAATGTCTAATGCAGAAGCTACCAAACTGTGGCTACTAAGCATTGAAATGTGGCTAGTCCTGATTACAAGATGCTGTGAAACACATCAGATTTTGAAAGCTTAGTACAAAAAGTTTCTTATTAATACTTTAAAAATATTGAGATTATAAATTGAAATAATTTAAATATATAGAGTTAAATAAAATATAAAAGCCACTGCTTTCATGAAGCCTGTTTGTTCCCCTCAGTCAGAAGCACCCTCCTTTCTCCAAGAAGGATCTCTGGTACTACCATTTTTTGATATCCTCATAATCTATCTTTTCTTGCAGGTGAGTTTCTCTATTTTCCACTTAGCACACTATAACATTTGAAGTTGGGAACTATGCCTATAAATCTTTGTCTCCTCCCAAAGACTTTGCATATAGCAGGTGTGCAGAGCTGCTTTAAAAAAAAAAAAAAAATGAATACTGAGAAGTCCCAACATCCCCAACTCTAGATCAGGACACTGGATTCAGGATGACATGTGAGACTCAAAGTACAAAGTCAAGATCAGACTGGGGTGGACCCTGAAGCAACTTAAAACCCAAGAATTAAACTATAAACTAATAGAACTAGAAGGTAGAGAGTGCCTATTATATGCAGATGTAAATATTTTACCTTATTATCAAAGCATATAGAATGGGATGAGTAGATCACACATACTGGTGGTAATGTATAGGAGAAAAAGGTAGGAATAATTAAAGGAAAGGAAAGTTTCCCAAAATAAGAGTTTATAGAAATACAACTGAAAAGAATCTGCTCACTAAAGGAGAGGACAGTGGCTAAGTTAATGACTTTGAGATAAGTCAAGCCTGGATACCAGAAGCAACAATGAAGCATTCTTGGGGGTAGTGAGCGTGTCAACAGGTGTGTGTGTGTGTCTGTGCATGTTGCCTTTCCTGGTTAATTACAAAAGGAGTCAAGATTCAGTAAATGCTCAGTAAGGATTTCCGGGCAGGAAAACCATCCTCTCAGAAGGCAGGGATCTGAGGGGCGCCTGTGTTTAGCCATACTCACCCAAAGCGGGGATGCTTGTTTATTGCTTCATCGGGAAAGAAGAGGGACTTGGAAGCACCTTCTTCAACTGGGTTGGGTTTGAACTCAGGCAGCGTGAACCCAGGACAGCCTAATCTACAACAAATTGAAGAACTAAATAGGTAGGATTTGTTTTCACGAGTTAATTATGCCTCACCATTACTGCACCTGTTAAGAAATACCGCATGTCTATTATTCCACAAATGTTCTGTAAATACTGTGCCCCTTTACGACCATCCCTTGCACTCTGTATTGTTCACCAACATCTTTTGTGATTCCAGCCCTTTACTGACCTCATCAGAGAGCTTCACCCACTATTTACAGAGCATTGACTTACGTCCCACCCGTCTCCCCATTCAATAGCTATGACCTACAGCACAGTTCCTTCCCCTGGTCACATCAATTGGCAGGGATTACAGGTTTTCCTCTATGCAGCTTCTCAGGCTTCCTCTTTTACTAGCTCTAAATTCTCGACTTATTTTTTGACCCCTGTATACTGCTACCGTCCCCAACCTACTGATAAGCTTTGTTGGAATCTCGAAGTGGCCTCCTGTTTTTTGGCCTCTGCAGGTCACCTCACGAATACCTCAAGTTGTGTCTCTACAGGTGTCCCCACTCACCCCTGAGATCTCTTTCTCAAGTCTGAAACCCAACTCTATTATCTATTTGACCTAAAGGCGATTTTTAATTCTAACACAGAAAAATGAGGCTCTGTATTTATCCTTAAATGTAAAGTTCAAATTCCACATCACTTGCAGTGACACCACCAAGTGTTTCGAGTTGAGAATTTTAAGGTCATTGTTAAGTGTGTTGTGAGGGTGGACAAAGGCTAACAAAATTAGCGAAAGCAAAACAAGGGGGCTCTTATCAGGGTTTTAGATCAGTGGTAGGAAACTTTTAGTTGAGAGCCAAGACTAGCCCATGCCCTCTCTTCAACCCTTCCCTACCTTTTATAAAATGAAGTACCTGTTGGTTGCCCACACTGGTCTTGTGAACAATTGAATTTACTGATCTTATCTAGAAAAGAGTTCCCAGGGTTCCGCATTACTTGCTACGAGCCTGCAACCTTCAGAAAAGTCTAGGAGAGTGACAAACTAAACCTGGGAATTCTTAGCTAACCAGAATGTACTTGGCAAGTCAGACTCAGCTCTTCAGACTCCAGTATCATCCAACAGAACTTTCCGCAATGATGGAAATGTTTAATACATGCACTGTCCATTACCAGTATGGTAGTAGCCAGCCACCTCTAGCTATTGAGCACTTGAAATGAGGCTAGTGGGAATTAGGAACTGAGCTCTTCATTTTATGTGAGTTTGATTAAATTTAAATAGTCCTATAACCATTGTTTTGGACTACAATTCCACACTACAGTTTTTGCCTCTTTACGGAGAGAAAAATCACAGTTTATACTTAAGAAACCAAGTACTGTTTTCTCTCTTGATCCTAAAATAAAACTTTCCTTATCATTTACTATGGATGTAAGGTGAGGCTTCTATGACTAAACAATAATCATTCTTTTTTTGTTTCAATTCCAAAAATACTCTCCCATCATAAAACATATGGCTAGGCTTTTTTCTCTTTTTTTTCTTTTTTTTTCCAAGATTTTTAGAATAAAACATTTCTGTCTCAACTATCCATCATAATAAGAAAGCTAAATCTATAAAAAAATTTAAAAGGGCAGCTGTCCCATATGCGGGGGGCATTCTCACTTAAAATAAAAGCCATTAGGTTTATCAGAAATTTCCCTTTGTGCCACAATAAAATACATTCCTGAATTTTAAAGTATAAGATAAAATATTTCTGGTTTGTGTTAAGAATTTTTTTTTTTAGTTTGCTAAGTAAAAGGTACAACCCTCTTAATGTTAAGGGGGAAAAATAAAGAAAATTTAAGATACTGAATTTTTCAGTTCACTAAAAGTTGTCAAATAACATCTGTAATCTACTTTGTGGCCTTTATTATTCTAAAGTTTCATAATAATTACCAAACCAACAGCCTTGACATCTGGTCTCCACCCCCAGGTTTGCTGATTTTGCTACCTCTTGATCCATCCCCACCACCCACTCTCATCCAGACTGCCATCTCCCCTGAGTGAGCCCCCTTACTCAACTCCCAGTAAGCCCTGGCATCCATCCTGCAGCCACACTGACACTACAGCGCAAGTGAAGGGCTGCAAAACAAAAACGTGATACTATCCACCCAACCCAAACTTTGCAAGGCCTTTTACTGCTTTTAGAATAGCAACCAGAATTCTGAGTTAACAGGATCTGGCCCACCAGCTACCTGCCCAGCGTCACCTTACCCCACACTTCCACTTCATTCTCAGCCTCCTAGTCACACCAGTCAGCTTTCTTCTAGTTCTCAGAAGGCTCCATGCTCTCCAGGCTCATCCTAGGACTTGTACCCAGCTGCTCCCTCTCCCTAGAACACTCCTTCCCGCTTCCACGCCTATTAAACTCCTACTAGAGCTTTGGACATCACTCCAATCATCCTCACTCAGAGAAGCTTCCCTCCTCCGTGCACAGTCCATCAGACAACCATGTCACACTCTCTCCGTGCCACATCTCTTCCTCACACTGCTGCCCAAGTTTACAGTCACGGGACTTGTGGGTACCTCTTGACTCTTTGTCTCTTCCTCTAGCTCCATAGAGGGAAAGACTGTGCCTATTTTCACTCGTGTTTGAATCTCATCACTGTGTGGCTCTGGTGTGGAGCAGGCACTCAAGCATCTGAGTGAATGGCAGTCATGATTTCTTTACCTCCTCCTTCAAACATTAGGGCAAAGGAACATGCCAATTCTCTTCCAAGCAAACCCGTCCCCCCTCACCCAGCTGGGTTTTCTTCCTTCTGGCAGGGAGGGGGCGTGGCCTACACAAATGAAATGAAGGCTTCACAGAATATAAGATGTTTTCTAAATGGTTGATGAGTTGCTTTCATTGATGTGACAATGAAAATTTAAAAAAAGAAAATTCCCACTTAAGTGTTCTTCTCAGACCAACAGTATGACTCGAAATGCCTATGTTCATTGCAGACATTTACCAGAAAAAAAAAAAGTATGAAAATACTTCGAACTGCTCCAGGACGTAGATGCCAATCCCCAAAGCTTTTCTGAACTTCGAGGAGGTAAGCACACTTTGTCACAATCTAAAGACGTCTAGCAAAGATAAGTCAGATTGATGATTTGGTAGAACTGCATTCTTACGTACAGGTCCTATGTATAATTATAGCACATTTATGTACCTCATTCTAAGACCATAATCTCACTTATTGCATTTATTTACTTTTATGAACTTTTAGCCCTATCTAGATTTGATGACAAATCTCAAATTTTCTTTGCAGTACAATGTCTAAACATGACTTAAGGACCCCCCTTGTTCGCAGTTAATATGCATCAATATTTGCATTGGGAGCACTGATGTCATCCCTCTAACAGTGACCTCGGCCACTAATATCATCACTTGCTGGTAGACAAACACATGGGAAGGTGCTACTGTTACAGTCGCGTGAGAAGAGCACTTAATAATCATCAGGAGACTTGGCTACTCCTTACAGGGTCAGAGTCGCGTGGCAGACGTTCTGCTCATTCCACCCCACCCTTGGGTGGACACTCCACATTGCTAATCAGTCATGGTGGTTCTCACAGTCTTTCCGACCAAGTCCAGATGAACGCTCTCACCCCAGAACTCCGGGCCCCGATCCACCCACTGACGCTGGCATGCAGTTACTGCCTGCAGCTCTAATGTTACAGATTCTATCAAAGGCAGTATGTAAAGAATGACCTGTCTGTAAAGAATGAGAATTATAGGGTCAAATGTTTGATCATGATTTGCTCTCTTTATAATCTAAAGTTATAAAATGTCTGCTGGGGCACGTTAATGTAGGAACTAACCTGGGAAATGAAGTTATTGTGCAAAGAGCCTGATTTTCTTCTAATAAAGAAGTTGCCTCCTTCCGGCGTTTTCTCATGTTGTCTTCAACTGTGTTGAACTCAGACATTGTTCCTCCGTAGGGCTGTCCCGGTGTCCCTTCAATCATGTAACTCCCATACTCTGGTCTCCAAAGGGTAGGATGGCTACAGAGGAGAAAAATGTCGCTCCATCTTATTCTTGTGCTGAAGTCTACTCAATTTTCAGAAGTTTTTAAAAAGTTGCCTCAAAATTTTTAGACACTATTAGGTATAAATTAAGCTAAAAACTCCTTCACAATTCACAAAGGCTGTTAATTTTTCATAGCTCTTCACCTATGTAAGAGTTAAAGTACTGGGTCCAAAATATTTATAAATAACTGAAAATGGACATGGGGCACTCACTGTCCAAGACAAGCTAGCTACTTTGCAGGAAAGGAGATGAGGCTTTAAGGGCTCTTTCACTTCTGTGCCAAGGTCCAAACTCAGATGCAGCCTAGCCTACCAAAATCTCGTGAGTAGAAAAACAAACT
>NW_006494614.1:32844261-32987700 GCF_000325575.1 Pteropus alecto | reverse complement strand
ATATATATATATACACACACACACACATATATATATATAAAAATAAACATCCCGCCAGCCAACCCAAACAAAATTCATCTGCAAGTTTTACGTGGCACCAGAGTTTGTCACCTCAGTAACACTTTGGCAACTTTTAAAAATGTTTAATAACAGTAAAGAGGCTTCATATTGAGTTTATTATTCTAAATACTTTAATATATTAATGGGTTTAAAATGTCAACATTTTGTAAGGCATTATTATTATCCCTACCTTACAGATAAGGAAACTGAGGCACAGAGAAGTTAGGTAACTTGACTAAGGTTAGCAAGCTAGCAAGTAGAGGAACTGGCATTTGAACCCAGACAACCTGGAACCAGGGCCTGGGTTCTAAACTACTATGCTATCCTGTCTCCTATACATCTAAGGAAAGATTCTAGTTTAGTAGTTCTAAGTTTCAAAAACACTAAAAAAACAAAAAACAAAAAACGACTTCAGTATATTAGCTTACTTTGGGTTTGTCCTTTCCCCTTTTTCTTGTAGAGTTTCAAGAACTTCTTCTCCAGATAGGACCAATTGGACTTTTTTATTTTCATGATCAAAAGACACCAACATGTATTCCACCTATTGAAAATAAAGCAGAGAAAGATGAACATTATTTCAGACTAGTGCTCAGTGTGACCTTTAGAAGAAGGCAGGGCAATGTGATCATTGGAAAGGATCCACTGCAACCCGAGACCGGCACTTTTGCTTATACCATAGCACATAATAACTTCATTTGCATAATATGGAAACCTGGAGGAAACCATGAGTCAGTAGCAGCGCTGTTTAAGAACAAGAACCCTTATACCTCAGTCCTCCTTTCCCGTTCTATTTAACAGAAAGGTTAAGATGCCCATTTTGACAAGTTGTACTTTGAGAGAAGTATTTCAGAGCTAAGATTCTGTAAACCACAGTTTGCAAGAAGGCTGCATTTTAAAATTTATTTTCTCAATTGGCTTACTATAAGTTTATGGAAGTGGTTATTGGGGCATTTTAATCAAAGTAGATCATTCTTACTTACTGGCAGGTTAATAATCCTACTGTGAGTCACACTATTGGAGAGTTCAATCAGAAACACACCAAAATGGAGCAGTATTTTAAGAGTTTCAACCATTTAGTTTTGGTTTTTCAGTAATAATTTAAGATGACTTCCCCACTCTGAAACCTGATAAAATTTACAATGCAAGGTATACTAGTGCATTTATAACAATACCTGGTGGAATTCTGATAAAAATCAAGAGTTCAGTACCAAAGTAAGACTTTTCTGGGCAGAGTAAAAATAGAACCTGCTTTTGTTTTCCCTGAAATCACATGCTTTAAATCATGATTTTTGATGTGAATAGTGAAGATTATGAACAACTACGATTGAAATAAAACATTACCCATATATATGTAAGTGAATCATATATATGTAAGTTTACCTGGATCATTCAGGTAAATGCTTGGCAGTACCCCTTTGCATAAGACACCAAGATGGAGAAGAGGGTGCAAACTGGTGCCTCACAAGGCAGACCAGTACACAGATGTATTTTGCTTAGCTTATCGTATTACAATTTAAAAAAAAAAAAAAAAGGCAAGCAACAATACATCCACTACTTGCCTGACATTTCACATGTAAATATAGATTCCCAACCTTAAAAACAACTCTCCAGAAGCCCAGCACTAGACCCGAGTCCTGGAGGGCTGGGGCTGGGCTGTTGTCCTTTGAGGGGGTGCACTGTGCTCTGCAGTGGCTGGTTCCCTTGTTTACATGTACCTGCCCAGTCCTGGAAGGCGTTTGAGTCAGCTATCCCTATTACAGAAATGGTACCGTTCAAGGGACTGTTTTGCCCTTCAGCTAAGAAACATAAAGAGGAAAAAATGTTAGTAATCATAGGAAATAACCTGGCAGGTTTAAACAACAACAACAAAAATTATCAATTAACTTATATTAGTTGTTGCTATGGACCGAATCATTGCCCCTTCATCCCCGCCCCCCAAATTCTTATGTTGAAGCCCTTAACCTCCAGTGTGATAGTATTTGAGGTGAGGCCTTTGGGAGAAAATTAGGCCATGAAAGTAGAGCCCACATGATGGGATTAGTGCCCTTACGAGAAGAGATGAGTTCTCTTCTGCTCACCATGTGAAGACTAGGCAAGAAGGCAGCCACTTGCAAGCCAGGAAGAGGGCCCTTATCTGAAACTGATTCTGCCCAGCACCTTTGATCTTGGACTTCCCAACCTCTTGAACTGTGAGAAATGAATGTCTGCTTAAACCATCCAGTCTATGGTCTTTGTTATAGCAGCCTGAAATGACAAGAGTTGCTTTACCGATGAGTTTAAGTTCCCATTTGTGCTTCTCCATTAGAATATTTTAGTTCGAAAAATGGGTAAGACTATTTGATTTAGATACACAGACCAGAAATATGAGATTTGTGTCTATACAATCACTCAATGTCAAATGCTTGAAATCTGTAGACTGCACGATCTGGAACTGCTCCCAATTTTAAGTACAGGTTTTCAGATAGCATCCATGATTCCTGAATAGCTAAAACATGAAGGAACAGGAAATTTTGTTGTCTCTGGATGGATATATGGAAATATCATAGGTATGAGAAAAAATTTACCCCTAAATGAGCATGATGAGAAAGGGTATGTTATGTACTTTTCATTTATAGACCCTAATCTTTAAACCCATCATGCAATGTGGGCATGATCACTTTTTACAGATGGGCAAAGAGGCTCAGAGAGGCTAGGTAAGCTGCCCAAAGCCACAGGCGGCAGAGCAGGGATTTGAACCCAGCCCTGTCTAGCCTCAAGGCCCAGCACACCTTGCTGCTAGGACTGCAGAGGATACCAATCTTGGTAAGTGATGGTAAGTTTTTTAAAAAATGGTTGTAAGCTATATAAGGAAGGAAAAGGTTATAATACTGGATGAAAAATCTCTCAAATTGAGTTTGCCTCAATTCTATGACGAGGGCTTGACATATCATAGTAGCTGAAATGTAACAGTTATTTGTTACATATTTTAAAAAACAGATGGGTCTGCCCATCTCTTAGGCCCATCTCTGTAGCTTGCCTAACTCTCTCAGCTAGAAGGAATCTTCCTCCTTCAGTACATCCTCCTTCTATCACTGGTTCCATACATGTGCCTGGTATCTGTTATCTGGTTATCTTCTTAACCAGATTAGCATGCTTCCTGAAAGAAAGATAAAAAGAAACTTCCTAGCTTACTGGGTTTCCATCATATATCTATTACCAAAATGAGCAAGAACTTTTGTACCAATTGTATAATCTAAATTGCAATAACTTTGTTAGTTTTCTAGTTTTTAAATAATTGAAATCCTTAGCTTTTGAAATCACTTGGCCCACAAGTTTAAAGCATGGGAAGAGCAAAAGAACAAAAAGCTCAAACTTAGTTTTGAGTTTTAAATATCAGCCAAAATGGATGACATTTAAAATGCTAATAAATCAAACTCTCCTTATAAAATCATCCATGATCTCATTAAGCAAATGAAAGAGAAAAACATTAGAAAATTTATCAAATGAGAAAGAACTACGAACTTACTTTTGGATAAAATCTAAGCTCAGTTAGAAGCCTTGAGAATTCCCTAAACATTTTTCAAACTCAAATTTAAGGCATTCTGAATTGTCCTCTAGTCACCTTGATCTTTCTATGTCAGTGCTTAAAATGGTTCTTCAACCTCTTAGCTTTTATAGTTACTTATTTAATCCTTCCCCTACTTTAATACATTTAATGTTTATCTTCAATTCTAGTCCACCCACCTGAGCACACTCAAATAATTAACTCTTTAAGAGCCAAACTAGAGCTGAAATGGCGTTTGGTTCAGTAACCCAGAGGTTGAATGATAATAAAAAGTGATATATTAAGAAAATGCTTTCCCAATATAAAATATCTAAAGCCACTGTGATTTATTTTACTATTTCTGGATTTTGTCCCCATCCTAAACTAACTTTCTCCATCCAAAGGATGAGAAGAAAAGACAAAATCAAAGAGAAAATAACAAAACAGGATACAGAGGCCCTTCTGTACACAACACAGAATCCAAATATTAAATTGTACCAGCTTCCTAACTTTGAATAGCATAGAGCCTATATATCCAGTTATAGCAACATCTGTGTGCACTGTACACATACACAATTCTGAAAGCATATGCCCAAAGAGCATTATAAATGGGTTGTATAGTGACTAGTTCGAATTTGTGTAATTAACATATCATTTAGAAGTATCAAAAATAGCCACTGAACTATTCTCAGTATACAGATTATAATGCCCTAGATGTAACTTGGAGACACTGCTATTTGGTGCCAGCAGTTATCTTTTTAAATGGGGCGGGGTGGGATAGGCCCAATAACAACAACGGACAACTTTATGAGATACTCATTTTTTTAAATGTGTACTATTTTTTCTACAAATGAAAATTTAAATCCTTTTAGATTCTGTTGCTAAAAGGCTAAATGGCTAAATTTTATCCCACTAAAATAACAGTCACTAATATCTGAGCTGTTGCATCAAAGACAAAGGCACATTCAAAAGACTGTTAATGTAGTTTATGTGTTACAAAGTGTTGCTAGGAACAACCTGGATGCAATAGCCCTCTAGTCATTTAATGCAGGTTTGCACAGGCACAAGGTGTATTATATGTTCATCTGAAAAGAGGCCAATCGATATAAGGAATCTTAACTGAGGCTGATGTAATTACCCAGCACAATGCTGAACATGCAGCAGGCAGTGAAATACTCATGGCATTAAAGTTCAAGATAAGTTAATATTAACTATTAATGTTAAAAATTTTTAAGATTTATATTGTCTTTAAATGGCATTTACCAAAGTTTAAAATCAGAGTTTTTCTTTTTAAAACAAGAAAAATATTTTGATAATCTACCATTAAGGTAAGAGTTTCAGGGAGCTTAGACTTTAAGGAAAGGCTAAACACTTTATAAAATATAAATTTTAAAACTTCTACTCTTTGAAGGTGAAAACAATGCTTAATTAGGAAAATCTAGTGCTTTAAGATTCAGAAGCAGCTACAGGCAGTTCCCTATTTAAGGAGGTTGCACTTTGAAAAAATTCTTTTGGCTCTAGCTAGCCACTCTACTGAAGTTTAAAATTCAGAGTTCAGGGCAGCTCCTCCCTTCCACTGGCCCAAGCCTGTAGTCCTCACTCCTACTAGAACCACCTGTTGCTTCCCAGAAACCCAGTTTTCTCCTTATACTAACTCCAAAACAAGCCCACAGCCATTTTGAGGGTTAAGGCTCTAGTCAGAGTTGATGACCAAATCAGTGCCAAAAGTGCATTTTGCTGCATCTCTCTGCTGTCTCTCCCCTACTCCCACTTTGTCCTTTCACCCACTCAATAAAGCCCTGTGCTAGGAATACTATGAAGAGCCAGGCAGGTGTGGTTCCTATTCTCAACAATAGCCAATAACACAAAACAGCTAAATGAACTGGGTGAGTGCTGGAGATGTACACATGTAGTAGGAGGGTCTGAGCCAGCCTGGGAGATCAGAAGGCATCCCAAAGGAAAGAGTCTGCCCAGGCTCAGGAGAAGGTCTCTAGTGACGCCTCAACACGAACACAATTTCCCACAGGATTCCTGAGCTTTCTCTGGCTCCCATTTTGACTGCAGCATAATCACGTGTCTGGATGGTTGGAGATGCAGATAAACTGGTCCCACCCCACAGAGATTGTGCCACAATTAGTCTTCTAGATTACAAAGTGTTTTAAAGCCGGCAATCATGTCTTCTGCCCAGAAGACTATTTCCTCACATGGCGAAATATTAATGGATATTTTTGAGTACTCTCAAACCATCAAGTTGGATGGCATCCATGTCCATATCTAAACATGATACCCAAACATGAAGCACATAAAAATGTGCCAGCCATAATGACACTTTTTTTAAAGCACCTACACTTAAATAGGAAAGACCTGAATGACAAAAAAGTAGCTGTTCTTATAATAGTACATAAACTCAAGTAGGAAATTCTAATAGAGATGTAATAAAATTTTGATAGGTCTCAGATGGACTCCCTAGTTAGACATGTCTAATGATGATGCCATTAGAAGTATCAAAACCACTGTTTTATGAAGTAATGTTTGAGCACCTGGGGGGACATGTGTGAAGCAGAAACTGCAACACACATATTTTTGTACAGCCATATATATGGTGATATTTTAAACTGGTAATTGTTGATATGTTATTTTAAATTGTCCTACGTCCTCAAAACAAATGTTTTAGTAGTTTAGAGTTATAACAAATTCTTCTAATATCTGATATAGTTTGACTTTTTCTTACTTACCATGAAATGTCATTTCATACCACAGAATTACACAGGGTACACTCTAGTGAAGGTTACATTTTTAAAAACCAAAATCGATATGGCCTCACTCTAATCTGGTCTTTGTTGGCATCCTAGACTAGGACTTCAGCTCACAAAGCAGGTTGCTTTTTATGTTAATCTCGATTTTAACCTTTCATAACATCAATGAATATAACGTGAAGTAACTTCCTTGAATTATTATCTCGGCCCACACATAGAAAACTAATTCTTCAAGATTAATGATATGAAACCTGAGTGAAAAATTTTAAGACTTTAAAAAAGGAAATGAGAGCTGCTAGGAAAATTATGGTGTATCTCATACGAGGGACAATGACGCCTTTCATTAAAGAAAAAGAAATCACGTGTCCATTATGGTAGACACTAGGCATGTATGACTATTTATTTTTAAAATTAAAATTAAAAATTCAGTTCCCAAGTCCTATGGCTAATGGTTACCCTGGTGGCTAGTGCAAGCATTTCTATTACTGTGGAAAGTTGTACTGGACAGCACTGGACTAAACCCAAGAGAAACTGCACCCTGGAACTGTACCTGGACATATGAATTCACCACATGGGAAATCCCTGCATGAAGATCTGCTCCTTCATGCCCTACAGATGGCACAAGACATTTAATTTCTGGGCCTCTGAATTTACATTGGCTGAATTTTTTTTTAACCACACCACTACACTTTAGGCATGTCAGTTTTAATTTTCTGATGGTTATAAACACCATATTAAGGCACTCCTACCTTTTTTCTGAACCAGATCTAACAGAACCCAACTAGTCTTCTTACACAAATGAACCCCAGAAAAAGCATCACATCAGGTAAAGTTATCAATGGTGATGTTTACTATGGCCACCAACTTTATGCAGACGCTCTGTAATTGAGAAACCTAAACCTAAACCAGAAGACATTTCGTCCTAAAGAAACAATATTGTACACATAAGATTTTATTTACCTCAAAACACCTGTACTTTAGTACTTATAATTTCTGGGTTCTAACGACAAATGAATTCCTTGGCTCTTCCCTGAGAACGTATTTGCCTGCCAGAGTCACAGTTACCACATGGCTGACAAGAAAGAAAGTATCCTGGTCCTCAGATTGAGGCTGCTTTGGATCAACTGCTCTGTGGCTCTCAGCAGCAGGTGGGGTAGGGGGAGTATGAGGGAGTGAGGCAACATTGAAAATCCACAGGGGGTAAGGACCATCAAGAAACTGACATGGCTCCTACCAGGTGCAGAAGAGCTTAGGGCTTTAGCAGGGCATTGCTATAGAGAATACCCACCCTCCATGGTGGAGCCCAGCTCAGTGCCTGACGCACTCCTAGAGCTGAGCAAGCAAGAAAGCAAGCACGTTCCCTTGGAGGTATGTTTATAAATTAGGATGGCCTAAATTCAAGGACTGCCTATGAGATACATGAAAAATTCAGGGTCTTAGTTCTCAAGAACTGGTGGTAGACTAACACACCTAACAAAGAAGGAGGTGGTTGGGGAAGGGTGCTTTCTAAAGAGACTGAGAGCCAATGTTAAAACAGAGGAATTCTAACTCCAAAATGACTGCTATACTCAGGAGGGGGCCCACCTATTCCTCCACGACAAGGTGACTGACAGTGATTCAAGACCTCCAAACTTCATGCTATTTCACCATCACAAGAATCTCAGCAGAGATACTCTTTTCATGATCACATCTCATAAAGGCAGCAGCAGGGCTCCCCCTCAGAAACTGCACGTGGATGACAGGGTGGATCCTACCAACACACCTGCTTCAGACAGGATTTGGAAGATGGAGACTCCTGTTAATATAAATTCCTTCCCTGCCATATTTGAAATTCATGTTAAAGGAGCAAAATCTCAAAGAGGTGAGTCGAAGCTCCTGACCTGGGGCTCTCTTTCTAGCCCACTACCTGCTGCCCTGGGATGAGGCTGGCACAGGCTGCATAACTATCAAATGAGGTCAGCCTGATTTTCATATAAAGGGCTCATCTGAATCTGCCTTTTCACAGGGCTCGATTGCCAGCAGAAGATTATCTGGGAAGGCTGCAATCACATTACTAAACCTGTTAGCATTTGTCCTGTGGACCGAGAAATTTACCAAGCATATTCAACATTATAGTTTGGAAAGAATATTGGCATTTCACTAGGAGGGAATCACTCACTGGCCATCTGGTAGCTAAAAATACTTAAGCCTGCATTTATGGCTCTAAGACAAAATAAGTCAGAGAAAGATAAATACCATATGATTTCACTGATATAGACCCACAGACATAGAAGATAATCGGGTCACGGCCGGAAGAGAGGGAGGTGTGGGGAGAGAAAGCAGTGAAGGGTTAGATGTCCAAATTAGTAGTTGATAGAGGGGTCCCGGAGATAGGGAATGCAGACAGCATTAAGATAACGGCTATGCGTAGAGCCAGAAGGATGACAGAGTTATCAGGGAGACTGTTTCATCAACTACATAAATGTCTAACCAATGTACTACATACTTGAAACTAACAACAACAACAACAAAACAGAAACAAAAACAAAAAAGCCTCTTTTATTTGTTGTCACCATCCTTCCTCTATTCTTTCTTCTTTCCCTTTTCACTTTCAATCTCAACTCGGGTTGGAGCCAACAAAAACTGTCACAGAGCTCTTTTTCTCCTGTTTATTTGAGAGGTGGTATGTACGAGAGCAGCTAGGAGTGTAGGCTTTGGAGTCAATCGGTTGGAATCTTAGTAACTTCTCTGTATTTGTTTTTCTTTTTGTAAAATGGGGATAATACCTGCTTCATAGAGCCACTGGAGAGGATTATATAAAATAATGTATGTGAAGTGCCTAAAACAGTAGTAAGTACATAGTACCGCTCAAATGACAGTGGTTATTATTTTCTAGCTCTAAGGCAGTGATATATTTATTGAGGCAGAATAGTGTCTTTGAAATAAGTGCTTTTCAAAAGATGGTTACAACCCCTTGGTGGGCCATGGTGGGTTGTAATCAACATCACACAAAAAAATTTTAAATAGAGAATAAAATATCAAAATACGTCACTTATGGGCAGGAAAGTACTATTTCATCAAAATACTGTTTCAAATTGCATTTGTTTCAGGTATTATAAGTCTCACCAAAGGTGTATGCTACTAGTGCAGAACACTGCCTAACTCTGCAGTTAGGCAGACCTGGGTTTCTTCATTAAGCAGATTAAGTCACTCCCCTTCTTGAAACTTTCAAATGGCTCCATTTAGCAAAAATGCACCCCCTTCAGCAAGAGCATTAATCTCATCTTCCAGCCTCTGCCTCCTGCATTCACCCCCCTCCCTGACCCACGACCACCACGCTACAGCCACACTGGCCACCTTTCTGTTTCTCCAACAGCCGCTTCAGGGCCTTGATGCACTTCTTTATGCTTGCAAAGATTTCGCCTCAGCCATTCAAATGGCTGGCTACTGTAGGTCTCAAGGCCACCTCTTCAGAGAAATCTTTGCTGACCCTCCAGCCCCAACACTATGACTTCCTTCTTGTCCACACTCCCAAGGGGCACCAACTACACTAGCACCTCCTGGACTTGTGCAAGGTGCTTAACCTGCACAGAGCAGTCTTAATTTTTCCTCTCTTCTCACAAATATTACAATTATAGACATTTGGAATGTGTTTTATCTCTGGGCCTTAGTTTCATCATCTGGAAAATAAGGAATAAATACAATGTCCCCTCCAGCCCTACTATTTCTGTAATTAAACTCTTCCAGAATCTTCTTAGAATATAACTATCCATTTTTATTTCAACTCAAATACATAACTCTGTAGCCAGTAATGTAATTTTATTTAAATGCATTTTCTTGTTACCCAAAGCTTACCCCTCTTAAGCATATGATCACTTAAAAATTTTGCATGTATATATCCATGGAAATCTTTTTAAAAATTACATCCTCTTCTGCTATTAATAGGACACTAAACACAACTTCACAGACTTCATTAGCAATTTCATTTCTTTAACTAGAGTCCGAACAGAGCAAGACTCTTGGAGGCATGCTGGCTGCTGCATCCATGTCTGCTTTTCAGTTGCTCTCTGAATTGGTTTCTCATTTCTGCCTCAAATGTTTTGTAGTTCATCCTGCGCTGAGAAACTAGATGACCAAGTTTGCAGGAACTTTGTACAAAGTGAGTGATCTCTGGGTAAGGGCTTGAGACATACTTCCTGGAGTAAAGTGCATGAACTTTGCACTTAAGAGGACTTGGTTTACTTCCTAGGTGTCACTCTTTGAGCAGCAGAGTCAGCAGATGATGATCCCTAGATACAACTCAACATGGCCGAGGTGGTCCTGGGGGCCTAGAGGAGAAGACTACCGTGCCTACCACAGGCAGGACTGCTGGAAAGTAGCTAGGTAACAACATACTTTCTAAGTACCCAATTTGTGTAAATACGTAAATATTTAGAGAGGGAAATGAAGGAAGCACCCCCAAATAACCTCTTTTGGTTCTTCTAAGGCTTCCAGTCCTCAGCGTATGCACTTTACAAATAAGATTTTTTTTTTTTTTTAAAGTTAACTTTCTAGTGTTTACGGTCAACTGCTACAACCTCTAACTCTTTAAAAAACTTACAAGAAGTGCCGGCCAACTTTCACAGGTACTTCAAGATCTTTACTATCCCTCCAGAGCATTAAAATATGTGAAGCTCAGGGCACCTTGGCCCATGACTTTTGTGGGTGATCCAAAAGGAGCAGAGTTAAAGCCCTGAGTTTTACTAATTTCCAGGAAAAGGGTTATGGTGTCTTTCGCTTTAGAGTTTGTTTTTTTTTTTAAGGCTGCTAAGTCAGCACCCAGTTCAAAAAGACAGAAGTTAACTGAATCCAAAGGACTGAAAAAGGAGCTCGGGGAAGAGAGACAAAGACGACAGTGGGTCTGTGTGACAACTTATGTAATCAGAAACATCTGGTTTTGGGGTTCTTTTATAATCTTATTGTGCAAATAAGTTTAACTACCAAATCCTGACCACAACAGACACGAAAATCTAAGAACACAGAAAGCTCTCCATAGTATGTCCAACCAAGTAGAACCTTTGCCATAAGAACTCTTCAAGGATACAGTGACCTAGACAATCAAGTTTTCCAGATACCTATAAAGATGTAACCAAAATAAGCTCTTTTGGCTAGAAGTCTGAGGCTTATTCACATTTCCCCACTTTCTTAATATCTGAGAAACCCAACCTATAAGTGGAGATTCAGGGTCATCATCTAAACATACTGAATCCATTACAATCAGTTTCAATATGCAACAGAGAGAACTCAGCAGCCACCGAGATCCAACTAAAGTGACCTAAACTCATATGCTTTCTTAGTTGAATTCTGTTTCTTTCTGAAAATTATAATCAAGATTTCAAGGACTCTACAAGCTGTGAAAACATGCATGGGCTTCGTGCCATTTATTTTGGCCAGAAACCAATTTATGCTCTTTTCCCAAGTTAATATGTTTGAAATAGGTTGTTGCCAAGCCTCTAGTCTCTGTGTAACCGGCAAATTCCAATGGCTTCATTTCAGTTCCCACCCTCCTCCCACGCTCAGCGGCCCTACTGCCCCACACTGCTCCTTCTCAGGGCCCCACACGAAATCCCTGTCCCTGAAGTGAGCACTCATCAGGGCTCTAAGGCACCATCAGTGTGTTCCCCCTCTGGGATATCTTGCTCTACACCTTGGTTTCAAGCACTGTCAGGCCTGCGACTGCTCAGGCACACATACAGCCAGCTCAGCTGTTGCTCCAGCTCTGTCTCCTCACTGTCCACCTGGTGTCTACTGGATGAGCACTGGGCTCCTTAAATTAAAAGGTTCCAAACCAGTTACTCCAGAAACTATCCCCACAGGGATCCTTATTCACTTGGTCATCTAAGCTAGGAACCTCGGTGAAAGACATGACCACTCAGGTACCAGGTCTTCAGACTTCTCCTCCAAAGTATCTTTTTAATATGAACAACTCTAGAGCCTCAGGCTAGTCTCTCTTCTCTGTCCTCTGTAGAGGTATACTCTGCAGTGTGGGCTCCTTGTCTCTAGTAATCTCTCCCAACCCATTTTTCATACTGGTACCAAAGATATCTAGAAAAAAATCTCCTTGTACCATTCCTGGACTTAGAATACCTATTATTTCAAAGGACTTTCAACAGCCTGAACCCAGCCTACCTTTCTAACCTCCACCTCCAACCATTCCCTGGTTCCCTGCTTTGGTCCTGTTACAGAAGTACTCCCTCGACATCAGGAACCTTTATAATTCACATTTGCACATGTCCTTTCCTTGCTTCCTACCACAAGGCCTCCCCCATCAATAAAACTCCCAGGATCTCTAGGTATAGAGCAAATCCACCTCACCAATCACTGGAGTTCAAAGACAGAGAACGTCTCACTTCTCCTGGTTTCTCATTTCAATGCCAAGACCTAGCCCAGGAAGTCCTTGATATGTAGGAGGTACTCAATAAACACTTAACTTAAAACGTCATCCATCATGGAAATGAAGCCCTTAGTGTTTTGCCACACATAAATAAAGGTTAAGTCTCAGTTTTTCTGAGGGAGACATTTTGCAATACCACCTTGCTTTTTATGAAAATAAATAAATAAATAGATAAATAAATAAATAGATAGATAGATAAAACACCAAAAACTTGTGAGGCTCAAATAGGTTTACTGAGGAAGTTAAAGAAAAAAATTCTAGAAATCTAGTATCTATAGCTTTACGATTAGTTTTTTTTTCAATAGCCAATATGTTATCTTAGAAAAATGCTAAAACCCAAAAGATGACAGGGCAAAGAAATGGATTCTACCATTTCTAGTATGGATTTGATGATTTTCATGAAGTTTAAAGCATTCTGAAACAGTTAAATTGGTAAAAGATACAATTAGAAATATGTATGCACAAAATTCAAAACCAAATGATAGGATTTTTCATTTTACAAATAAGGAAACTGTGGTCCAAATATTTATGTTTCGTATCTAAGACTACACAACCATCTGGGGGAAGACTCAGGACTTGGACTCTGCTATCTTCAAATTAAAATCCATTCAGAAAATGTATGTAAACTTTTAAAATAATTGTGTTTTCACCACATACCTGGTCAAAGGGTGATAACAGTGATAACAAGTATTGAATGTTACAGCATACGGGCAAAGAAACTTCTGACTTTAAAAACTTGGCTAAATCTTGGTTGTTGGAGATATAACCATGAGGACAGCCAGCCTTTGGACAAAGTTTACAGACAAAGGAGAGCAGAGCTGAAAGAATAATAGGAAAAGTGGAAAGACTTCCACTTCTGATCAAGATGGAGTAACAGCAACCAATTTTACGCTCCCACCTGAAATAAACAGAAAGAGAGAAGAAATTTAAAAGAATAGTTTTTTTTCAAGACACTGGACATCAGATAACAAAGGGCAGAGATCCCTGAGATACGGGTAAAAAATTAAGTGAGCCCTGCAACTGCCCCAGCTTACTGCCTGGAGAGGCTCCAGATAATAGGCAGGGAAGTGAAGCAGAGCCCAGAGGACTCCCTGAATTGGAGAGATGAAGCTGAAGGCCTGAGGAAACCAAGTCAATTCGAGATCACAGAATCAAGTACGAAGAAAAGAGAGCTGCACAGAAAACCCTAGAGATCTGCACAGGGTCCTACGCTTAAGGATTCAGTAGTACATCAACCTGTGCATGGGAGGCAAGGACTCAAAGCTGGGACAGGGTGTGTTCCCGCAAGTTAGAAGGGAATAACTCCTAATTTAGGGCCATAGAGAAAGTACTTATGAAGGTCTTCCTCCAGTAGGAGGGAATAATTAGCCCTAAATTGAGACTTATCCAAATCTGCCTAATAAACTGTAAAAGTTGAGATCTGAAAGGATCAAACTATCTCCAAATAACTATATTCCAGAATAAAGCTTAAGAATACTTTTAGAAATACACAAATATCAAGTACTCAACAAGGTAAATTTTGTGTCTGGCATCCAATCAAAGATTACCAGTCATGCAAAGAAGCAGGGAAACATATTCAAAATGAAAGAGGAAAAATTCTATTGAACCTGAACTTAAATGACAAAGACAATAGAATTTATCAAAGATATTAAAAAAAGTTATCAGAACTGTATTCCACATGTTCAAAAGTGAGCTTACTAAAGCTGTAGGATACAAGATAAATTTTCAGTATATTAGTAATGAATAATCAGAAATTAAAACTTAAAAATAGTACCATTTACAATAGAATTAAAAAATATGAAACACTCAATGATAAATCTGACAAAGATGTGAAAGACTTGTATACTGAAAACTACAAAACACTGATGAGAGAAGTTAAAGAAACCATAACTAATGGAGAGATATACTTGTTCACAGGTTGGAAGACTCATTATTGTTATGATGTCAATTCTCCTCAAATTGACCTATAGATTCAATGCAAACCCAGTTGAAATCCCAGCAGGGTTTGTTTTGTTTGTTTTGGTAGAAATTGCCAAGCTGATTCTAAAAAAATCCATGTGTATATTCAAAGAACTCAGAAGAGTCAAAACAAGTTCAAAAAGAACAAAGTTGTAGAGCTAACATTACCTGATCTCATGATTTACTATAAAGCTGTAGTAATAAAGAGTGTATTGGCCTAAAGATAGACAAATAGATCAATGGAACAGTACAAAGAGTCCAGAAATAAAACCACATATACAATGACAACTGATATCAGACAAAGGTGCAAAGGTTGTGCACCTTTGGAGAAATGTCTTTTCAACAAATGGTAATGAGGTAACATGCAAAACACAACCCAAACCAAAAATCCATACCTTCTACCATATACAAAAATTAACTCAAAATGGATCATAGACCTAAATGTAAAACCTAAGATTATAAAACTTCTAAAAGAAAATAGTCGAAACCTTTGTAACCTGGGATTAAAGAAAGATTTCTTAGATACCACACCAAAAGCATGACCCATAGAAGAACAAATAGACAAATTGGACTTTATCAAAATGAACTTTTCTTCAAAAGATACAGTTAAGAGAATGAAATAGACTGGGAGAACAAATATGCAAAGCATGCATCTGATACAACTTATATCCAGAATACATAAAGAACTCTCAAAACTCAGTAATAAGAAAACTCAAATAGAAAAATGATTTTAACACACTTCACAAAAAAAGAGATGGCAAATAAGCACATGAAAAGATATTCAACATCACTGGTCTTTAGGGAAATACAATTAAAATCATAATGAAATACTACCACACACCTATTAGAATGGCGAAAATTAACGAAGACTGACCATACCAAGTTTTAGCAAGGATGTAGATGAGCTGGAACCAGCATACACTCCTGGTGGAAATGTAAAATGTAGTACAACCACCCTGGAAAAGTTCGGTAGTTTCCTCAAAAAGTTAAAACACATCACTCCTAGGCATTAATCAAGATTGAAAGCATAAGTCCATGTAAATACTTGTATGTTAATGTTCAAGACAGTTTTGTTCGTAATAGCTAAAATTGGATACAATCCAAATAGTGAATAAGCAAATTGTAGTATATTCATACAATAGATTACTACTCAGCAATTAAAAGGAATAAACTGATATATGCAACAACATGAATGAATCTCAAAATATATATGAAGAGTTTAAAAGCCAGACTAAAACAGTACATGTTGTATGATTTCCTAGATGTAAAACTCGTACGAAATTCAAACTAAGCTATGGTCAAAGAAAGTAGATCAGTTAGTTGTTCCCTAGGGAGGGGAGCAGAGATGAAAGTGGGGAATTATAAAGGGGAACAAGGACATTTTTGGAGATGATGTATATGTTCATTATTTGAATTGTGGTGATTATTTCACAGATGTATACATATATCACTATCACACTGTACATTTTAAATATGTGCTGTTTACTGTATGTCAGTTATATCTACATTAAGCTATTAAAGTGCTTAAAAAAAAAACAACCTAGTTAAATCATGAACATTTAAACAGAGAATGTTAATTAGCAAGCTCATTAGAATATGGTCCATCCAATAATACCAACAACATCAGTAATGTCCCATGAGTAGTTTTCTAACAATATATTCAGTTGACTTGAGTTTATAAAAATGTTCAGCAACACAAAAGCTGACATTAAAGGTTCAATTAGTATTCTGACATATTTTCTCAAGGTACGGGGTCTTTTTGAACTTTACCTAGATTTATACCTCAAAATGAAGCTACACACAGAATATTAGCAAGGATATTTTCTAACAGCACTTCTAGACGTTAACTACTCAAAATGAACTTTTCTTCAAAAGATACAGTTAAGAAAATGAAATAGACTGGGAGAACAAAGCAGTATTATTAGAAGTGGTATTCTAGACAGTGATATAGTGGGGTCATAGTAATTGGTTAGTAAAAAATCCAGAAACATTTTTCTAGAGGAGCCGGGTGTACAGAATAAATAATAAACGTTTTTCTTCCATTCTATTTTCTTCATGCCTTTAGAGTACAGCAAAACCTCTACTTATCCAGAACTATACAAAGACCTCTACAAACTGATCATACCTATTCTATTCACTGCACTTACAACACCTAAGTGCACATAATCCTCACATACCAATGCTATTTCTCACCCTTCTGTCTTTATTACATTGTTCCTTTGCCTAGCATGCCTTCTATTCTCTTCCTCTAACAGCCACACTCTCCTTAGGGCAGCTTCCCCAAAGGTGGTGCCTGATGTGCTGTGTTTCTCGCTCACATACATACACATGTGTACATCTGCAAAGGGAACATAGGAACTTCTGGAGGGGAATGGAAGTGTTACACATACAAATGTTTTATATTTTTAATTTTCACTGTGATGGCAGATATCTGGTTAATACATACTTGTTACACATCACTGAACTATACATTTAAAATGGGTGCGTGTTATTGCATATAAATTACAATTCAATGAAATTGGTTTACAAAGAAAGCCCACACAAAAATATATAACACAAATAAACAGGAAAACAACAAAAAAACAGATTTAGCCCAGAAGTAGTAGTCAAGCTCACATTTAAGCCAAGCTTAAATTCTCAATTCCTAATATAAACTTAGGGTCAGTTAATCTGGTTTCCCTTTAACTTCAAAAATGTAAAAGAGGTAATTATGAAAAAAATAAAAATACCAGAAGGCTCCAACCATGTTTCACTCTTTTCTTTGATTTCACAACTGTGCTTTAACATGTCAATAAATTCTGTCAAACTAAAGTCCACAGTGACAGCTGAGAAAGAAGCAACAACTTTGTTTTATGTGCCACAGAATACACAATGACTTATGTAAGAAACCTGAATCTTCATTATGACTATCAAATAATTTGAGCTCAACATCTTATTCTAAGAAGACAGTGTCAAATAATGCATTTTAAAAATACAATTTAACTAGAGGGGAGGGGAGAGGTAGATGGGGTAAATGCGGTCAAATATGTGGTGACAGAAAAAAATCTAACTATGGGAGGTGAACGCACAATGTAAATATATACATATATGCCTTACTGTTAAAATGTACAACTGAAACTTACCAGATTTTGTTAACCAATGTCACCATAAAAATAAACAAAAATAAATAATAAAAATACAATTTAGATTTTGAAATGCAATTTAAAAATTCCATTGAAAATCACTAAGCTAATGGAATATAATTATATCTAAACAGGCAAATTTCAGTTAATTGGTTCTAAAAAAACCCCACATACATGGAATGCCTCATTCCCAATGACCATGCTATTTAAATGATATATACTAGATATTTTAAGCTACTGTTTAGTACTTTAAAAGGCTAGGTACTATATTTAATTAACATTATCACATTTAATCTTAACAAAGCTATAAGTATTATTGTCCCCATTTTATAGATGACAAGAGGTTAAGAGATTAAGCAATTGGTCCAAAGTACAAAAAACATTCAATTAGACTAAATAATTATACTTTTGTCCATTCTAGATTTTTAGCTGAGGATTATGTTATTTTTGTTATGGTATCATACCTTAGTCATTAACAAGCTATGTATTTTCTAAATTGTCACTTAAGCACACTTAACCTACCCAAGCAAATGTTTAGTTCAATCAAAATCAATAGATGATATACTTGCCCTTAAATCTCACCTCAGTTTTTTGGTTTTAAGCATGAAAACTCACAGATATTAAAGACATATTTTCCATTCAAAGTTCACTTAGACTTTCCTGCTAACTAGAGGACAATCTACCTTCCTGCCTTTGAAAGCCTCACTACAGTGGGTTAAAAAAAAATTAGAAAAATTATGTTCGCTTTTAAGTGTTGTTTTCTGGCACTTCTATAACCTGTAGAGTTTGAGCTCTGTAAATGGATATTTGATGAAATCTCATACACTGTAAATAATCCAAAACCTGGTATAATGTGTTTAAGAAATGGACCTGGAGTCAGACAGATTTCAATTGATAATGTCTCTGCCACTAAGTAGCTGAAAAGGCCTGGCAGGTAGCTAACACTAGAGTGATTATTAGAAAAATTCGAGTCGTATTTATTGCCACATTTGCAGCATAGATTTCCTAGGTTTGTCTTTTAATGTGTATACTCCAAGTTATAAACAAAACCCATACCTGAAAAGTTGTGTGAGCCGTGAAGAGAGAAGTGCTTACTTTTTGCATATATACGATGCTTAGCAGGCAACAGTAGAGCCACGAATATCCATCTCACTTATTTCCCTCACCCCACTCCCCACCATCCTGGGGCAAAATGAACCTAAGAGTTCTGGTAAGTAGGAGTTGGAACTTGTATTTCCCACAGAAACAGTATAAGTGGTAGCCAGACTTGTCACACTAAAGGTGAAACACATCTTTAAGTTGATCTGGGAATCTACCTATTTATAAGGTTCTCACTTTCTGAATTCCAAGAAGCCAGCATATACACACCTGTATTATACAACCCATTTTTACCATGGCAATTGGTGATAGCTTTCTCTTTGCTCAGTAGTCTAAAGATGATCTATCTTCAGGTGAATTTATCTATCTTCAGGTGAATTTCAAAGACTTATATTCTGGTTTGAAAGATGTACATTAAGAAGTCTTATTCGAACTGTACTTACTCAAACTGTAAATGCTGGAATGGAAAGAGTCCAACCCTCTCACTTGCCGTAGGAGGAAGCTGAGGCTCAGAATCACATGGGCTGTTTGGCAGGCCTTAGAACATAACACAAGTGGAACTCCAGATCCATGGTTCTGACAAATACTATCAGAGGTAAATACTGTCCTACTAACTAGGGCTGAGCATTTCTACAGTGGCAGGCGCTCCTTCCAACCATATCCAAGACCACGGTTTTAAGGCATTTTTTTTTTCCTTTTTTAATCCTAGTCTGTAGCCCTGTAAGTGTGACACCAAAACTTCCCACGAAGAGCAGTATTTTGGTATCAAACTAACACTGTCCAACGTATCGCATCCCAAACACCACTTTCTGTCTGCCAAGGCCATCCTTCATCTCTGGGGCCATACTACCCCACCACACCCTTCTCTACTCTTATCTGCCCAGTCTGTTTCTCAGTTATTGCTCAAGGTTTGGGCATTCTAGCAAGCTTGCTTGCTGTCTGCCCCTGCCTGAAAACTTCTATTGAGTAGATGTGATAGTGAATTCCTACTATGTGCAAGGATTAGTGCTGGCACTGGAGTAGTTAACTTCTCTCCTGCTCTTTCAAAGCTTCATTTCATCAAGGAAGGCTTCCATGATAAATGAGACTGGCTTTCAAACTCCTAACTGCAACCAGGGTAAAAAATAATTTACATGCATTTCCAGTACACACCCCTTCAAATAACTCAAAGGTGTGATGTTATATTCTTACTATGTATGATAAATTGATATTCTTCATTGTTCTCCATTTTTTAAAAAGTCCTAGAAAACAAATTTAGGGGGATAGAGAACATAGATCATAAAATATACACAATATACAAATACATAAAATGTCAGATGCTGTAAAGAAACAATGAACTTTAAGTTCTAAAACCTAAATTTATTTTTCAACCTGCTAATGGATCATGATGCAGTTTGTAAAATAATACTCTGTAACATATGAGTGATTACTTTGACATGATGCTAGAGAAATAGAAGCATCAGCAAATACTCAGGTGTAAGATCCACCTCTACCCCTGCCTCCTGAAAATGTCATACCTTCTGTGTGCCCCAAAATATGTAGAGATATAGAGCTACCACAATGGAGAATTAATACCTGCATACCACAGGTCAAGGATTGGGAGAGAGAACCAACTTGGAGGGAGACTAAGTTTCACCAAAGTGCCATTTTAGGAGTAGAAAGTAGAGTAGGGCTTTTTTTCTTAACCACCTGAGCAGTCTTCACAACCTCAATTCTTCCTCTTGTGTCGGGCTGCCTATTTCCAACTGGGCTGTCAACACTTACAAGTAGGAGATGTGACTGAAGCAGAATTGAAAATAGTAAATGAGCAGTGGGTTTTTTAAAAATCTAAGACAACTTTTCTACTTTGTGGTTTCTGTTCAAAAGTAAACTCCCCACTCCAATAGACACTAGTTTATCTGGGGGTCGGGGGAGAGCAAAGGGAAGTGTGGGAGAGGAAAAAATCTAAGGGGATAGAGGATAGATCATATAATACACAAATGAATATATAAAATGTCTGCTGCTGTAAACGAAGAACTTTACACTAAAACTGAAGATATATCACCAAATACATACTATAACCCTTTTCTGTCTAAGTATGACAAGTCACTTATAGTAAAACCATAAATTACTAAGTCATTATACTTTTCTAACTTAAAACAGCATAATTCCTTCAACTGCAAGAGGCAGAATTATCTTCCAATCTTAGAAGCAGAAAAACTAACTTTGCAGGGAGAGAAAGATTCTTTATTGGTGAAGCAGCACCTTGACACTTAGGTCAAGAGTGATAACACGGACTAGAAGATAAATTACTTACACCTGACCCAGCTATGGAAAGAAAGCAAATGGTGAAAAAAATATTGATGGTCTTTTCGAGAAGTCACTTAATTATCTAAACTGTACGTACGTTTGATTTTTAAAGACGGGAAGGGAGGGCAGACAAAAACTTTAACACTGAGCAATGCTTTCCAGGGCATTACAACAAATAATGGTTCAACATATTGAGAATCCAGAGACATTTCACCTCCAGGCAGAACACATGTTGAAGCACCGATTTTTGTAAAGTTTAGATACTGGATAGAGGCCATGGAAAGGCACTAACAAATCCTAATTTTTAAGCGCTAGAGTTCCCATTTAGAATTAAACAGAACCAGGAAGGTTTCTCCTCTTTAGGAAAACCCAGCTGTAATTTGTTTCAATTTATATCTATAAAGTGCGTGCGTGTGTGCGTGCGTGCGTGCGTGTGTGTGTGTGTGTTTGACGGGGGAGGCGGGGTGGGGGGATGGGGGTGATGAGGCGAAGTCAGAGGTTTAAAGATAACTAGATGCGGGGGGCGAAGCAAACATCCTGAGGACCTGATTCCTAATAGCAACGGGCCTTCCTAGGACAACTTTCGTTCCATGTTAACCGCAAAAGCACATTTTGAGATCGGACGGTGGATCGCGAGAGGAGGACGGCAGGTAAGCGGAGAAGACTGTAAACTCCCCGAAGCACCAAATGTCACACTTTTTCATGCTTGCGCCCTCCCTGTGTCCAATCCACATTTGCAGAATGAAGAGAAAACCCCTACGAATGAATGAATGAGAGAGAAGTCTGGGCAGAAGGCTCAGAGCAGGGCCCCACACCCCAGACGGACTTAGACACCCGCGAGACGAGGACAGGGACCGCGCGCCGGGGCGGGGAGACGCCCGAGTATCCTCAGGGCGCAGTGTAGGACGCGGACCGCCGTGGGGCCCTGGAGCCGGGGTCGCAGGTGAGGCCTTGCGGAACAAAGGCGGCGCAGGGTGGCCTGACACAGGTGCCTAGAGGGGGCGGGGGCTGTGGGAGCTCACCTCGTCGCCCCACTTGAGCACATCCTTGTGCCGGTCCTTGACGGCGTGGTAGATGTGCAGGAACTGGAGGATCCCGTGCCGCCGCACGTGGTCGGCGTGGCGCTTGGTCTCCTCCCAGCTCAGCGGCGATCCTTGGGACAGCAGCCCCATGGCCGCCCCCTCCTCCTTTTCCTTGGGGCTGACGGCGGCTGCTCGCTTCGGGCGCGGGACGCGAGCCGGACACTCGACTGTCCGCAGAAGACGAAGGCGGCGGCAGCTGTTCCGCCCCGGGGGGGCGCCCTCGGGCCGCAGCCGACAGAGGGAGGGTCGGGTCCGCTCCGGCTCACCCGCGCGAGGTCCTTGCCGCCCAGGTGACCGACCCAGGGATCCGGCGCACCCAGACGACTTAGAGGCAGAGGACGAGAGGGCAAGCTGGGCGGCCCCTGGCCTGGCAGCCTCGTCCCTCGTTTGCTCTGGCTTGCGCCCTGCTCTGCCTCCGAGGCGGCGGCGACGGACCCCACAGCCGCGGTGCGGCAGCGGCTCCCGCTGCTCTTTGCCGGTGTCGTACACTGGCTTCTTCCTACTTGTGACCAAGACCTACGCCGCCGCGGAGCATGCCCAGTCCTCTTATCCGCTCTCTCGCCGTTCCTGTGAACGGTCCTGCGCTCCGGATTTTATAAAGAACGGGAGGGGGCGGGGAAAAGGAGGCGGTGCAAGAAGGGAGGCGTGGCTGAGCGCCCGAAGGAGCAAAGGGGGCTGCAGAGGAGGCGTGCGCTGGCGGGATTAGGGCGGAGTCAAAGGGAAGGAGCTCGCCAGGAGTCGGGAGGGAGGTCGGCCTCGCTTTAGCAGACGCGATATGTATGAATTCGTTTTTTCTAACCCAAAGAGATAAACTCTGGGTTGGAGAAGAAATTTGATTATTTGAATTAATGAAGAACCCTCCAGATTATTTTTTAGGTGAGAGGGGCCTCACATTTATAAAAGCAGCGTGAGAACAGCAGGGTATGGAAAGAAAAATGTTACCTTGGGAGTCAAATGAAACACATTTAATTCTATGAGACCTTAGACAAGTTATTTCCAAACCTGTAAAAAATTATATTAATTCTTTTATGGGTGTTGTAAGAATGTGCATAGTGCAGATGTGCACATAGTTAATGGTCAATAAATGACCCGGTTATTAAGAGGAATCAACCTGTCTACAAGTTTTTAGACATGTGTATATATTACAAGTATTTGTGCAGTCTTTAAATTAACTGATGACATACCTTTTTTTTGGATGGCACAGACACCATTCATTGCAACAAAAGGGCCTCTGTGACTATCTCCAGATGGATCATTTGAAGGAATCACTTCCAAAAGTATATCCCCCATCCAAGCCTAAGACTCATCTATTAAGTGATTAAAATGATGTTCATGTGAGCTTACCATGGGATTAGAAGATATTAGAAACAGCTTGTGTTGGCACTATCCTTGCGAAAAAGAAACAAGGTATTTCACCCCAAACTAATTGTTCAATAGATATGTGTTGACAGCAATGATATGACAGGTCAAGGGAAAAGTGTCGGCAACTAGATCATACATGTACTGAGGCTAGAAAGTGTGTATTCTTATTGTGCCCACTTCCTTCATACTATGAAGTTAACATTTAGTAAGCACTTATTAACTGCGAGATGGCTATTTGATAGTAGGAGTCTCTTCTCCCACACCCTTCATATTGGATATGCCCATCTCAGGCCTTGGTCACACAGATACTCAAGATCTGGCTGTAATTTCCCCAGTGGATGTGTGTGAGTATGGGGGTGTTGGGGCGGCAGTGAGGGGTCCACCTCTCACTTCTCATTTGAAGCTCAATGAGATGAAGTTTCAATACCCAGTGCACAGCCAGGATAAAAACCAAGCTTCATTCTCATTTGTTCACAGCTGACTCAACAGTCTGAGCCACTGCCCCTACTCTTCCTTGTACTCTCCCCGCCAACCTCTTCAGACCTGTGAGAACCTGACACATTCTTGTTTATCCTTTAAATTCCAGTTATTCCTCTTTGTTGCATTTATACATGCCCCTTTTACTACATTATGATAGAATCATTTAAACAACATCTCCACACTATCTAGTGACTTCCTCTAGGATAAGGATGATTTATGCCTTTTGTATCTTTAATTCTAGAAAACTGCTTTGTATAAATGTTAGCTTCCTGTGGAAGGCCGGTAATGTGGGGGTTGGGAGGGCAGCATTGGTTATGGTTTCACGCACAGGTGAGGCATCAAAAGGATCATTTTGTTATTCTTATAATCTCATCTTACATTTGCACTGACCTGCACTGTTCAGAACAATAGCCATCTGCCGTATGTAGCTACAGAATGTTTGAAACGTGGCTAATTTGAGAAACTGAATTTTAGTTTTATTTAAATCTGGTTAAATGTAAATTTCAAAATTGATATTCCGTTTGGTTACTGGGAAACTTTTAAGTAAATTTGAAATAGATTGAGAATGTGAATCCAGTTTTTCATGTTAATTTTATGAAACCTAAATACAGATCAAGTATTTCCAGTGAAAATTTAGTGGCCTGGGGAGATGTGCTGTGAGTGTAATACACACACCCAATCCAAAGGCTTGGGGCAAAAAAAAAGAATGTAAATATCTCATTAATAATTTTATATGGATTATATGTTGCTATAATATTTTAGATGTTTAGAGTATATTACTTAAATTAATCCACCTGTTTCTTTTTAGTTTTTAAAGGTGGCTAATGGAAGTTAAGATTACATATGGCTCACATTCCACTTAATTAAAACAGCGCAGGTGTAGACATCATTTACACTTTGCAAAGCACACACTTTTCTCGTACACCTGCTGCATTTCCTCACAATAGAGTGAAGCTGGTCTCTTGGGAGAGCGCCAGTTTTTAATGAGGAAACAGAGATAGGGGCGGTTCAATAAGAGACAAAATTCTAGTCTAGTGAAACAAAGCTCTACGTGATACTGAATGTAGTGAGAGTTAATACTATAAATCGAGTTACTCAGCCCCAGATTCCGGTTGACACTCAAAGAAGGGCACCTCTCCCACCCTGCCCCCGAATTCCGAACCAGCATCCCAAGAGAAAGTCTCTGGGCCCCGGCCAATCCTAAATTAGGTGCAGCGTGGTGGCATCACCTGGCAGTTTTGTCAAATTTAAACTATGACCGCCACAGTGCCTCTGCCAATTACTGTTGGGGGTGGGGGGGAATACCCACCACAGATCAACGAAAGTCATATTCAACAATTCATTTCCCTTTCTTTGACTGTTTTGAATTTTTAGGTTTACTTCTCAATTCATTCTGTAGACTGCAGCTAGGATTGGGTTTCCAGTTCTGGGAGTGGATATTCAGCAGACGGCCTCGGGTAGAACGTTCAGGGCTTTAATTATCGTTAAAGAGAAAAGAAGGCTTTCATATTTTGCAGAATTAGGTTTTTCCCAGGCCTCAAAGAAAGGCAGAATCCTGTTCATTTCTTCTGCAGAAAAATGCAAGACGTCCACGGCCGGAATCAAGCCCTGACAGTGGCGGGTCAGCCCCTGCATCCCGCCCGGGACAATTGTAAGCTCCGCCTCTAGGGCCGTCTGGAAAACCCGGACCGTGGAGCCAGGAGACTGCGGACTCCGCGCAATCGCGCGGCCGAGCTGAGCATGCTCGGAGAGCGGATCAGCCGCTAGAGGAAGCGGCGTGGGGCTGGGGCGCTGCACGCTGCGCGGTTGTTGTGATACAACCCCCGCCACGTGACTGCAGCGGCCCGCCTCCCGGCACCGCCTCTCTGTGACTCAGCACTTTGTGCCGGCTTCGTGCTAGAAGTCAATCTAGAGAGAGCTGCACTGTAAAGTCTCTGCTGGCCACTCCTGACCGCTGGGCTGTTGCTGCTACTGGTATTGCAGCAGCCGTTTCAGGCTTGTCTGGCCTGGCAAGAAGAAAAAAAATATATATCATTTCCCTGTAGTCATGCAGTGCGCAGTTTCCCTGAGTCAGCAGCTCCTCAGAGAGCTCTCAGCTGGCTGAGCAGAGATCAAATGAGGAAAGCAGAGTGGGTGTGCCTAGGAGTCTCTGAGGGAGGACCCTGTAGGTTCAAGCCCTTTGCTGTCTCCTGCCCCAAACCTTACTGCTCTCGAGTTACCCCGAGCATCCCCCTAGGTGGTCTTTTGGGTGGCTCCAATAACGCTCCTCTTAGTGCACCTGCTTTATGCCAAGTACTTTGACTTGGAATCTATAGAATAGTCATGGTTGCTGCCATGTTTTATAGATGAGGCAGCTGAGTTCCTGTACTGTAGTCTCCACTTATTCGTAGGGGATACATTCCAAGGCCCCCCCCCCCCCACCGTGGGTGCTTGAAACCACAGATAGTACATAACGCTATATGTACTGTTTTTCTTATGCATACATATAATAAAGTTTATATTACTCTTGCACTTTGGGGCCATTAAGTCAAATAAAGGTTACTTGAATATAAGATAAGCACTGTGAGATAGTTGATCTGATAACTGAGATGGCTACTAAGTGACTGTCCGGTAGAGAGGAGGACGGTGGAAGATTTCATCATGCTACTCAGAACAGTGCCCACAATTTAAAAATGAATTATTTCCAGAATTTTTCATTTAATATTTTCAGACTGAAGTTGATGCAGGGAACTGAAACCAGAAAGTGAAAAACAAAACCCTGAATAATGGGGGGAGGGAGTTGGAGAGGGTGGCAGGAGGCTGCTGAAATAGTAAATAATAGGTAGTGACTACACAGGGATTTGAACTCCAGTGTGATTTCAAAGTCTGTGCCCTTTCTACTCCACCTCAGGCCGGAGTAAAGTTCAGGGCCTCCTTCGGTGGGACCCTTCTTGGGTGTGGATACTGCCTCCACAAAGCCCTTCTCCTCTGATACACCTTTTCCCTAAAAGACCTCTGGTCTGCCAGTGAGGTGCTTAAGACCTCCCTTTTGTTTTACTTAATTGGTAAAAACAAATGCACAGTTATTTCTTAACTTCAGTGTGCATAATACAAATACAAAAGATGTAGGATTTTCTCCCTACGATTGCATTATACTTGGAATTTGATTTCCTTATACTGAACAAGGCCCCTAGGGCCTTATGACAGAAGAGCAGTCGTCAAAAGGAGTAGACATATACCTACACTACATCTTGTGCTTTATATCAACAGTTTTGTTTAATTTTTTTAATAGTTTTAACATACATAAACTTGTAGTAGATAGCCTTGGTATGTTTTACAAATGAAATTTGCCCTTTCATAATTTTCTCTATATACCTCACTCCTAAGAACCAGACTCAAAGAATGAGCACACTAATAACTCATATTTGTCTTTTGGGGGTCTTCACTTTAGCTCAGAGGGTAGTCTGCTTAGTCAATTTAAGCAAAGTTGTGTTTCTCATCAGGACCCCACCCTCTTCACCTCTTCAAATGAGAGTCCGGAAGGAACTGAGGTTTTCCTTCCAAGCTAAACACTCTCTGATGTCAGTACCACTAAATCAGTGAAAAACTGTGCAAATTTTTTTGTATCATGTGATATTTCTGACATATGTTGCTAAGATGCACTCTTGTCCTTTTAAGTAAGAAAACAAAACAGAACCTCTTTTAATTTGGTTTTTAAAGCTAATTTTTAGTTTACATGGATTTAAAAAAAATATGAAAATAATCCTTTTCATGCAGAGTTAGAAAATAACTCTGCTCATTAAACGAAGGCCTTTATTAAGATGGGGAAGCTTGAGTGTGTAAAGAAAATGGGTAGGAGTCGGCAAGGGGTAAGATTAAAGATGTGGGAGCGAGAAAGTTTGCCTTTAAAAGCAAGGTGTCTCAGGAGATTTAACTTAATGGGATCCAGACATTTGTGAAGTGGTGAGATTTTTTTTTTTCATAATGGTATCAATATTTTCCTATGAGATGCTAGAGAGAAGGTAAGGATGCCAAGATCAATGTGATAGGTGATAGCTGAGTCCAATAGACTCTACCTTTTCACTGAAGTATGGCTAAAGAAACCCAACTTTTTATTATGGACATTTCCAAATGAACAAAATAAGAGAGAGAACATAGTATAATGTATCTATTACCCATCTTCAGAATCACCATATGGCTAATCCTGTTTTGGGTATTCACTCCCTTTCATTAGTTTAAAGCAAATCTCACTGGAGTGCGATCTCAAGTGAGGGCTAAAGAAAGAAAGAGGAACATAAAGGATGGTTTGGGCAACTGGTATGAGGGGTGATCCAGGAAGAGGGAAAGGAATAAGCAATATGCTAATCTCTTACTGGAAATTAATTTCCTTCATCCTGAAATTGGAGACTGTTAACATTAACCAGTTGTTTTAATTCCAAATTTTCTAGCTATTGTTGTTCAAAATTATGGGACATTGTATTTAAAAATGAAACAAAACTAAAAAACAATGCTTGTCACATGTAGCATAAACTATTTCACAATGGCTGGCATGGATAATTATTATGGTCAAATTAGGCCCACTGTCAAAAGGTAAGCTCTGTAAGGCAGTATTTACCCTTTTAAAGCTTTCTAATCTTAGTCACCACACTTTTCCTCTCATTTCACTCAGCTTGGTTCACATAAATATATGTAAACTTCTTTCTAGGTTAGATAATGCCAATTAATTGATCTTTAGCACACAGCAACCCATTATTTGTGGATGATGAGATGTGAAAAAGAGGTAACCATAATTACATCTATTCAGAAAGGCAATTGTACTGGATATTGAGCAATTTTTCTTTAATAAGGCTATATCCTAAGGCAAAAAAAAGAGGGGAGGGGAGAATAACATAATTGTACTTCCCAAAGGTATTGTATTTATTTTTCTACACACAATACCCTCCTGCAACCTATTTTAGTACTTAGGCCAAAATGTTTTAGATACCTTTGGGGGAGGGGGGTGGAAATCAACTCATCTAAAACTTATCCTACAATGAACAAGACAGCCCACACAAAGAATCATCCATTTCAAAATGTCAGCAGTGCTGGGTTGAGAAACCTTGCTCTACGTGCATCAGGATTAGCTCTAAGTATTATATGAGCGCCTTTCCTTAAATATTTGCAAGGGTTTCTAAAGTCATAAAAATGATTAGTTGAGAAGAACTGAATATATACAATGGTTAGTATCACTTTATGTGTAGTTATGATGAGCACAAATATACACAGCCATCAAATATACTTCTAGTCTTTTGTGCGCTGATGGAACCTATGATAAGGAGAGGTTAGGAACCCTTCTTTATTCTTTTTCTCTTTTTCTGATGGCCACTTACTGGTTGACTTTGGTTGACTCTCTGTTGTGTCTTATTTCCTGGCCATGTGAGACTAGTTATATATTTGTACCAATATTATTACTAAACTTCAGAGTTCTTAGTCGTTTGTCTAGATTTCTTAAAAATTCAGTTTTAAAGAATAAAAAACACATTAGATCTCCTAGAAGCTTTGTCACTACTGAACAGGGAATATGGATACTGGAAGAAGCTTCGATTTGAGTGTTAGAACTGAGTTGGAATCCAGCTCGGCCCCCTTCTAGCTCTGTAACCTCAGGCAAGCTACTGTGCTTCAGTTTTATCATGTGTATAATGAGGAGAAAGTAATACTTTGCTGAGTGGTTGTAAAGATTGAAAATAACATGTAGAGCATCTGACACATATTGGGAGCTCATTAAATGGTACCGTTTTTGCACCAATCAAGGCAAAGTAGGACTTCAGGAGGAGCGACACTACTATGTTCAATGTAAGCTTAGCTTAGAAAATACCTTCCAGCCATGGCTGCTGCTGCTGCTGCAATGGTAAAACATTTTAGACTTTTCTGGAAGGATATTCCCCTGCTACAGTCCAGCACAGCACCTGGAAATGCCAGGGTTAAAAGGAAAGAAGGGGAACTAAGAAATCATTCAACATCTATTATGATCAGGAAGGCTCACATTTATTCCTCTCCACAAACCAAATAATGCAGAGCTTCCCAAAATGTACGCCCAGAATGCAAACATGCTCTGAATAGTAATGGAGTGCCAAAATGCTCATACCCTCAGCCCCTGTGATGGTGAAGCAGAACCCAATTTGGGTGATTGGAGCCCCCTAGGTACATCTCACTGTAAGCAGAAACATTTTTTTCAGTAGAAATATTCTCATTTTCAAGGTGTGCAATGTAATGAAAAAGGTTGGGGAAGACTACTATGAGGACTGACCCAATTTTACAGAGGAGGAAGCTGAAGTTCACAGATTAGGAAGCATACTCAAAGGTCACACTTATAAACAGCAAGTAAACAGCAGAACCAGAATTTGATTCCAAGTCTGTTTGCCTTCAAAGTCCAAGTTCATTTCACTTCCCTCATATTACTAAAAACAAAACAAAACCACATAAACAGTAATACCTAAATTTTGAACACACCTTTATGGCTTATGACTGCTTTGACAATAAAGGTGGAATTAAGGGGTGAGGGAATGTACATGTCTCATATACCAATACCACATCTTGTGCTTCACATCAACAATTTTATTTAATTTTCTTAACAATTTTTATTTCTTATGTGTAAAATTATAGTAGATAGCCTCAATATGTTTTATAAATGTTATTTGCCCTTTCACAATTTTCTCTCTATGCTCCAAGCTTTCTAAGAACTGGACTCAAAGAATGAGCACACTAATAACTCATATTTGCATACGATGGTGTAGCTTCCACGTATTTGATCCCATTTTGTTCTTATAACACACCTGTGCAGTGGGGCGATTTTACAGGGGAGCAAACTGAGACTGAGAGGTTACTTGTTTTGCCCAAAAGTCACACCACTAGTACAAGCCCAAGTTGGGGTTAGAACATATCATTATTGCTCCAACCCTGCCAGCACTTGGCAATGGATATTGATTAGTGAGTATTTCATCACAAACACAGTTCTTCGAGAGCTGAAGTTTAGTAGATAGTTGTCCCCTGATTCTCTTTTAAAAAATATTCTCAGTCAACTGTCTTTTAAGAGTAAATTAAAAAGGAAGCCTGGCCCAGGAAGTGACTTTCTTCTCTGGGTAGAGGAGCTGACTTGTGGTGTGCGGTGCAGTCAGTGTTCCTTCTCATGGGGGTGAAGGCTCAATTGCCCAGGTTCGCCCCGTCTCCTCCTCACAAGGTCTTTCCTGACAGTATCCGTATCTGACCTTCTACCTGCAGGTCTTAATAAGTAAGCTGCCTTAATATTATAGATAATGTAATGTAATATAATATAATATCTTTATATATATATATATATGCCTCATTTTCACAACTGGATTATGTACTCTTGTAGAATTTTAATCCAACCCATTTTAGAGATGAGAAAACTGAGCTAAAGACAAGTTGAATGATAAAAACTGCACTTAAACCCAGGTCTTTTGACTGCATATCTGGATCTTCTTGCCCCAAGAACGATGGTGCAATTTCTATTTAGTAGAGACTTTCAAAATAAGATAGTTATCTTTACTGGTTCAAGTCTTTAAAAGAGAAACTCTTGAACTTGATGACATTTTAAAGTTTTTTATACATTTCTATTTCTTTCTTTATACCCTTTGATTTCTTTGTCCATAATTTTGAGGTTTTAGAATAATACTTATGTCATGTGCTGATGGAGGAAGAAATCGAGAAAGACCAAAAGGCAGAGGTTGAACACCAATTACCTGAAGAATAGGCGTAGGACTTACTATAGCTAGAAGACCCTCAAGAGATTATTTCTTTTTAAAGGAAAATCCTCACTAAGTATGATCACTAGAGTAAATCCACGGGTGTAAAACAGGCCACTCCTTTTTAGTAAATGATATTAGTGAATGATTTAGTGAATGATATTAGTAATATCATTCACTAAAATTCATGGTATCGAAAATGAAAATTCTCTGTCCAGAATTGTCTCCAAAGTACACAGCAAAGCCCTTTTTTTCTGTGCGGGAGAACCAAATACAGCTATTGTGAGACACTGTGAACCATTTTCACATAGAAGGAACTAATCGTTGCTTGCACTGCCCTCAGCAAGGTCAGGGGCACAGACAATCCTGTACTTCTGCTCAGTGTGGTGGGAAAATTCAGTAGGATTTCTGAGTCATTAGATTGCAATGGTGCTTCCAAAAGCTAAAACCTTGAATGTGAGAATGTATCCTTGAAGGTAAGATTATTCTTGGAGTTAGATTTAGGTACTATCTTCTTGTTTCTACTATGCAAGACAAATGGCTAAAAACTCTTGTACAGATGTTTTTTAATGTTTAATAACATGGATTAAATATATCCATAAACTGACTGTGAAATTAGTACCAATGTTGATCTGGGCTAAAAAGAACTTTTAGAAGTTTGGACAATGTATAACATTCCATGATTATATAACTAAGGCAATTCTCTGCCAATTGTATTAAAATTGGGCTTGATTATTTAACAAGTATTTACCAGTGCTGGTCTTGTTCTTGGTGCTGGGGATACTGGGTGAATAGGAAGGACAACATTTCTGTTCTCATGGAGTTTTTCTGCTAGAGGGAGAAGGTGGATAATAAACAAGAAAATAAACTCCATCATTTTAGATGCCAATTTGAAAGTAATAGAGGGCGCCTATTGTTATCATGATGATTTACATGTGCCAGACTGTCTTTCTGGTTAGTTTTGCTAATGATTTAGTTACCAATGCTGTGATTTCACAGGCTGAAAAATCTGCCAGCTCTAGAGAATTTTCCTTTGCTCCAGCTGGGGATAAAATCTGTCTGTTCAAGTAGAGAGAGAATTCGTTCCACCTTTTCCTTCGGGTTGGGCATATAGCTTCCTTCTTCAATTCCTTAAAAATGAGATAATCAGTGTGAAAGGTTATTGAAAGACAGATGCTTTAGGTCAGGGGTCCCCAAACCCTGGGCCATGGATCGGTACAGGTCCGTGGCCTGTTAGGAACTGGGCAGCACAGGAGGAGGTGAGCAGTGGGAGATCAGAAGGAAACTTCATCTGTATTTGCAGTGGCTACCCCGTGCTAGCATCACTCCCTCAGCTCCACCTCAGGTCATTGAAGGCATTAGATTCTCATAGGAGTACCGGTTCTCGGTGCCAAAAGGTTGAGGAATGCTGCTTCAGGTAACTTTGATAATTCCTAGTGTCTGTTAAAAGTCTACAAATCCTTAGAAACATAATATTTAAACAATTTCTAAAGCCTAAAGGGTTTTTGAGAAATTTATGATAGGATTTATTTAGAAAGACAAAATGTATCAAAATGTCAAAGAATATTTGATTTGATATTTTAAGTCTGTTGATTAAATTGACTCATTATATGGTTAAGATTTTTTTTTCACAATTTACTTGAGATGAAAACAATAATCAATGGCATGCTTTTGCTAATATTACACTATAATATTCTGCAGTAGACCATATTGATATAAAGTTCCTAGCACAGGGCGGTGTGCTAGAATGTAAAGCAAGAGAGAAAAAGTACAAATAGTCTTGTTTTCCAGAAATTTTGTTCATTTTATGATGTCAAATTTGTAAGAAGTAATTAATTTAACCCACATTAATTATATTACATCCAGAGTTGCTTATAATTCCTGTTTTATTTCCCCTCATAAGAAAACAACATAAGTTCTGCTTGAAGATGAAATCCTCAACAACAGTTTTCTCTCTTTTATCCATTTTTGTATTTTCTAGATGTGAAAAGGAGATTCAGAGTCATCACATTTTAAGTAAAATGATATGTGTAGAGGTTTCCAAGTTATAGTTTTCAAGTTATGTCTAGTTTATACAGTTTTAGGGCTGTTTTATAGTCAGATAATTATATATGGTAGTTTATTTAAAAGGCACAAGAAATGCCAACGTAAGCCTGAAAACATTTAAAGTCAGTTAACAACTCAATTCAGGTAACACGTTGTTGCATGATTAATGAAATCTGCATTTCATTTAACTGTACTTAGAAAGAACACTGTTGAAATAATAAAAAAACAATGGCTATTCTGTTTTGTTTTCTCTGAGGCTCGTAGTTTAGTAATTGCGTTTAGTAATTGCGTTAGTATTGCATTCCAGAGTCTCAGAGGAAGGACATAAAAACTGGTGTAGATTATGAGAAGTTACCAGAAAGAGGGAGAGAGGAAAAAAGAATAGAGAAAAAAAATGAAAGAAGGGGAGAAAGGGAAAGGAAAGGAAGAAAATAGACACAGCATGGATTAGTCCCTTGGATTACTTACTAGCTCATTAATTAACTCACTCATTTATTCCTTCGAATATTAGTGTGTCATTGATATGATTTTGAGCCAATAAATTAACCTTAGCCTGGGCTCTGGGGGGAAAAAATTAAAGAAAAAAGTAAGAAAAAAAACTGGAAATAATTATAATTCTGGCCCCATCTCACAGTTCTTGTGAGGGTTAAACAACATAACATATATGAAAGTGCCTTGAAAAAATTCTCTATAGAAGAAAATTCTTTATAGATATTATTAATAAGGCCCATTTACCATCTTATTTCTAAAACCATATCTGAGGTATTTCAAGTAGTCTCCAACTGGGGCTTAGGTCCTGGTAGCACAGAGAGTAAGAGGAGCATCCTTTATCTTATGAGAAAGCTTGCAGAGTGTCTCAATACACAAATTGAGTCTATGAGGGTACAGCAGGAGCAGAACAATATTTCTTTGATTAGGGCTTACGGTAAAATTTAAAAACACTATAGTTTTGCATATTTAAGATATGCTATCTCATTGTTTGGGAAGAAATTGGGTAGATGATCCTACTACAAGACAGGAAAAGATCAAGGAGGCTGATTCATCTAATTCAAGGCCAGGATCGAATAATGACGGAGGCTGAGTTCCATTACTTGAAGCCATAGCGTGTGTCTGTCTCTGTGTTCAAACTCTTAAGCATCCTGTCATTCAATTCTCACAACAACCATATGAGGTGAGCAATAATATCTCCATTCAGCAGTTGAAAAAAAGCAAACTTTTGAAAATTTAAGTGAATTTTTCTAAGTCATAACTAGGAAATGGCAGAATCCCAGTTCAAATGCAGGTGTTCATCACCCTGCCTCTCCACTTCCGGCTCTCCAGACATCCCTCTGACACCTGCTTTTTCCCAGCTCCATAAGGGAACAAAGGCACTGGGCCCAGAGTTCTCCTGCAAAGTCAGCTGTTGGTTCTGAGGACATTGGGGTCAGTGATCTTTCTTTTCCCCATCCCTTCCCTATTACCTGTAGCATTTCCAGAGAGTATTGGTGCTCTTCCTCACCTCTGGTGCCGGTGGCATCGCCACAGATGGCAACTCTTTGTCTAGTTACATCTGGTCATCTCCTGCTTCTCAGTCATGTTCCATTCTCCTAGTTCCATTAGTCAGCGAGTACTTCGTAGGGGTTATAGCATACTTTTGCCATTGATCTGTGCAAGACTCTTCGATTTCATTCATTTACTCATTCATTCATTTTAATTTTCTTTTATTCCCACTTCTGATCCCTTCCCACTCCCACCAATGCACTTGATATTTGTACTCTTTTGTATGTGTTTTTATTATATAAATACAATTGTGTGTATGCTTTTGAAATATTCTTTATGTGGACAATTTCAAGCATTAAAAAAGTAGAATATTATAATAAACTATGTATTATCCATTTGTAATAATTGTCAATTCATGTCTAATCTTGTTTTATCTATAGCCCAACCTATTTTAATAGTCCCTCCCCTCAAGTCATTTTGAAGCAAATGACAGACATCATATCATTTCATCCGTAAATATTTCAGTATGAATCCTTAAAAGATAAGGACTTTTTTTTTAAAAGAAACAATTGTAATGCTATTATCTTGCTTAAAAAGTAGTGAAAATTTCTTAATTATTTCTTAAATAAGTGGTGTTCTTATTTCCCCCAATATTTCTGCAGAATATTAGAAGAGATTGAAATTATTAAAATCTATAAATTTGGAAGAGGAGCCCTGTAGAGCTGGACTGGGACCTCTGAAGAGCGGGCATCTCTCTCTAAAGGGTGGGTTGAGGCTGGCTGTGGGAACACTGCGAACACTGAAAACTGGAATCAACTATTGCTACTAGAACAAACTGCCATACTGGAGAAAAGAGAGGCAGTCGTGGTGATAATGTTTCCCTTTTTGATTTTTCAGTTCTTTAAAACCTGGCTGACAGTTCCTTAATTATGTTAAATTCTCTCTGTTAACAATAGCTTTGTGATTCCGCCTCTTGACTGGACTCCAACTGACATCTCCCATCTCCCATCCCTTTAGCTTCTCCTCTCTACCACTCTGTTGATACTATCTAGAAGTTTTGTTCCAGATTATTATAAATATATATATATTTATTTTCTCTATCTTTATTTCTTTTTTAATGGAATATACAGATGATGTATTATAAAAGTTGTATCCCTGAAACTTATATAATGTTATTAACCAATGTTATCTCAATAAATTTAATTTAAAAAAATTGGGTTCATATGTCATATATCTTTTTCAAACAAAAATTTTATTTTCCGTATCCTTTTTCATTCTTAGCAGCTTTTTTTTGAGATATGACTGACATACAATAAACTGCACCTATTTAAAGTGTACATTTTAATGTTTTAGCATATGTTGTAGACATTTGTGAAACATCACCATATTCATCACCACGAAAAGTTTTATCCTGTTCTCCTACCCCTTCCTGCCCATTTTTTCCTGTCTCTATTTTCATGCAACCACTGATTTGCTTTTTATCACAGTATGCATTTTCCAGAAGTTTATATGAATATATCAAATAGTATGTACTCTTTTGTTGTTTGCCTTATTTTACATAATTATTTTGAAGATCATTTATGTTACTGAGTGTATTAGTAGTTCATTCCTTTTAATTGTTGAGTAGTATTCCTTTTTAGGAATATACTGAAGTTTATCTACTCACCTATTAATGGACATTTGGATTGTTTCCAGTTTGGGCTATTACAAGTAAATTTGCTATGAACATTTCTGTATAAGCCTTCGTATGAACATACATTTTCTTTTTCCTTGAATAATACGATGGAGTGGAATGGCTGGGTCATATGGTAGTGTATGTTTAACTTTTTAAGAAACTGCCAAACTATTTTTCAAAGTTGTTAAAGGATTTCACATTCCAACTAGCAGAAATGAGAGTTCCAGTTCCTCTACTTCCTTGGCAACACTTGGTATGGTTGCTGTGTGGAGGTATTTCATTCTAGCTTAATATGCATTCCCCTAATGACCAATCATGCTGAGCATCTTTTCTGTGTGCTTATTTGCCATCTATGTATTTTCTTTGGTGAAGTGTCTGTTGAATAAGATGTCTCAATAAATTTAAAAGGATTCAAGTCATACAAATTCCACAGCGAAATAAAATTAGAAATCAATAACAGAATGATATCTGGAAAATCCTCAAATATTTGGATCAAGTTTTGCTGTTAAGAAATCTGATCCCAATCTACTTATTGTACTTCTCTAGGAGATAGGCTCTTTTTCTCTGGAAGCACTTAGAATTTTCTTTCTTTTTGATGCACTTAAATTTCCCAATACTGTATCTGGGTTCTTAATCTCTCTTATTTGGCACCCAATTATTTCTATCTGAGTTCTTTCATCTTCCTTTAATTTGGAAATATTTATTTTTATGATTTCCTTAAATATTTTTCCTTCCTTTTATTTTTTTCTCTTTTTGGATTCCTATTTTTGGTATTTTGTCATCAGTATGTCTACTTTTATCCTCCATGCTGCTTAACTTTTTATTTCCATATTTATCTATTTATCCTTTTTTCTTCCTCTTGGGAGATTTCCTCAGTCTGCTCTTTTAGTTTTACAATTTATCCTTTGGCCATATTGAGCTTCCTAAATCTCCAATTTACTTTTTTTCAAGTTTTTCTTTTAATACTTAATCTTCCCATTTGACTCTTTTAAAAAATCTTTTTCCTGCTTCATATTACCAATGTCTTTTGACAACATTGGTTGTGTTTATTTCAAACTCTTAATCTATTTTTTCAATATTTTGGCTTAGTATGCTATATGTTGTTTAGTTTGTGGTTTTCCTACTATAGTGGTTCTAACCTCAGGTACTATAGGCTGTGAGCTGATGTTCCCCTTGAGTTTTCAGGTACCAGGATGAGCGCCAAGGCTCAGGCCCTAGTTTATTGCTTCCTGTGATTTTAAGAAGAGGTTAGAAGATAAGCCCCAGGACAGAGAGTTCTAGACACTAGAATTGCAGTCAACCTCCCATCTGTTGCCCCTCCACTAGGCATTCCTCTGATTGGGGTTCCTCTCTAAAGTTTTATTTTTTTAAATTTTTATTTATTTTTTTTAAATGTCACTTCCCATAGTTAGATTTCTTTCTATCACCACATATTTGACCCCTTTTACCCTATCTACCTCTCTCCTGCTCCCTCCTCTAAAGTTTTAAAAGGGAAAAGACAATTATTTCATACATGATCCATCATCCCTTAAATGGCCTTGGTGAGGAGGACCAGAGGAGTGAGTGCTTAGGGCAGCTTGTCAGTCTCCCCCACATTTGTGGGCTATTGTTGCTGTCTTCTGACTCAGAGTGGTTATGGAGCAGGCAGATGATCCAAAGGAAATCGGAAAGAGACTCAGAGAAGAACCTAACAGCACTCTCTTACCTGTTATTCCATCTTTGCATGCCTCTCCACTCAAAGTTTATGATGGCTTTCAGTCTCTCCAAGGATTTCTCAGTTTTTAAGATAAACGCATTCTCCCCTCTTCTGCAGTTTCCCCAGAGCTGACTCTCTGTGACCTGTGCCTGGTAAACATCTTGTTTGTACTTTATGGGGTAGCAGTGGGATATAGGCTACTGAGAGCTTTTGAATTATGCTATAAGAAAGTTAATCTTGCAGCAAAATGTTCTAAAAGGAGGAAGGAAACAGTTACTAGTCTAGGTAAGCAGAAATAAAGATACGCATTAATGGTCTGTATGTTGAAGTGAGAAGATTTTTTTTTTCTGTATAAAGGACTTATTTGTTAGGTGAGTCCAATCTTGCAGAAGCTGTTTTATTTGCTTTTTTCCTAAATACAATTACTCTTAGCTTCCTTATGTTTACTCTTTCTTTCTCTCTCTCTCCCTTCCTCCCTCACTCTTTCTTTCTTTTTGGAGTGAATTGCCAACTAAGCACTGGGAGAAAGTTGAGATGTTACAGGGAAAAAGGAAGCTAAATGAGGCCAGATTGGAAAGCAAATTGTTATTATTTAAAACTTATGGACCACCCTGAATATGCCAAGTTCTAGTTAAAAGAATACAGAAACACAATCCCTTCCACTTAACAGCTAACATTTTCAGGAAATATATACCACATTTTTGTGTGTGTTTTATTCATATACAGCCAATATTTAAACTTGTTTAGTTTGAGAAATTTACTCTTCTTAGTTTTCTTTCCCTCAGTTGATTTTTTTTTTTTTGAGAGTGGTTCCCTTTCTCTTTTTATAAAAATAGAGACTACGGACAAATTTTATTGTATATATTCATATATTTAGTTATTAACTAAAATGCTATCTTTACCCTATGATTCTTCATAAAGCAGGCTAGATGGAGCCTTTGTAACTCTCCCTTGCAATTCTTTACTGTGTTTACCCCTCCACTCACTAACAACTGGCTGGTATCTATTTTTATTTTAGACTAAAATCGAAGAAATGAGTTTGAACTGTAATATGCAAATTTTATGTTAACTGTAAGCATATGAAAAATGTTCATTCTTAAGGCAATTTTTTTTCCTTATCTATCAGGTTGCCAAAAATCACATGTGAAAAGATTTTGGCAGTGAGAATTCTCATACAGTGCTGATGGAAACAACACTTTTGTGGACCATGAAGGATATTTATAGACATAGCAATATTTATAGACATAGCCTTTGTATAGCAGGAAGCCCCACTCCCAGCACAACCCCATATACCAGTGATTCTTAAGCTTTAGCAAGCAACAGAATCACCCAGAGGGCTTGTTAAAACATGGATCGGGGGGGGCCCATCCCAGATTTATGATCCAGTAAGTTTGGGGCAATGCCTGAGAATTTGCATTTCTAACCAGTTCCCAGGTTACAGTGAAGCTGGTAGTTCTGGCTAACTTTAAGAACCCCTGCAGTTTATGAATGGTTCTCAATGCTGGCTGCTTCTGGGGATCTTAAGAAGAACACTGTTGTCAAAAACTACCAGTGTTCAGGTCTACTCCCAATGATTCTAATTTAATTGGTTAGGAATGGGGCCTTGATATCTGCATTTTTAAAGTGCTTCAGGACATTCGAAGGTGCACTTAAGGCTGAAAACCACTGCCATATACTCATTTTCCACCTTTTATCCAGAGGAACTCGTATAGTTGCTGTTTCACTTCTGTTCAAGTTGTCAACATTAATGTCTCATCAAGATATTTTTATTTAAGTTGGTATGCCCATTGGTCTTGGTCACCACTAAAATGTAAGTCGCTAACTATTTATCTCCTCCCTTACTCCTAGTAGTTCCCCATGATTTCTCTCCTCTGACCCAATCTCTCTTCCCCTCTCCCTCTTTCCTTTATCATCTTCCTGTTCTCCCTCTAGAATTCTTCACAAAGTGATTATTAACAATCTCTTCTATACTTTCAGCCTTTTTACCATGTTCCCCTTCATCTCCTTGCCTTCCTGAAGCTTGGCTTGTTTCTGAGGACAGTGCTTCCCAAATGCAGGCTGCTAGTTTCCCCATATTCCCTGGGTGTTGGAATCCCGAGGACAGTTTGCAGTCTTCTTCCCAACTCATTGCAGCTTACGCGGCCACCCTCGTGTAAATTTCCTATGCCTTTGAGGTTAATGCTATTTGATTATGCCACCTCTTTCCCCTTATATTTTTGTTGTCCACTAATCTTCTCATCTCTCGATTCATTCACTAAAGTTTGAGCATTTGACTCCCAGATATTCACATTTTACTGTGAAAAAGTTTCAGATGCCTTCAGAATAGGTTACGTGCCTTACTGGAGAAATCAGCTTCCTATCAAAGCATGATTGACAACATGATTCCGCAACATGTGTCAAGAATCTTAAAAATATTTATACCCTTTGACATTTTGATGGGTAAAGAGAACAGAGAATGTGGAGGCAGGGACACATGGCTTCCATCTATTGCACTCCTTCATTAAGAGATGTGTAGAAAGAGAAATGTCTTTCCATCTTTTCATGAGGCACAGAACAATGAACAATGATCCTGAAATTCTATTCTCCCCAGAACTGTAGTTCCCATTAGGAAAAAAAGTCTAGGAATGTAGAGAGGAGAAATGTTGACATATTTATCTATGAATATACTTTGGACTTTTTTTTTTTTTTAGTATCTCTGTGTCACTGGCTAATAAGGTTTTGTTTTCATACTTTTCGTGCATGCATAAGGTTTGGGAACAGTTTGGCTGGCATTTATGGAAAATGAAAGTAGCATGAAGGGTACGTTTAAGCCACAGCTAATAATTATTTTTTGATAGAAACAGGCATATTCTGGCCCTCTGTACAGAAATTGGGGACACAGAAAGATAGAAGATACAGTAGGATAGTGGAAAGAGCAAAAGACTAGAAGTCAGAAAACTCAGAGTAAGACTTTTCCAACTTACTCGCCTCATGATTTAGGGCAATTTACTTAGCTTGTCAGAGCCTCAGTTTCCTTACTTGTAAAATTGGGATCAGAATGGCCATTTTACTTTCTTCACAGGACCATTGTGAGGATGAAATTATTTAATGTGTGTGAAAGTGCTTTGACAATAGTAAAGTGCCAGAGAACATAGATAAGTTGTTCTTGTAGGATGGGGCGTGGTGCTCTCCTGAGCTTCAAGGGGAATATCAAGCTAAATTGACTTAAGAAATCTCTAAGGTTGACATGTTAGGAATGGTACAATGTAAATTTTTTAAAAGATTGGGATAAATTGTAGTTTTTGGACTTATAAAATAATTGAGTGAAAATGAATAAAAATATCAGAAATTTATTCAAGTATGAAGTACTTCAGATTTTGAAAATGTTACATAAAAATATCAAATATGTTACTATCTAAATAAAAATACTTAACCCTTTCATAAGCCCTATTTCTTTTATAATAATGATTCCCTGCTTTTTAAAATATTAAAAAGTTAGATGAAGAAATGGCTTAGGTAGTCTACTCTACCAACCAAGAATAATCTTTTATATTTTACATGAAAAAAAAAAAGACCAGCAACATGGTGCATGTGACAATGACAATTGTCTGGTGCATCTCAATTTCTAGAAATCTCACTGGTCACAGAGTCTCACCATATATCAAGTTTATGGTCTCTTTAACCCTTCAAATCAAAAATTCTCAACCATTATCTCATTTTTTTTGACAAGGGATATGAATGTTCCTCTTAAGGAACATATCTCCTGAACACTAACTTCTGATAGTCTGTTAATCCTCACAGCCACAATCCAAAAACCCCATTCCTTTTTGTCTGCAAACCAATTCTCAAATTTGGCCCTCTTTCATCATCTCCAAAGTCATCTTCTTAATCTGTGCTTGTTTGTCTTTTGCTTGGATACTTCTTGAATCATAGATATCATGGCATCAGTATGATGTTCTATGTTCACATTTTGGCCTTGTTTCAAAGTGGTGCCAAATTATCCATTCATTCTTTACTACTTTCTACTCGTCTGCTGTCTCTTTAAGCTAAATCCACCGTTTGCCTCCCCAGATCAAACACGGTGTTTTGCTCATTGTAGGTTTTCAGTACATCTTTGTCGAATCCAATTAGATAATTATTTTTATCAGGCTTTAGGCATAAACAGAATGCTATATGAACAAACATAAATGTATATGCCCTGTTTATATAAAACATGAATTTAGAGTTTTCCATCTGAATCCTGGAAAACAAACCTCCTTGGTGAGACTTAAGAAAAATAATGTGGGATGGTGAAAGCATAGCCACTTCCTTCACCCCAGGAAGTAGGGGAACACTCTAGGTTCTTTCTCTTGGTAATTGGAAAGACTATCTGGGATCCCAGAAGAGAAGTAGGAGTTTGGGAGTGTTTAGAGGTGACATTCGAAACTATAGAAGGTGATGAATTTGTCCAAAGGAGGATATATGATTCAGAGATAAAGGGGTCATTTTCAAAAGGAAAAAGTGACAGTCAGCAAGGTTGGAGAAAGAATGGGAGAACTGAAATGTAAAAGAATTCAAATGGATTTTGTAAGAATGTAAACTTTATGAGGGCAGGGGTATTTGTATCTATATTGTTCATTGCTGTATCTATCCCAACAACCCAGACTAGTGCTGGCATGTAAAAGATACTCAATAAGCATTTGTTAGCAAGTAAGTAAGTAAGTAAGTAAGTAAGTAAGTAAGTAAATAAATAAGTAAATAAATAAATAAATAAATAAGGAACAATGATCAGTGTCAAATGTGTCAAGGAATTTGAAAAAGCTCGGAGCTAAAAGGAAGTCACACAAATGTAATGACAAATGTTAGAATTATGGGTGATCGATGAAGTGAAAACAGTGAATTTGTATTTTGCAAATCTTGTTGGCAAGACATCATTGTTGGTTCCCCATCTCCCAAATTCCCAAATTCCTATCAAAAGGATCAAATAAATACACAAATAGGAAAAATCTAAGTTAGCACTGTCCACATGCCAGAAATTCAGGTAATTTTTACTGGATCCTCTAAAATGGATGGTTGGTTCTGGATTGAATGGCCATGAGCATTCCTGTTCTGAGAGTCCTACATACTTGAGATTCAAATGGAAGAAGACCCAGCAGCCACCTTCTGAGGAAAAAGGTCATGAGGTAGTCAGAGGGTTCATCAGCAGCACAGTATTGGCCTTTCTCCTCTTTTTCGTGCCTTCTGTAAGACTAAGGTCTTCACCAACATTCAGGTTCCACCTAGAGACCACATTCTCACTGCCTTCTGTAGCTCATCCCTCCTTGTCCTATAGGAAGACTGTAATTGCTGTTTCTTCTTCTGCTATCTTCATTTCAGTTCACGAAGGGAAGAAGAGGGGCAGGGAGGGTGTGTGATGGCAATTAAATACCATCTAAGAGTTGTGGGTTGGAAGGCTGTGCCTAGGCTTCCAATGCCAGCCTGTCCTTCTCAGGAGACTGCTAATGGATGCCCCTTTACCGGACTGGAACAAGTTGAGCAGTATGAGAGAGAAAAAACTGATATGGTCCAGGAAGTTATGGGAAGGAGGTAAAGGAAGCCAGAGGTTAAGAATGGACTCACTTCTTATTAGCGTTGAAGGGAAATCTGGGGATTCAGGAACTTGAAAGAGAATGTGATACAGAAATGATGGAGAGACAATCTGAATACAGTAAAATAAACTGCTACTGCAGACTGAATCAACTCCTTTATAAGTTCACTGAGAATTTTTTCTCTTCCTTTCCAATTTTCTTTTCACACCATAGAGAACCAACACAAGAGAACAAGAAAAAGAGTCAGAGCAAAATTCATCTGTAAAAGCCACTGTCTATGAGCTTGAATTTCTTTGGTCCAGTGATTTCTGCTGAGGCCCATGATGATTTTGACCAGAGAAGAATGATTTTAAGGCTTGTTGGCATACTTCCTCCTATACCATTTTGGTAGAGTACATTTTCTTTCTCTTTGGAGAGAGTCCATTTTCAATGTTTTTTGTTTGTTTGTTTTTGTTTGAGGAACTGTTTCTTATAAAACCCACTAGCCAAAGATCACCAGAAACAAATCAATATTTCGACAAAGTTAAATTTATTATTGTACTAAACCAACTGATACCAAAGATGCATATGTGATGAATAAGGATTGTTTACAAGCATTCTGTTACTTGATACCCCACAGGTGATACACGAAGGAAGAATTGCCATTGTGAAAGAAGATTCTGACCAAGGCCAGAATCTGAATAACCCTACATGGAATGCATTCTCTGAAGGTCAGGTTTCTGCCCTCCCCAAGTTCCATTTCCTTTAGCTCTTTAAGTGAAAGGCTGACAAGTATCAGCATATAATGAATGTGCTTTGCAAGTAAATACCTTTCTGATATGTAGAACTTTGAAAGAATATGCACTAGCTTGTTTTTTAAAAAATCCTTTTAAAAAATAACATTTATAAACAACATTTCTGAAGAAGTTCAAAGTCTAGAAACCAATGAAATTAAACAGAAACATATGCCTCAGTGCATTATTGTCTATTCTAATTTGATGTAATTCTTTCCTTTTTATTCTTAGAAGGTCATGAAATTCAAGAATGATGAGAATTGGCATCCCTCATTATGCATTTTTCCTTGCTGTTTTGATGTTAGTAAATTTAGGTAACAAACCATTCATTCATTTAAATAAGGTTTCCATACCACTGAAGACACAGAAAAGAGGCAGGCAAAGACCTGACCCGTTAGGAGCCCAAAGGCCCCAGAATACCCTTCCTCCATTGTGCTTTAGTACCATCTCTAAAGAAAAGAAGCAGCAAAATACCTTCGTTTTGAATATATGGTATATGTATGACTCATTATATTTATGATTCTTTTAAACTTAAATTAGGAGGAAGTTCTTAGAGTAAATATTTTGTAGATTAAGCAAAAGACAGTTGTGATAGATTGCAAAAATAGCCACAAATTATTTCATCCTTGTATGCATGCCCTTTTGCAATGTGGACTTATGATCTTCCGATGAAGAGGTAAATTCTATTTCTCTACCCTATAAATGTGAAGCTGGTCATGTGACTTGCTTGGCCAATAGTACATTAACGAGAAAACTAGAATAAGGTAGAGTAGTGGAAGCTTTGAGAGGAACATACTTCAAAAAGGGATTAAAGGATTGGTTAAAACAGTGTCAGATGCTGCTAAGAGATTAAAATAGAAATTGAAAAACGTCCATTGGATTTAGCAGTAGAGTTCTCTGTGACCTTGATGAGAAGCATTTCATTGACATGGTAGAGCAGGAACCTGATTAAAGTAGGTTGAGTAGTAGGCAAGAAAGACAGCATAGGGATAACTGCTGCATCCAATGGGATGCAGTTTTAAGACATGAAAAAATACTATTTTATCAGTTAGCTTTTATACAGAACAGCACACCAAAACATAATGACTTAAAACAATAAACATTTATTATTTTCCACAGTTCTGTGGGTTGGAAAAAACTCTAATGCACACTTTCCAAAGGGTAGTTCTGGTCTGGGTCTGCTCAGAAATGTGTCCTGGTTCAGACAGCTACAAATAGTTGGTGGTTCAGCTGGAGATGTAAGTCTAGGATAACCTCAGACATCACTAGTTTCTAAATAATCTGTGTCTCTAAACGAGCCAAGGCCCTGCCTTTTGAAACCTAAATGCCGAACAGTTGACTCCATTATTATTTTCATTTTGCCAAATAGTATCTGTCCTGAAGCTGTAAAAAAAAAAAAAAAGTCCTCAACCTTTTTGGCACTAGGGACTGGTGCTCCTGTGAGAATCTAATGCCTGATGCCCTGAGGTGGAGCTGAGGCAGTGATGCTAACACTGGGGAGTGGCTGCAAATACAGATGAAGCTTCATTTGCTAGCCTGCTGCTCACCTCCTGCTGTGTGATCAAGTTCCTAACAGGTCTGTGGCCTAAGGGTTGGGGACCCCTATTCTGAATGACTTAATCTGAAAAGGTCAGAGAGCATGGAAATGTGAGTGTGTGTACGTGAACCTCTTTTATTTAAAAATATTATCCAATTGCATATATAGTAATTTCTACAGCTGAATAATTTCTCCATTTTGTTTTGAGAGCTCCATATCTACTTTATAGCTGATAATAATCATACAAATAGCATAGTTTACTTTTTTTCTCTCCCTAATTTTAGCTTTGAATTGCTTATGTTGAAACTCATATTTTTGTTTTCTAACTACTCGCATATTCTTGAGAGATATTTTTCTAGTCTGCTGGAATTTTTCACCCCCACATTCACTTAGCATATTTTGCTCCCAAACTGTCAAGCGTACACGGCAAAATTATAGTTTTGTAACATAAAAGATCACATTTTCAGCTGTTTGGCGACTCTTCATTGCTCATAGTTTTTTGTTTTTTTTGTTTTTTTTTGTTTTTTAATTTTGAAAAGTGCTTACTTTTACTGCTTCTTTTTTCTTCTTTTTTCTCAAAAAAAAAAAAAAAACCACATTAAAATCAAGAGGACCACTTTTGGAAGTCTCCATGTGTAGCTATCACTAACATTTTGAACTCAGAAAAAAAAGATGAGTTATGGGAATATCTTCTCCAAAGATTCTTATTTTCCTATGTTTTTAAACGTTTATTAGGTACTGTGTCCAGTCAATAGGTCCATAGAAGATGGTGATGCAATTTGAGAGCTATATGAGGGATAGAATCAAGATATAGGGACTATATGGATGTGTTTGTAGTTAGTGAGTCTATGGGATACCTCTTGTGCCCCATCTAGCATCAGCAACCAGATGCGAAGATATAACCTAGCAATACCTTGCCTCAGCTGTACTGAATATCTATGGCTAGCTTGTTACTTCTTTGTTCTTGCTGTGTGGGATATCTTCAGGAACTCACTGAGACATTGTGACAGATACATAAACTGGAAGTGCAGGAGTATGGCACTCCATGAGGTAGTCATTGACCAACGAGGGATGGGAGCCCAGATATAATGTGAATAAATATTCTTTAATTACTTGACTACTTTCAGCCTCAGTCTCCTGCTCTGTAAAGTATAGGGGAAAATTCCTACCTAACAATAAATACCTTCCAATGTACTGAGGATTAAATGAGATAAAGTATGTACAGGTCTGTCAAATAGAGGATGCTCAATAAATGCTAATTTTCATCTGTGTGCCTATAATTATAAAATTGTGATAATAAGTTTTATTATTTTGTTTAGTTTTTTTTTACTATTAGGTTTCAAAAGTGACTTAAAGAAAACAATCTTTTAAAATTAAAACTCTCGGAAAATTAAACTTACTAACCAATAACCAATAACTATAGCCAAGTAGTATATTTGAGAGAACTTCTGATGTATAATCAGAAAAAAACCTAGATTTTAGTTCTGGTACCAACTATTACTATGTATCACTTTGGACAACTGATGGTGACTCACACAATGTTGGATGAAGAAACAGTTTTGTCTCAACTGCTAAGCAACTGCTGGCAGGACGACAAGAAGCAGGAAGGGGAGAAGAATGTTCAACAGTAACACAGTCAACAGGGAATTTATTTCCAGCTTTCATTCCAAGTAGGAAGTAATTCTTAACAACCAGGAAAGGTTTAAAACCACACACACGTAGTCATAGCATGCGAAATGATGATCTGCAGAAAAGACACCATAACTTCAGATCTCATAGATGCAGCAGTGACAGGGCTCAGCAGTTCACAGCTAGAACTTTGCAGCCAATAATGAACAAAGCCTTTCATCATTATCAGCTGATAAAAACTCAGTCTTAACAGAATTTCTTGTGAATAAGCTAAGAAACAAAGCTAAATCCCCTAAATCACTCCAATGGATGCCAAAGCAAGAAGCAAATACCTGAATGGTTGAGTGGCGTAAGCATATCATGAGATACAGGGAAACCAGACTGAACTCTAACTAGTCTTCACTCACCAAGAATTTTATGGAAGAGGAGCAAAGATATTAAAACATGTTCTATGTCCTTTAGAATTTGTTGTACATGTTTATGGAGTGTGAACTGTGTAAAAGTCTCATCATGAGGTATCGTTTCAGTCATTCTCACCAATTGTTTAATTTCTTTAATAATCCTGAGTTAACTATTTTAGGTGTTGTTTTAGATTTTTTTGGTCTTTTTTTTTATTGTGGTAAAAAACATATAATGTTAAATGTTCCACCTTAACCATTTTAAAGTGTACAGTTCAATAGTGTTACATATGTTCACGTCATTGTGCAACAGATCTCTAGAACTTTTTCATCTTGCAACACTGAAATTCTATAACCACTAAACACTAAATCTCCCTCCCTCTTAACCCTTGGAAACTACCTGTCTACTTTCTGTTTCTGAGATTTTGACTTCTTTCGATACTGCATATGAGTGGATTTGTCTTCTTAAGACCGGCTTATTTCACTTAGCATAATGTTCTCAAGGCTAATCCAGGTTGTAGCCAGGATTTCACTGTTTTAAAGCTGCATAATATTCCATTGTACATATATAACATATTTTCTTTATCTATTCATCTCTTTATGGATATTTGGGTTGCTTTCCATCTCTTGGCTATTGTGAATAATAGTGCCATTAGCATGGGTGTGCAGATATGTCTTCAAGATCCTGTTTTGAATTTTTTTGAATTTGCTAGGTCATATGGTAGTTTTATTTTTAATTTTTTGAGGAACTTACACACTATTACCCATAATGGCTATAACATTTTACACTCCCACCAACTGCGCACAAGGGTTCCAATTTCTCTGCATCTTCATCAACACTTTTTATTTTCTGTTCCTTTAACAGTGGCTATCCTAGTGGGTGTGAGGTGATATCTCATTGCGGTTTTGATTTTCATTTGTCTTATGATTAGTGATATTAAGCATCTTTTCATATACCTGTTGTCCATTCCTTTATCTTTTTTTTTTTAATTCCCTATTTAAGTTTTTCCCCATTTTAAAAATCAGATTATTTGTGTTGTTGTTATAGAAGGATGTATTTTCTGGATATTAATTTTTGTGTCAGATATATGATTTACAAAATTTTTCTTCCATTCTGTAGACTGCCTTTTCATTCTGTTGATTGTTTCCTTTAATGAACAGAAGTTTTTAAGTTCAATGTCTTCCCATTTTTCTGCTTTGTTTTTGTTGCCTATACTTTTGGTGCCATATCCAAGAAATTGTCACTAAGTCCAATATCTTGAAAGTTTTTCTCTTTATTTTCTCATAGGAGTTTTACAGTTTTAGGTCTTACATTTATGTCTTGAATTCATTTTGACTTAATTTTTGCATTTGGTGTATGGTAAGCATTCAACTTCATTCTTTTGCTTGTGGATATCTAGTTTTTCCAACATCATTTGTTGAAGGCATTACCCTTTCTCTATTGTGTAGTCTTGTTGAAAATTATTTGGCTATATACGCAAGGGTTTATTTCCGGGTTTTCTATTCTGTTTCATTGGTCTCTCCATATATCTTTGTGTGAGAACCACGTTATCTTAATTATAGTTGATTTTAGTATGGTTTGAATCCGTAAGTATGAGGCCTCAGCTTTGTTCTTTTTAAAGATTATTTTGACTACTCAGAGTTCCTTAAGATTCTATATAAATTTTAGGATGGTTTATTCTTTTTTTGTAAAATGTGCCACTGAGATTTTGATAAGGATTGAATCTATAGATCCCTTTGGGTACTATGGACATTTTAAGAATATGAAGTTTTCTAATCCATGAATGGTGATGGCTTTCCTTTTATTTATTTATTTTTCTTTGTATCTTCTTTGACTTTTTTCCAGCAATGTAGCTTTTCTAGCTTTCGGTGTACAAGTCTTTTACCTCCTAGGTTAAATTTATGCTGAAGTATTTTATCCTTTTCGATGGATGCTATAGTAAGTGTTCTTTTCTTAATTTCCTTTTCAAATTGGTCATTGCTAGTATATAGAAATGCAACTGATTTTTGCGTGTTGATTTTTTTATCCTGCAACTTTGCTAAACTCTTGTATTAGTTGTAACAATTTTGTAGGTGTATGTGTGGAGTGTTTAAGGTTTTCCACATATAAGATCATGTCATCTGCAAACAGATCATTTTTTTCCTTCTTTTCTAATTTGGATACCATTTATTTCTTTTTGTTTGTTTCAGATTTTTGAACAATATAAATAAGATTACCTGATGAGGAAAAACCAGGGCCTTTGCTACCTCATACGGCATCTTTGTATAAATGAGAGAAGTGAGCCACTTCCTTTGGGTAGTTGCAGCCTGCACCAGGGTGCATTACCTATAGAGAAGAGCACAGGATGAACCTCTGCTCTTCTAATTCCCTTGACCGAATATTCTTAGGTAATGGATACTCGCTATGTATCACCTCAAATCCTTTTGTCCTCACCTCTTATTCCAGCTACAGCTACAGTGACCAGTTCCATGCATCATCCAGTTTCACGAAGGTGCCACTGAATAGTGCTTTCTCTACCACTCCAGGCCTTTCACTTCCTATTTGGAGTCTTTCGTGATTCCCTTCATGACGATTCTTATAGAAACCTACTTGGCACTTACACATGTGTAAGAGTGAGAGTACTGAGCTGGCAGGGCTGCCGGGGAGAGGTAGGAGGGGGTAATTAATAATGCTCCATGAGGCAACTGTTGACCAATGGGGGAAAGGGCTCAGTGGATAAATACTCTGCCCACTTTACAAACCTGTATGGATCGTACTGAGACACATTTCATATGAGTTGTCAAAGGGTCCCACAAGATAGAGTAACTGATTGTCTGAAGCTCTGCTTGAGGGACCCACCATAAGACATGCTTATACATGTGTATGCAGCAGCCCTGACAATAATCCCTGACCCCACCCACTTCAGATTCTCTTAAAGACTCATTTGTCTTGGGTGCTTTACATACTACATAACCACTTCACATTTCTGAGTTCCAGTGTCCTCTTTATAAAATGGAAGTCAAAATACTTTTAAATATATTTAAAGTGTAAACTACTAAATTCACTTAAATAATTAAATATAAATTATTATTTTTTTCAAGCCTCACATTCATTGCCATATAAACAAACACTTGCTTTTGTAAAAACACTATTTATATAGATCTCTAGATTTATGGTAATAGGCAATGAGTGTTTTAGACTGAGATGCTGATTCTAGAGACAGATCTTTTCTAATTTATCTTTTAATTTTTATCTAGGAAGCAAGATTGTTAAGCTAAGTCAGTCTGATCTTGGCTGCATCGTGGTCCTACCCTTCCAGAAGTTTATGCTAACTCTGACCCTTTGGTCTGTGTGCTTTGGCCTGTTTGCTTAGGTCCCATTTTAAGCTCCATTCATTAAAGATGAGTGTGAAAGTTTTTAAAGCCTGATAGGGCCGATCAGGTGAGGGCAGCTTTCATCCTCTCTCCCTTACGCATCCTCAGCACCACTCAAAATTCCACCCTCACTGGACTCTTTTCTGTCAATACCTCCGTAGGTACTACTCTGTGACATCAAAAAAGATCTGTAATTAGTTTATTGTTATATTGAACTTTTCTCAAAAATAGCCTGCCATTCACAGATGAAAGAAAACACTGAACAAAAACTCTATTCTTTTTATATTACAATACAATCAGATTGTCATACATTAAAATATCTTTGCTTCTTCATTTGACATTAAATGTTTTCATTACTAGAGCCAAGCTAGTATCAGAGAAAACTATGTTTATGTACTTTTTATAACACAAATTATCACATCACTGTCTTCACTGTCACACTTGGTACAATAATGTGAAGTGAAGTTTAGGGACCTAGGCTCGACCCCTTTCTGCCACTGGCTCTGTGACCTTGGATAGCCACTTAATTTCTTTGGTTCCAGCTTCCACTTTTATAAAATGTAATTGCTGGACAAGATAAACCATCCCCTTCCCTAAAATTCTACGAGTGTCTCTTCTCTTCATTTGGGTCAGCTGAGGACACACCTGGGTCAAGATATCAGTATTAGTGTGCCCTCTTTTTTTATTTTCTCAATTGTTCTTTTCATTTTTAAAAAAGTCATACTAGTACTTTGCTCTGAATCTTACTATGGTGTATTATCCTGGGTTATCAAAGCCTTCTTGAGTCAAGACACTATCAACATGCCATGTGTCTTTCCCTGTATATTTCAATTAATGAAATACCATTCAACATAGAATCTCCCAGCCCATATTCAAATGTTCTGGTTACCTATATAGTATAGGATCAGTGAGAATGGTGACAATTTTTACTTAATGACTTCTTTTATTTTGTCCACTTCTATTGTCAAAGTATACATTTCTCCTGATGAAGTGAGTGGCCAGTGAGAACAAAGCAGAAGAAGGGCCTTTGCTGAAAGAGGAGCTAAAGGAGGCAGTACCTTATTTCACCTAGCTGAGAAATTTATGTTAGGGCTTTATGTCTTTTCTATTAGTCATAGGATTAGAATACAGAAGGGAGATGGTTGGCTTGAGGATATATGTTAACAAGTCAATTTGAACTGATAAAAGAAGAAAGATGGCTAAGACAACAGTTTCTCTTTATTCTTTTTTTATTCTTAATTACATAAAATTATGAATTAGATAGCTAAGAAACCCTGAATTACAGTAAGGGAAAGCATATTTATAGATGAAATGGTGTAAAGCCTTTAATTAAATGTATCTAGCATTTATTTTTTTCTTTTCTGCTAATTGGATTAGCCCTCTGTCCTTTTACTTTGTAACTGGAGACTTCTTCCATTCATGTACTTTAATCTTGTTTTTGGGGAAAAAATTTTTATGACTTCTATGCTCTTCTACAGTTATAGGGAAATGTTCACACCCATTACAATATTATTTATTTATTTTATCCTTTTAAAACTACCACTACTAGAAAATAACTCAAAGCTAATAGCATGATTTTCCTATGCTATACAATATTTTTAAATTGGAAAAAAATGATCTCAAAACTGCCTGTAGAAATCATATGTATTTAGGTTTTATTTTATTGCTGCATCCTCTTGTCAGATTATTCTAAATGGAGTGTTTCTGCTAATGGTCCCTAAATTTAAACTTCAAGGAATTGGAGGCAGGATATGCTTATAGAAGGAATGTATCGTGCTAATTGGTCAAAGTTCCAACTTGCATGGCTAAACTTCTGTGGCACGAAGAAGCTCTAACTTAGCAGATTAACTTGGGCTGTTTTCTCAAAATTTTAGTTATTTTATATTTTATCTCAATTATAGAATTTATGGTATTACACAAGAATATCTTGGTTTTAAATGACTTAATTTTAAATTATTACTTGATTTTAAATTATTAAGCACCCCTTGGATGTCAAATCAATAAGTATCAATTTGAATTTTTGCAATAAGTGCCCATAGGCACAGTGATAAATTGTAGTCTAGAACTGAAATTCTGAGATGTGTCTGAATCATGTCATTAGAGGAACTACAGAGGAATTAAGGCTGGTGATGAAGATGTTGAGAGTGAATTTTTCAGTGTACTTAGGGATGTTTTAAGGGCAGAACAGACTGTTCAGAGGTTTGCTTAAGCTTTCAAACGAAATAATAAATTTTATAGTAACAGATTAAAAATCATAGTTTTTCCTCAAGCTTTAACATTCAGCTTACAATCTTACTTTATGCATAAACCAAACAAAATTCTGCAATAACTTTTAAGGGTCTTTGCCTAATATTTGGTTATATTTATGGATTTGTTAATTAAATATCTTCAAACATTTTACACTTCACTTATATATTTAATATATTTTAGTTCTTTATCTTTAAAAATTTTTGACTAATAAACCATCTCAAGTGCTTAAATAAGTCTCATAAATCCAATATGTTAAATTTATAAATGTAACAAACTTAAAATTCTCTTAAACATTCCAGTGCTATTTCTCAACTTTAAAATATTTCTGCCAAAAATAACAAGTCTATGTTGAGTACTCAATTACCCATTTAAGTCTAATTAGAAAGTTGAGACTGATAGACATAACTCTAGGTATTCCTGATGCAGAAAATACGAAATTTGCACACATACCCTAGTCTCAATGGAGCAACATATGGCTTCGATTATCTTAAAAATTATGTGCTTGATTTGGAAGCTTCCTGGAGTTGAAAGGTGCTTTTCCATGAGATAAATAATTTCATTGTTGGTACAATTTGAGGTTTACTGCCTCAGCTTGCCTCAGGTTGCATAACGACTGGAAATCGCAGCCAGGAGGCTTAACTGTATTCTTTTTGGAGACTTTGATGGGATACCCTAAACCTGGTTCTTGCAGCTTTGTCACTGACTCAGTGATTTCCAGAGCCAGGTGGTCACTTAGCCCTCAAACTTCTCATTTCTCTGCAGGGAAGCCTGCCACCCTTCTTTCCTTGACTCTTAAAGTTTGTTAATAAATGACTTTTACATATGACTCTGTAGCACTTCACATTTTATGGAAACTTGTAGAGCTATTGTGTACATTAACATGATATCAAATTGAATTTTGGAAATGTCTACTGGCTCTGTAGACTAGTTGGTCATGACTTCTAAAGTCACATTCCTCATACACCTGTCAAGAACCCCTGTAACCACAACTCATGTAACAGGTGTTTTTCAAGAAATCCAGTCATTCACTTACGACCCATGTTAGTTACTAGCCCTGGGATATTGTGTTCAATAATGTTCTTCCTCCCCTCTTCCCTCCACTACCATCCATTCTTCCGTCTCACCTTTTCTACATAATATACAATAAATGAGTGCCTACTTTAAGCTGTGCATGGTTCTGGAAATAAAAAGATAAGCAAGATTGATACAGATAGAGAGCAAATCAATAAATACACACTAATGATAATAAACCTTAAAAAATGGAGATATCACTCTCATATAGTAAAATGCAAAATCTTAAATATAAGCTCAAGGAATTACCAACACCCTATGAGTTTTCATAAATATTAGGAAGCTTATTCAGGAATAATTAAAATTTTACCAGTGAGCACAATATCTCAAATAAAATAAATGGACTTTGGCCTGAAATTTAGTTCAAAGGCCATCATTCGGATATGTGTGAGTTGTTGGCTTAGAGCAGGATCAATAAACTACAGCCTGTGAGACAGCGGTGACTATTTCTATATGGCTTAGGAACAAGAATAGTTTGGAAATTTTAAAGGATTTAGGGCAAAATAGAAGAAGAAAAAGGAGAAGAAAGAACAGAGACAATACATGGACCACAAAGTTTAAAATATTTACTACCTGGCCCCTTACAGAAAAGCTTGCTCACCGTGAAGAAGCCAAGGATAATTGTTCCTTTTCTTTGCTCTCTAGCCTAGTAAGTCAGATATGTCAACAGGTTCTCTTTGACTGGCATTATGGTGTTGCTCAATCAGAAACGGTTTAAATTTTTACTAGCTTATGTCAGCCCCACCTAGTGAAATTAAGTACAAGGAAGAATTTTCTGTAACATTATGCCAGAACTACTGTCAGGACACTCAGAGTTTGTGACTTCAATCTTGATATAAACTCAACTTTTCAGTAATATAGGAATCTTTATGGCTATGTTTAATTATTTTTTGGCCATGGGTCCGTTCTGAAGACTTTGCCACAGATGTTATCATCATCTACTGGCTTGGGGATCCTCTGAGACCTTTTCAGCAGATGAGGGTAGGGGAGAAAACAAGGAATGGATTGTGGAGCTGTGAGTTAGCCATTTCCAACCATATATTTTATCCCTACTTCTGTCCCAAATAATCCACATGCCTATTCCTTAAGTCTATCCCAACCCACAGTGTGCTTTGGCAGTTAATATCCTACTCTTCAGAGGAGAATATGGGCTCAAATTAGAAGAGGTGACATTTAAGATAGGACCTGAAGGATGAGCTGGAACCAGCTTAGAGGAGTGGTGCTCAACTAGGGATGGTTTTGCCCCTGAGGAACATCTGGCAATGTCTAGAAACATTTTGGTTGTCACAACTGGGAAGAGATTAATGGGATGGTGGGGAGGGGGTGGGGTAGATGGGTTAGTACTTAATGCAGTCCAGAAATGGAAAAAAAGGCAGCATGGCTAGAGGCTAGTCAGTGAGGTGGGGCCAAGAAGGATGTGGTCATGGAGCAAAGGCCATGGAGTCTACCATAGTAAGGATTTAGATTTTATTGCAAATCCTCAGGAGTTCGCTCATTTGTCATTTCAAAAGTAGTAATATAATCAAGTTATCATTTTCCAGGAATTTCCAGATAAACTCCAAATAAAGAGAAAGTCTTAGATGAAGCATTGTAATAACTCTTTCCTTAACTGCTTTTAGAGTTTATAGTGGGAAAGCACTTAGTACAGTTTTAAGCATAAATTAACCAGGTTCAAATGTTGTCTACCGACTTTCTTGTATTTTTTAACTAAATTTTTGTATCGAATGCTGCACTTATCACTTTGATCTCTTTCATCTGTGCTCACAAGTTTCTTGCTGGGGCCGACTGTGTACCGTAAGGACAGGGTCAGGTCGAGTCATTTTCAATCATTTAACATGGCACCCACTCCCAGAATAATGTAGCATTATGGAAATTCCCATGTTTTTCCTAGATAAAGTAGGAGCAAAAAGATTAAAAAAAAAAAAAGGCTTTCTAGGCTTGGTAGTAGGTGACTTTGAGCAAGCTTCTGAATGTAAGTTTTCTTATCTATAAAGCAGGCATTTATTTAATCAATGGAATAGTGTCTTGACTATTTTGTTATTGTTGCAATTCAGAGCCAAGGTTGAAAATCCTAATTGCTTCATAGAGGGGATTTTAAAAAATAAAATATAAAGAAAATAAAGACATAACCTCTTTTGTTCCGCCAATGGTACATTTATAAACTAGTCAAAAAAGAAGTAATTGGATCAAAATAAATACATAAATACGAAGGCTCTGTAAGAAAATTAATGCGACAAAACATGAATGCTGCAGAAATATTGATGTGTTTACTCTTTCATTCACTTTGACGCAAGCATTACAAACAAGCCAATGATTCTGAGCCCTGGCTGCATTTTACTGAAACTTTCCCTGACTAACCTTTTCTACTTTACTGGAACTCCTAGTGCCAGGTGCTGCTTCTTTCTTTTTTCTCAATAACTTTAAGCTCATTTGCTAGCCCTTTAGTAAGCAATCAAAGTGTTGAGATAGATGGATAAATGGTTAGGAGAACTGAATATGTAATGTTGAACTGTTCTGTCCTCATGTGTTTATTTGATCTGAAGGACAAAACATGATGACCCCTCTTGTTAGCTATGCCATCTCTCCATATTTTAGCCAGCTGATACAGTTCTGTCAATGACTTTTTGGTGTCCTGTGGAGTTCTCTAGGCTCTGTTTATTCTATACAAGATTATTAACTCTAAGACTGAAAGTGCAACGACATGGGTGGGCCTTGAGGGCATTATGCTAAGTGTAATAAATCAGATAGAGAGAGGCAAATACTGTATGATCTCACTTATATGTGGAATCTAAAGGAAAAAAAAAAACCAGTTCATAGATACAGAGAACAGATTGATGGATGCCAGAGGTGGGGTGATAGGGGTGGGTGAAATGGGCGAAAGTGGTCAAAAGGTACAAACTTCCAGTCATAAAATAAATGAGTCATATAATGTACAGCATGGCGACTATAGATAAAAAGTCTGTTTTATATATTTGAAAGTTACTAAAAGAATAAATCTTAAAAGTTCTCATCGCGAAAACAATTTTTATAGCTATGTATGATGACAGATTTAACTAAACTTATTGTGGTGATCATTTTGTAATATATACAAATATTGAATCATTTTTATACACCTGAAACTAATATAATGTTATATGTCAATTATACCTTGAAAAAACTGTGAGAAAAAGTATAGTGGATGATTAAAAAAAGACTAAAAGTGAAAGTTTCTGAGGATCTTTCTTTATTGTGTATTTTCTATGTTCTTCACATATTTCATTGCTTATGATTTTAGGTTTCAGGAAATGGAGCTAGTTATTTTTTAGTTAATCAAATTTTAAACTCAACACTACAACCCTCACCAGGGTGCATGGCAATTTTGAATGCTGCTCCATGAAGTATAATTTTTAGTTCTCAGCTTACATATTAGAACTATTTAAAGGCTTTGATGTATATTTTGTTTTGTTTTACCAGTGATTTCATTCTAGAATAAGATTCTCTTACTCTCTAGCCAGTAGCTCTGTCCTTTCCCCAGCATTTGACACACAGGCCACTTTCTATCCTTTTCTTTCATTCAGATCCTTATCTTTTAACCTCGACTGTTAGAACTGGAGCAAATGTTTTCACTGTGAATATATCAAAGTAAACATAGTGTCGACTATAAGGGCAGTGTCCAGAACGATTGTTGACCATATAGCAAATCTCATCCTCTCTTTGACAAATAATACCAAGAGCAAAATATGGTTCATGGCATCCGCTGTGTCTAAAAGAGAGAAACAGTCCAGTTATTAAATAAACTGTTACCATCTGCTTTATGAGGCAAACAAAGAACTAACATTCGAAAGTAAACTGAGGAGAAAACACCTACTTTTACAATGCAGAGTGTTCTGGTTGCGAGACCAAATGAGGAGAAAAGACTGGGGCTAAGAAAGTGGGAAATGTGTAAGGGGTGGAGTGCAAGAAATAGGGAAAATGAAGCCTCATTTTTCTCTTTGGAAGCATGGGGCCTTGTTAGGTGTGGGATGGTGAAGGTATGGAATGGCACTTTGATTGTTCCTTTGTGGGCTTATGTGAATGTTGGCATTTATTCATTCATTTATTCTTCCATTTTTCATCGTATGTTTATTGAGCACTCACCACCAACCAGGTACTGCTCTAGGTGCTTGGGATACATCAGTGAAAAAAGAAACAAAAAAAACAAATAAAGAGGCTTGCCTTGGTAGAACTTACATTTATACAAGGAGGGAAACACAATACACACAGTAAATGAGTAATTGAATAGTAAGTAGGAGATGATAAGTGTTGAGGAAAGAAAAATTAGAATAGGAGATTAAGAGTGTGAGGTTAGGTCTATGGTCAGGACATGATATGGCCTGGATAGGGTGGCCAGGGGAGTTTGACCTCCTTGAGAAGGAGAGGTTTGAGCAAAGTCTTGAAGAAAATAAGGGATTCAGTCAAGTGGCTAAGTGAGGGAAGCTCATTCCAGACAAAGGAAACAGCCAATGAAAAAGCCCTGGGCAGGAAACAGCTGGAGGGGTCAAATTGCAGCAAGGAGGTCAGTATGATGGGAGTGAAGTGAGAGAGGAGAGGTGAGAGGAAAGGAGACAAACATGAGAATTTCACAGGACACTGTGTATTTCTTCTTTGCTCCCTTTTTCTATTCCCCACTCCTCATGACCGCCCCCCTCTACCTCCTAACCACCACCACCCTCAACTTCTAAAACCCTTCTACATTCTCTCTGGAATTCACAATTCATTATCACCAAATATATTTACAATATTAGCCCAGACTCTAAATATTTTCTTCACCTTCTTGTTCAAAAGTGGACTCTACTTCTTTAGCAGCTCTCCATAGCTCTCATGCTCATGGCCTGGTGGTGGCTTGGTTATTTTCATGGGTGAATAGTTTTCCATCCTTTTAAGCTCAATTTATAAGACAGCTTGCTGTAGTTGATTTTTAAAAAATGGTGTTCGGAAAGAGAAAATTTGAGTTGAAGTTCCTGTTGTGACTTTGGCAAGTCATTTAATGTCTATATATAGATATTATATACTCAATTTCATTTCTTGTAAAATGAGGATATAAAAACCTATCTTTTAGGTTCGTAGTGAAGGTAAAACATGGTAATGTTTCTGAAAGTGCTTTCTGAACTACTTTCAAGTGAGTCCTGTTCCCGTGTGGCTGATGTGGTCAGTAGCTCACTAGGATACCCCTTGGCACTCCGATCTACATGCTCAAGCCCGCTTATTGTGAAAACCTGAGGTTCTCTATCTGAGGGCTTCATTATGGTCCTTGGAACACGCTCAGCAGCACGTGGGACAAGCTAGAGTGTCAGAGAGTTAACTCCTTGAAGAAGAGCCCTGAACCAACGGTGGATAGAAATTGATGGATAAATACCCCAGCTTCCTAGTTCTTGGTTAGGACAACTCTGAGGTGTGCTCTGTTATATCTCCTGGGGTTCTCCAGCAGGACTGTGCTCCAATTGCCCCCTGTGTTAGCTGACTTGATATCCTTTATCAGCTTCCTTCTCTTTTCTATTTTATTTCTTTACTCCTTTTCTGATGTTTCCTGAAATTACCTTCCAAATAAGTGGTAGAACTAGAATTGGTCTTAGCCTGTTTGGCTTCAAAGTCTATGCTATGCCTTTAACCATGAATTTATGCCTCTGACATTGCTTCAAATATTGTTTCCAAGAAGGGTTATGTTATAGATATAACTGGATTTACCTGCCTCATGAATTTAAGTACGATTCATCACGTTCTTTTACATTTTCATTCTGAGTTTAAGACAGCGTGAGAACGCCAGTTGCCACATTAATGGGGAGTCTAATAGTCCCCTTTTCAGGTTCCTTTCTATGAACTGTTGAAATAAAAACCCCACACACTGCGGTACTTCTAAAGCCTGAAAGGGTCCTTTGTCTAACTTTCACGAGTGATACGGCAGCTGCTGCCATTCTCCTTACTCCCCACCACGCACACACTGTTACAGAAAAAGCGAATCCTCCCCAGTCTACTGATGATGATGGTCCACTCTGAAATGGAGCCTCCTAGTCAACTCCCGGCACCTCAGTTCATTGATAGTGAGTTGGAGCTCCCTCTCGCAGTCGTGTGACCTCATTCCTTTCACAATCCCATGCTCAGCTTCTGTTTCTTGCATCACAAACGCCATGTCCTGCTGGCTGGTCAGGAGGAATTCAAGCATCAGCAGGATCTATGTTTAATGTATTCCTTCCCTACTGACTCTGAGGACCTTGACCTGAACTCAGCTCACTTGTTTAAACCTCAGCTATCGTAGAATTAATTGAATTTTGGAGTCATCCTGATCCACCTTGATTGCTCCCTATCATGACATATCGGGAAACTGGAGTTGGTTAAAACTTCAGTTTCTTGCCTCTCAGAAGACCCTGAACTCACTCAAAATGATCCACTGTGTCCCCAGTGTTCAGTTTTATATAACAAGCATCTCAGGCTTGACTGAAATACAAGTTTGGGTTCCATCCTAATCCCAGGACAATGCCTGCTTTCTTGTCCTGCGTTTGCCCAAAAATGTCACTCATGTGACTATTCCAGGGCAAAAGAAGGCTGACCTCTCTGGGAGAAATTATTTGGAAACTATTCGTTGGTACAAACTCATTCTTTAAATCATGGACAAAACTTTTTGACCAGCCTCTGGTTTAAGGAGATACAATTTTTCTCAGAACTTCTGATTCCAAAAGAATAAAGGGTAAGATGGAGGAAGGTTTATCCCCTTCTTTGTGGCCGAAAGAATATAGAAGTTATAGTTTTCTATTCTTATAGGGGATCTGGTGCCAGAAAAGAGTTTAAAATGTCATTCTCTATGCTTATTGAATTGAGACAAGCATTGTCCTGGAAATAAGTGAGAAAAAAAAAGAAGGGGACACAGGCTCTATTAGCAAAGCAAAGAACTTGCCTGTGAGGAGAATTTGTTGACTCACCTCAGCTATAGTGGCTGTCCAGTTCTATACTGTGTCTTGAACCACACAATCTGGCACAAGATTCAATTCTAGCAGGAACACTTTTCTATTTGTTTAATGTATATATCACAGTGTGAACACAGCAGGCTTTTGTTTATGCCCAGGAATTGCAATGTTCTTATTTTCAGGTAACCATATACTTCTGTCCTCAGACTCTCACAGAATAGGGGGAAAGGAAGAGGGCCCAACATGGCATAATAACAAATTTACAATACTAGTATGAATAAAATATTTTCCACAAATATTTCTGGTAAGAACAATTGTACTTGTATTCATGAAAAAGTGTTTTCTTTGTTTTATGTTTCTTTGGCATACTCGTTTCTTTTCTTACTAATTTTACAATGTTATTTGTAAATAGGCATTCAGAAAGCCATATTTCAGATATTCTTGGACAGCATTTAAAAAACACCAATATTTCAAGTATGCGTAATGCCCCAGTGTGCAGACACAGTTGGTTGGTGACCCAATGGCTATTGATGACTCCTATAGTCCTGTCTCCCCAGACAGCAGGGGTGGCCCCGTGGCTTAGTTTCAGCTATGAGCTAAAAGTGGAAGTCTTCCAGATGAAGCTGGTGAAATAGTTTTGACTTCTCTAGGTAAAAAGAAACAAATTTCTTTCCCTTTCTCTCTTAGAACAGGTGATGTTGCCTTGGCACATCTGTGAGGAGCTGCTTCTCTGCAGGCTGCAGTTTCGGGAAGTGCTAAGCTACCTGTAGCAGACACAGGGATTTCCCATCGAGTTCCTGCTCCGTGCCTCTCTGCGTGTCTAAGATTCTGCATTAGGAATGTGACTGATTACAATTCTGGAAATAAGGAAATTGCTGAGGTTTTTGTTTTTGTTTTTGTTTTCCCCGATGGGGTTTAAGAAGCATAGATTTTATTTATTTATTTATCTATGTATCTATCTATCTATTTATATTTATTTATTTATTTATTTATTTATTTCCTTTTAAAAATTTTGTTAGTTTAAGGTATACAGTATAATGGTTAGACAATTTATTTATTGATTTTTAAACCTTTTTTTAGCCATTAAAGTAAAGCATGCTTATAAAAAAAATTCAAACTGTCTAAAGTTCTTCTCTTTTTTTCCTAAAGGTAACACTGTTAGCATTTCTATATACTCTTCTAAAAACTTTCAATTGAGTTGTCATATGTTTATGTATACAAAAAAAGATTATACTATACCATATTCTTTTTCAGCACATGTTTATATACCATATTCTTACTTGGCCCATGCTATAAAACACTACGTGGATAAACCATAATCGTTAGAGAAGCACACATTAAAAGAACAATGCGATACCACTGTACACATACTAGAATGACTCAAATAAATAGAAAAAAATACCCTGATAATATCAAGTGCTGATGAGGATGCCGAGCACCTGGAACTCTCATAATTTGTTGGTAGGAATACAAAATGTTACAGCCAGTTTGGAAAACAGTTTGGCAGTCTCTTATGAAGTAAAATGCACATTTTATACACAACAAAGAAATTCTATGCCTATCTATTTACTCAAGTGAAATGCAAATGTACATTTTCACAAAAACTTTTACAAAAATATCTATAGCAGCTAGTTGTATTCATAACCTCAAACTTGAAATAACACAAAATTCACCTTCAATTGGACAAACTAACTGTGTAGTACACCCCTAAAATAAAACAGGGCCAGGATTAGAGTGAGGCAAATGGGATACTCACCTCAGGCAAGAATTAAGTGAACCAAAACACTCAATAATCAAGATAAATAATATTAATGCACATTTAAAAATCAAAATCAATGCAAAAATCCATGATGAACAAAATATAAAAATTTAAAACAGAATCTGACCCTGTACTTACATGACCCTGAGAGTTATGTGAGTTGAGGGTGCAGGTGTAAGGAAGTAAAAGAAATATCTTCTGACAGTCACGATCACGGTTCTCACATGACGGAAGCTGACAAGTCCTTCTCATAGAGCTATAGTCTATAATACTACAATGTAAAAGGAAAAGTTTGATTAAAACTACATGTTTGTGTGATTTAAAAATATTAAGAACACTTAGGTAATATATAAATTTTATATATTAATATAATTTTACTTTTCAGAAATAACACTTGCTCAAAATCAAACATTTTATTTAAAAATTTTTTAACCAAAAAAAAAAATACTTATCAGGAATCTTTTAAATTTTATTTACTTAAAATAGTGATAAGTAGTTCATTGTTTTTCATATCTTTATATTAAAAAGTATTCTTTTTACTACTTCTTTAACCAATATGTTTGGAAACCTGGTGTGTTAATATTCTGCTATTTGTAATTGTTAATATTTATATGGCTACATATATATTGCTATATGTTTTTTGTAGTTTTTAAAAAATTAATATAAATTTTAAATTGTGGCATAATACATGTAATTGTTAATATTTATATGTCTACATATATATTGCTATATGTTTTTTGTAGTTTTTAAAAAATTAATATAAATTTTAAATTGTGGTATAATACATGTAACATTAAATTGTGGTATAATACATGTAACATCATAACTGTATACAGTTCATTAGTGTTAAGGATGTTCACATTGTTGTGCAACCAATCTTCAGAACTTTTTTATCTTGCAAAACTGAAACTCTCTAACCATTGAACAATAATGCCCCATTCTCCCTTTCTTCAGCCCCTGGCAACCATCATTCTACTCTTTGTCCCTGTGAATTTGACTACTCGAGATACCACATATAAGAGAAATCATACGGTATTTGACCTTTTGTGACTGGCTTATTCACTTAGTATAATGTCCTACAAATTTATACTAAAAATTAATTTTCAGAAATATGACATCTAAAAACCAAGTTCTCCAATGTTCAGGAAAAGAAGAAAGAATGCATGCAGAAATGGATCAAATTTATATGGGACAGTTACAAAGTTGGCTAGAAAACATAGTATTTCAACCATTGAAAATAATCATATCTCTAGTAGGGACATTATTAAAGTAGAACAATCATCGACTTCAGAGTTAACTGAAGAATTGTTTTTAGAATTGTGAAGAAAACAAACAACCAAAGAAAATGTTAGGCATTTAAGTAACGAGTAAACAAGAGTGTGAGTAAAAAAGTAAGAAAATGCCACTTGTAATCAATTTTGATAATGCTCCATTGTGGCCACCTATTTCCAATAAAAGAAAAATGATTTTAATAGAACATAGACCCAGCTCAGGGTAAGGATAAGACCCAGATTACAGAAAACCTATTTCACACAATGGCTGCAGATTTCAAAAGACTGTTTGTTTATGTTTTTAAGGCAACTAGGTTTATGGTGACCAGCTCATTTATGCTAAAGAATCTTTGTCTTAATTTTGTTTTCCATGCACACTTTTTAACAGTAATACAACAAAGTTAGATATTTGCAACTCAGAAAAGTTTTGAAGATTGGAAAAATTTAAACTTTTATTTTTTGGCCATAAAAATTCCATGTTTCATCATGATGCTTTTCCAAAATGGAAGCATTCAAACTGATAGTTTAATAGACAATGCTTTATAGAAGGAAATAAAATTAGAGATATAAAATAGTGGAATATTTTACAAGTGCTTTTAGGTGTTGTTATGTTTGGTGCAAAAATGATTACTTCTTAGAGAATGACAAGAAATTATTGGAAGTCCAGATGCTGGGATGTTTCTAAACTTAGGTGAATTTACAGGTTGTTAATGTTAAAAGAGCTAACCATATAGCTAATGATAAAAAAGGATCATGACTTATTTGTCTAATAAAATTCAAAACAAATTAGTAATGCTACTAGGAAATCATAGTAAAACTGAAATTCTATAGCTAATAAAAGAAGCAAGATACTTTATTTTGTATACTGGCTGTAGCCCATTGTGGACAGATATGTCATCTTATTAGATGTGGTCACCTTCAGAACAATGTCATCACAAGAGCCATATGATTTCACTCATTCGTGGGAAAGAAAATAGAAAGCAACAAACAAACAAAACAAAACAAACACATAGACACAGACAACAGTATGGTGGTTACCAGAAGGGATGTGAGGTGGGGGGCAGATGAAGAGGAAAAGGGAGTCAAATATATGGTGACAGAGGAAACTAGACTTTGAGTGATGAACTCACAGTGTTCAGATGATGTGAACACACAGAAAATAAAGATGATGTATTATAGACTTGTACACCTGAAAGTTATATGTTATTTAACAAATGTTATCCCAATAAATTTAATTTAAAAAAATAATGTCATCAGTAAAGGAAAATTATACTGACTTTATTGAAATAAAAAGAACTTGATATGATCTAGTTTGTGAAATTATTAACAAATTAGTAAAAGATGATATTAACACAAAAATGCCCATGGCCAGGAATATGATAATGGCTGGTGTATACAAGTGTATATAAGCCATTATTACCTCCCCAAATTGATTATGCCAAATTTCTGCAGTACTCAGCTCATAATATTAATTTAATATGCAGAACTGTTGCCTCTGTAGATGGAAATAGGAACCACTTTTAGTATTGTGCATAGCATATATTTATTTTTTGTGTATGTGAATTCAATGAACTGACGGAATATTATTATGTCAGTTCTAAGAATTCTGTTGCAGGTACCTGATGGACATCAAGATCGACTGCACTCAAGGCTCTTCTTAGGCTACAGTAAGAAACAAAAATTCATATAAACAAATTCTAGAAACAAGGAGACTGGTTTAAATCTAGTGTATCTCTTGTAGAAATTATTTCCTCTGTCTTCCTTTTTGCCCTCTTGATTATTGCGTTTTCCACTTTACTTTTTTTTATGGCCCATTATCTAGCTAACATCTTGTTTGTTTGGGGGTCTAAATGTTCCCTGCAAGTAATAGACCTAAGATGTTAACTGGATCCTCCAGAACTGCCTAATTCCACTGAGGCTGAGAGTTCAATAGACTCTTGAGAACACATGTTTTCTCAAGGTTGGGCTTAATTACCTTTTAGTAAAATCTTGGCAGAGGGACAACCACATTCTGGGTGCATGTCAGAGCAAAGGCTTCTTAGTCTTTGGAAGTTTTTGCCCACATCTCAATTATGTTTTTTATTATCCTCTTGGCAAGCTGGCTGGATTTCTAAATCACATGGAATTCTCCTTAGACTTTGTATATTCTGAGATGTGTTTTCCTCCTATGTGACTAACGGTGGTAAACTATTATTACTATATGTTTTTGTAGTCCATTTTACAGATAGATTATACGAACTCTTTTAAAGAGAATTATAAAAACTCAGGGTTGGAAAAAATTTTAGTGTTTTGCTATTCAAAACATGGCTCATTAGTCAGCATCTGTGTTACTTGGAAGTCTGGTAGGAATGCAGAATCTTGGGCCCAACTCCAGGCCTACTAAATCAGAATGCATATTTTAACATTTCCCCTTCCCCCAATATGTGTGCACATTAAAATTAGAGAAGCACTGCTCTAGATGTCATCTGGCCTAATCACTTACCTAGTGCTCAGCTCTGCCACGACAGCCCTTCAAAGAGCTCGAGTAAGGTTAATGTATTTTATTTTCGTACCTTACAACACTATTTATATAATACTTATATAATACAATGTTTGTACAATATAATACAGCTATTGGACAAGAAATACATTGAATACTTTCAGCTATTATTTATCATGTAAATAAGTGTGTTTTAGCAGAAGTTTGGTAAGCACACAAAATATACAGAGGGGGCTATTAGATATCGTTTGTATTCCAATGTTGAGGAGCATGTGCTTAAATATTTTCAGGTAGAGGATCATCATCTTGTGCTGTTGTTGTACCCTTACCCTGTGACATCCCATGGTGGCATAGGGGGGCAAATATTAAGTGATACTGGTCAGTGATATTTCTGGGACTAGTCCTGGAACTAGTTTAGCATTCAAATATATGTAATGTTTAGAATTTAGAAATAATTCTTGATGCCTTCATCCTAAGTGATTGATTTATATAAAGACTTAAATTACTCCTATTTATACAACATATTTGTCTGATCTTATTCCAGGATTTTATAATTTCAGAATTGTTTTTTGAGGATTTTTTTGTTTTCATTTCTGTCTCCTTGAAGTTATTACGTGATTACCCTTCGTTTTCTGCCAAACTGTGTACTTACATTGAGGTCATCTTTGTAAATATGGTTCCAAATTCTTCTATTCAAACCATTGAAACTAAGGGAACTCTTCAATTTAAAAGTCTATTTATTATGTAATATTCCAAGTAGGGTCTGGGGTACCACGCCTTAATTAACCATCAATATTTCTACAACATATAAAATAAATATTCACACTAAATCATATAAAGACTCTAAATAGTCTCTTCTCCAGTCAGGAAGTTTTTATCACAGTACACATTTTTTTTTGCCTCAGTTACAAATTTTTTTGTTTTCATAGTTTTTGTTTGTTATGTTCTACATTTTGCAATTGTAGCTAAAATAAGGTAAACCTGTTTATAATAACAAAATGAAAATAAATTTTTGGAATGCTTTAGTTCACTTTTCTGCAAGCAAGAAAGACTTAGGAAAATGAATGTGAATAGGTGTTTATCCAAAACTAAGATTTCTCAATATAGCTGGTCCATAACTTTCTCAATGTTTAATAATCAACATAGGGATAATATCATGTGAGGTCAGGCCTGACCTTACATCTCTTGATGACATTTCTCATCACCTCTTTATTTCCAAAGAGCCTAATTTTATCCAATGTGTCAAACTAAAAATATTTACTTCACCTAACTGACTTGCAGCTAGAGTGACCATGTGACCCTGTAGTGTTCCATGAGATGTAAGTGAAAGATTCCTGTGAAAGTCTTTGTTTTCTGTCACAGCTTCAGCCGCTTCCCATCTCCCTTTTCTTTCATCTCCCTGTCTGGAATACAAATGTAAAAGCTGTAGGTGCAGTAGATCTTGCAACAAAGATGTTACCAACATGAAGACAAAAACAAAAAAAAGCCTTGTTTTCAAGATGGAGGAAGTAGAAAACAGAAAAAAACCTGTTGTGACTCCTTAGTAGTCTTGGACTGCCCCAGACTTCTGTTGCACAGGGCAAGATTATTATTTAACCTACTGCTTTTGAATTTCTTAAATGCTACACTAGGTCACTATCTTTTTTCTCTAATTTATTTTTATATACAATAAATTGACTCTACTCACATACACTCCCAGGCATGATAATTATAGCTCTGTAATATGCCTATACTCCTTATTACTTACCTTACCAATTAGAAATGCCTTTAATTTATGTTAGTTTTCAAGGTTACCTTTAATCTACAAAGAAGAATTACTACATAATGCTTCTCTCATCTTTTGTGCTACTCTGATCTTAAATACGTGTTTACTCAGATAAAATGATGCCCCTTTTCTTCTAATATAAATCACTATTAAAAAAACACTAGAAGTTGAGACAAAAGTTTAGAATAATTTAAAAAATTTTTTTCTAAATAACTTTAGACTTAAAAATTTAATTGGCAAATTCATATTTATATCCTTTTTTTTCCCCTAGTCTTAGGCAATATTTACAACATAACTTAGCTGATAGTTGGTCAGTTTAGTATTCAGTTGAAGCCAAATCAGTACATTATAATTCAATCCATTCCATTTGAGTCCCTTTCAAATATGCTTGTTTTTTTTTTCTCAAAATGTCCTGTTCTTGCCTTATAGATTCTCTTCCTTCCTCTTTGACATTTAAAATATTTATTTTAAAGTTTCTTTCAGATTGTTCTATTGTGTATAGTTCACTGAGTATGATTCCTCATATCTGTCTACTGACTCTCTTTTTGGCCTTTCATTTCCTGTGAGCATAGCTTCAAAGGCAATTTTGACCTCTATTTGTGCTCTGTTTTTTCTCAGGGCTATAGAAGAATCTTCACATGTTGGTGTCTTGTCATCTTACCTGGAATTCTGCTATAGACTGAATACCTGTGTCCCTCTAAAATTCACATGTTGAAATCCTAATCCCTAATGTAATAGTATTTTGAGGGAGAGCCTTTGCGAGGTGATCAAGTCATGAAAGTAGAGTTCTGAATGGAATTAGTGCCTTATAAAAAAGACCCCATCATATAAAGTTATAGTGAGAAGACGGCCGTCTACGAACCAGGAAGAGGGCTCTCACCAGACACTGAGTCTGTTGATGCCTTAATCTTGGACTTCCCAGATTCCATAACTATGAGAAATAAATTTTCATTCTTTTAAAGCCACCCAGTCTATGGTATTCTGTTACAGCAGCCTGACCAGACTAAGATAGTTTCCATGATGTTCACGGTTTCGGCATAAAATTTTACCTTTGTCTCTTAGTTTGAGGCTCTCTTACTGTGGAGAGAAAGATTGGGAGAACTTGAGTACCCACCTGTGCAGTGACAAAGGCTGGGAAATCCAAATTAGAGTTTGCAAGCTAGCAGTCCACAGGCTACTCAGCCCTCAGATACGTTTTGTCTGTTTAACCTAGTGTTAGCTCACTCAATCTTTGGGGGAAAAAAAAAAGAATTTTTGTCAATATTTTGACCTCGGACTATTTCATTTGAACTATGGACTTTTAACAGCACTTGAACCTCAAAAGACCTTGAACATCGGGCCCATAGTCCTCTGTGATAACCATTTGCGGGATGGAGGGGCAGCTCTCATTAGACTCAGATGCCCCTCCCAGTTTTCAGCAGTCTCTCTATTCTCTTTTTGACTCCCAAAGCCAAAGCTTTCATTTGTCATTTTTATCATGTATGTGGTACTGTGTTTTTTTGTTTTTGTAGACTTAAGAAGAAAGTGAACTCTTAAAACTCTGTCTTTATCAATAGTTAGAAATCAAAGGTAAATAAAGAAAACAGAATGTTTAACAAGAAATAAGATAAAATAATGAGTAGACAAAATAAAGAATATCTAAGCACTTAATATCTAGACCAAATGATCTCTTTTGAAAGAATACAACTAGGGTAGTTAACTCATTCTAATTATCAGTCTGGTTCCTGTAGACACTTGAGTTTTTCTGCTGCAGGCAAGATGGGCTCTAGAGTCAAAGTAGCTATGGGGCCTTGGGCAAGTTAGAACATTTCTGAGCCTCAATTTCATCATCTATGAAACCAGAACACTAAAACTGCCGAGTGTGGAAATAAAACTCTCAAAAACTCTCAAAAATCTCAAAAAAATGAGATTGAAGGGGAAAGCATTTGAAAACTATAAAGTATTATTAAAATGTTAGTATCATTTTCTGTGGAGTGCTAAGACTTTCACTTCCCTAATTTTCACTTCCCTAATTTTTCACTTCCCTAATTTTCTTTTTTACATCACAGAAGTTATTTCTTAGTAATTGTGCATTAATGTTTGTCATGAGTTTCATATAAAAAAAAATCTCTTTGCCTAAAAGTTACCTGAGAGCATGAGCCAAATAAAATAAAATCTTATAGACAGCCTCCTTTAGAAACATTCATGTTGTCATTCTCTCTAAGTATGGAAGCTAGCCTTCGAGAACGGTCCTTTATTTGTACTTTTTTATAGAGTCCTCCATTTGTATCCTTGTGTTATCAGGACAAAAAAGGGTCCATCTGTCTATGCACATCTAAGCTCAAGAAAAGATACCTGCAGGTTTTGTAGCAAAAAAGTAAGGTTTATCAGAGAGTTGCAAGTCCCGAAGACACAGGTGAGCTATTGCTCAAAGACCTCATTCCCTGGGTGTCTCGGGAGTATAGATTATATAGAGAAAAGTCAGTAGTCATGGAAACTAAGAGTTGGGGTCATAGGTACTACTGATTAGTTGGGGCTAGGGTAGGAGGCAGCTGACCATTGCATCAGGTTCTGTTGTCAGTCATGGCATCGTCCTGTCTGGTTTCGATGGGACGTTGGTAGGGTGGTTTGACCTTCATGGTTGTGGAGCTGCAAGATGTTATCTTTATTCTGACTAAAACTCCATTTCAGTGGTCAACAGACCTGAAGCTTTCTTCTTAAGACTGTTCGATGCTGACCTAAGGGCTTAATGATTAAGGACGAGAGTGGTCATACTGTATGTGAAAGTACAAGGAAAGTAAAAACCAAGTGAGCCCAAGACCAATTTGAATCAAAGAGAAAGAGAAGGGAAAAAGTCATTTTAAAGAAGTGAAGAATTACATGTTTACACTTGTAACTTATTTTAATATACAGATTACGGCAGAGGTGACACTGTGTAACTTCTGATGCTAGGTCAGGAGAAGCCCTAAAGCTTTTGCCTGTGTCTTTTAGAATGCTTGGTCTGGGGGAAATCCTAGCAATCGTGGGGGAAGACTGACTACCATAATCCCGCCATGTTGTGAGGAAGCCCAAGCTAACTGTGTGGAGATGCTCTGTGGAGAGAGATGCTTGGCTAGCCCCCAGTTGTTCTAGCTTTCTCAGCACAGGCACCAGACATGTGAGGGTAAATTTCTTTATCTGACTGCAAAACCCTGACACAACCAAGTGAGAGTTTTCCTGAGGGGCCTAGTTAACGAATAAAATTATGAGAAATAATAAGATTTTAAGCCACTAAGTTTTGAGGTAGTTTGTTAGATAACAATTCATAACATGAACACTATATTAATATCTACAAATTTGGTAAGATCCAAACAAAGATACCAACAAGATATTTGAAATTAGATTAGCTGATTCCAAAGTTTATATGGAAAAATCAACTAGCAAGAATAGCCAGGAAATTTTTTTAAGACACAAAGGACAATGGGGGAGGGTGCAGAGTGGAGTTGGCTAGCTCTATCAGATATTAAAACATATTAAATGTAATAATTAAAATATTTTGCTACTAGAAACTGCTGGACTATAGATAGAAACTTTGGATCAATAATGGGAGACAGAAACTCTGGAAACAGACCCCAACACAAAAAGAATTTAGAAAAGATAAATATGACATTTCAAATCAAGAAGGAAAAGGCAGTTATTTAATAAATGATGTTTGTAAACTTGAATGGTTAACTGGAAAAAGATAAAGATATATCCAAATCTTACATCTTATAGCCAAATAAATTCCAGCTGAATCAGACATTTAAGCATAAAGGAAAAAAACCAAACTATTAAAACACCAAAAGAATCTGTGGGAGAATCTTCTTTTATAATCTTTTAGTGGCAAGGTCAGAAACCATACAATAAAATTCAACTATATAAAAATTCTTTATGGCAAATGCCACCATAAGGCAAGACAAAAGATAGACAATAAACTAGGGGAAAATGTTTGCAAGATATTTCACATTTAAAGCCTAAATTTCTTATATATAAGAAACGTCTTCAGAGTAATGAACCAACAGTCAAATAGGGAAATGAACAAAAGGTAGAAAAAGGCAGTACACAGAAAAGGAAATACAGATGGCTCTTGGACCCATGAAAAGATGCTCAACCTCACTCACAATAAGAAAAATACAAATTAGATCCACACAGAGAAACCATTTTTTCTTATCATATTGGCTAAAGTTTAATAACACCTATGTTGGCAAAGGTGTGAAAAAACAGGCTCTTGGAGTTTAAATTGAAATTTAAATAGGAGCAACTTCTATGTCATTGGAATAATTTTGTAAATCTATAAAAATTGCAAATGTCTATGTCCTTTGATCTAGCAATCCCCGTTTTAGGAAATTTATCCCCCATAGATTTACTTCCATGTGTGTGGATTAACATATCTAAAAGGTTTATCATAGCAAAGAGTGGAAAATAACGCAAGTCTGTATCAATAGGGATTGGTCAGTAATGGAACACTCTGCAACAGGGTAAAAACAGGGAAAGTCTTGAATAGGGAACGGTATCCATGATGTGTGCATGTGCGTGTGTGTGAAAAATGCAAGGTATAGAACACTATGTATATATGTATATAGTATTTTATAGAACTGTTGTGAGAGGAAGAAAACCATGTTCACACATATGCATTTACCATGTTCACACATATGCATTTACATGTATATGAATAAGTATTTCCATAGAATTGCACGAGAAGCTGGTACTAGTGGTTGCCTTTAGGTTCAGGCTGGAGGTCAGAGCTGAGAGAGAAAAAACACTTTTATACCTTTTGAATATATTGCATTTTAAAAAAATTAAATGAAACTAAAAGTTTGTGCCTTACAGATTCAAATTACATAAATTTCAAGAACAGACAAAACAAATTGTGGTGAAGGAGGTCATGGTAGTGTGACTTCTATGGGGAGACACTTTTTGGGAAGGAGAAAGCGGCAGACTTCTTGGAGGAGAACTGAGTTGTCCTCTTCCTTGAACTGGATGGTGATTATATAGGTAAATGCATATGGGAAAAATCATCGTCTCTACGTATAACATTTGTGTACTTTCCAGTATGTATATCATACCTCAATACATTCTAAAAATTATGTAATTTGAATAATGAGAAAGGAAATTGATGCGTAGCAGTCCTTCCTTTTCCATAGAGGTAGGGTCCAAGACCCCCAGTGGATGCCTGAAACCCCAGAGAGTACTGAACCCTATATATACTATGTCATTTCCTATACATATACACCTATGTAAAAATAATATAATTAGAGCCACTTTAAAATAGAGTCAGAGCTGCCATTCTGGGGGAACTATCTTAGAAATCTAATTCCTCAAACCTTTGGAATGTTAAAACTGGGCAAATTAACCTTTGGACTGGGCCTAAAGCAGCATTGTATTCCAAACAACTTTTGTTATGACTACTGACTAAAAAGTAGAGACATTCTTTAGAATTAGCATCACTGTGTTAGCTTATCTCCACCCATAGAAATTCCTTCCTTTTATTCACGTTGTTGTTCCCCTTTCCTTTCTCAATAAACACCCCTTGCCTTCACCTTCTAATCAGAACGGTATTTACGTTTCTGCCAGAATCCGTGCTTCCTGAACAGCTACTCTTTTGAATCTCAAATAAACATTTATTGCCTCTCACTTTGGCCTTTTATTTTTAGGTTAACGCCTATGATAAAGTTTAATTTGTAAAGTAGGCACAGTAAGAGATTAACAATAACTAATGATAAAATAGAACAATTATAACATTATGCTGTAATTGAAGTTATATGAATGGCTTCAGGGGCCATTATTAAGTAAAATAAAGGTTACTTAAATACAAGCACTGTGATACCATGACAGTCAGGGCAGGTAGCTAATACAGCATGTATATATGCTGGACAGAGGGATTATTCATACCCGGGGTGGGACAGTGCAGAATGGTGAGAAATAGAGTGAGATTTCATCATGCTATTTATGCAATTTAAAACTTATAATTGTTTATTTCTGGAGTTTTACATTTAATATTTTTAGACTTCAGTTGACCATGGTAACTGAAACAGAAAAGTGAAACCACAGAAAAGGGAGACTACTGTATACAACAGAATAATAATATACAACTGACTTGCATACATACATATGGGAACCCCACATATAGGAGAGAGTCAGAAACTCCACACGTGAGAGGTTCAGATACAGAAAGTTAAAATGAAGTATATACGGCATTCTGAGATAAGAATGAGGTAGGACTCCTAGGAGCTTCATTGAGGAAAGGGTCATTAAAGATGATAAGAAGAGCAGATGTTCAGTAATTAGTAGTTTGCTCTGCTATACAATAGGTACAAAGGTTATCTCTAATAATCTTTTATTATGGGCAAGGACACTAATTTAAATTTTCTAGGTATTTTGAGGAGGCAGGGCAAAGTTTCTCTTGAGCCTGAAGGGTCTCGGTGGCCGTTAGCTCAAAAATAAACTGTGTACAACAGAAACACATCTTGAGGTGACTCATTCTGAACCCCTATGTCTCACTTTAATGTCGTTATCATTCCATTTTTCTGTAATTATTCTGTGTGTGTGTGTGTGTGTGTGTGTGTGTGTGTACTTAGACACATGACTAAGTATATGAATAGGGCAACTCACATGCTTTTAAGAATTTGATATTGGACTTTGCTTCCATAGCAAATGAATCTCTAAACATTAGCTCAGTGAAGTTTTGAGTAGTGTGCAATAAATCAGCAAGAGTTTAAATGTGAGAGTGTGAACTGCGGATGAAAAAGGGGCCACCTACTAAACCTGACAAGTTCAGCGGAGGCCAGCATGGTGAGCCCTACAAACTCAGAGGTTGAAAGTAACCACACAAGATGGTCTGAACATTTTTATGTTCCTAACTAAAACTGAGTCATGGCAAGTAGCCACCTCTTAGGCCTATAGCCTCCTTGACAAAGGCCAATCTTTACCTTAAGTAAGCCCATCTGTTGTGTTTTTGCATCTAAGATAACGCTCCTTTGAAATGCCAGAGTAATCTTCTTTTCCAGACCTCTCAGGGTACAACTTCCCGAGCCAGAGCTCAAGACCCAGAACCCCTCACAGTTATCTTGTCTCCCATACACCATCTCTATGTGCTGTAAATGTTCATTATTAGCTATCCTGTACCCACCGATGTAAAAGAAGTATATGTCCCTTGATTTTACTTTTTATCCAGTCCTAGAGATTTCCCCACTTTGCTTTCTCCCACCCCCTTAATCTACCACCAGTGGATTTCATATAACCCTGCTTATGCCTCCTCCATTAATTCTAATGTATAAAATAAGCTGCACCACGGCAATTCTCCAGCGTATTTTCTCAATTTGTTGAGATTTTGCTTCCCGGCAATTATTGTCAGTTTTGTTCAAATAAACTCAAAAATTCTCTACAGGTTTGGATGTTTCTTACATCCACAGAAGCAATGACAAACCCCCTTTGAAAGAGAACTTTGATCTTTACCAGATCACTGTCTGCTTACACCATGCAATCTCTGTCTTTACTTTTGGCGTAACCTGCCCTGAGCATGTTTTCTTAGCAAGGCTGGTGAGGTGTGACAAGGCAATATGCTTGGAGCAATGTTTCAGTCATTGTACCAATGACAGAAAAAGTCCATAGGTGCTGAGTCACTGTGATTTGGTGATTCTCTAGTGAAAGGGTATGGGGAGAGTTTGACTTTCACTTCCTTTCTTTTGTTGAAGTAATCCTGGAGCACTGCCACATGATCACCTTTCACTCACTAAAGCCCACATTTTAGGTGTTTCTCCCTCTTAAATAATAAAAATGGCAGGATGACCATATTACTGTGGTAAACTGAGTCTACCTGGCTGCCCCGAAGACCCTCAACTGGATTTGCCTGGGAAACTTGGCAGAGTGACGTGGAGGAGTTGGGATTGGTGCTCGGGCATCAGGATACTGACACTTAAATTAATGAGCAAAGGAGAGTATGTTTGTGTGAATCTTTATCTGTGTGTTTCTTAACCTCACTACTCAAGGTTGAACACAGTGGAAGTATTTCAAGCTGCTTTCGAGACAAAATTACAAATAAATAATCTTTAGGAGCCAGACACCTTCTTGGAATAACAATAGGAGAGCTCCAACATAGGTGGCAATAATAGCAAGGTCCACTCCCCAAGACTGGTTATTTGCAGTAGAAGTGGTAGTGACAAGGGGGATGGGAAAATCAGTTGAGAATGTCCTACTGGGGACAGTGGGGTTAGTCATCCTGTGGTAGGACAATGCTAAGAATGCCAAAGAGCATCCGGAGGGACCCAGGGTCTTCTCAGGAAAACAAATATTGATTTTCTCATGTTTATTGCCCTTGTTGTTGAGAGCTACTGTCACACTGGGCTGCAGTTATCTGCCTGTTCCATTGGATTGGAAGCTCTGTGACTAAAGGGGCCAAACTGAATTCATCTCTGCAGCTCGAGTGTTTAGTAAATGTTTTCATTGAATTAGTGAATAAATCCATCTATCCTCTACTTTTTATCAAAACTCTGAGGTAGGATGAGAAAAATCAGTGTTTCTGCTTGTATTTTGGATTCTTCCACAGGGCCTTTGTTCACATGCACAGAGTGAACACCACATAAGTGGAAACTATGTTTGCCATGATTACTATTAGTTCTGAGTTTGCTGTGAACCTTTATAAGTAAAAGTTTAACTTACTTTGGTATTTTTATCTGATCACTTTCTTCTGATTCTTTCTTTTAATTTTAAGCATATACAGTGTAGCCTTTGCACAATAGTTGCAAGTTTTATTACTAAGATCCCCTCTATTTTCTGCACAAATGTTCATATTTCTCACATTTCCTGTTTCTTCTGAATATCTTCCTAATGACCAAGTCATGACAACAGTCCGCGGGAGCGGATTTTATATGTACACCTCTGATTAGACACGATCTCAGGGAATTTGTAGCCAGTCTATAGTTTTCTCTCCTTATTAGAAAATCCGTCCCTGACCTCACTTCAGTGTCTAATTACCATTTCATTTTCCACGACAATCTGTGTGGGGCTATCTACATGTTCACCTTCATCTCCTCCCTACCCACTTTTACCTTAACTAGCTGAGCCCCGCCTTTAACTTCACCACTTTTCAGAACACATGGTTTTTTCTAAAGCCCCGGTGCTTTTCTTTTGACCCTGATCCAGCGGACTGTTTTCATACCCCTCTTTCACGCTTACTTAGTTGGTTCGACACTGTTAAAAAAACAAAATCCTCCAAACCAAAAGCTTTCCCTCCTTTGAGATAGTTTCTTCTTTCTGACGTCTGTGACCCAGAGCTGATTTGCATGTTTTAACCCATCTGGTGAAATAGTTATTGCTGAATTCTCATTGTCACACTTGCTGTTAACTGTTACCATCCTTCTTTTGGCTTTCGAGATGAGTCCATGACTCTCTTCTCTCTGCAGAGCTACATGCTTGTGGTCCCCGCCCAGCTCTGCATCTTTTCCCCACTCGGGATACTCTTAACTCTACATGGTTTTCTAAACCCATTTTAAAATGTACATCTTCAAGGAAGAACTTATTAACTTTTCCTATACTAATAGCTCCCTTAAAGTTTGCATGAGCAGGGTTTTTTGTATCATACTAATTTGTCAACACATGTATACATCTTTGTAATTATTCTGAAGTTTTTGGTTTTTTTTTCATGAATGCATATTGCTCTGAGACCTTTTCTTCTATTTGGCTTTTTTTTTTTCCAAATTGCAAAATATGATTTTCCCCACACTGTGTAGTGGACACTAGCTAAATGTTGGTTAAAGTGCATAACAATTAAAAATGTAATATTTACTCCTGTCAGCTGAGTAAATATTTAACTTACTTAATATAACTCTGTGACAATTTGTCCAGACACTGCCACTTCCTGTGTTCAGGGAGATAACTTGTTTCTGTTGCTAACTTATTGCTTCTCTAGGTCTTTTATTACCTGGCTCAGATGTAGGGGGTGGGATTTATGAAGTAGACCAGTACGTTGTTATCATGCATTTTGTTACCTACATCACATACCAACCTATTGTAAAGACTAACTACTTACCCGGCTGAATGTTTGTAAAAGAGGCGATAAAGTTTATTAGGGAGAGACGAAATTCATAGAAACCTCTCATGCCAGATAGCTGGGGTTCAAGTTCAGGTTTTTCCATATTCTAGTTGTGTGATTTTTGGCCAACCTACTTAAGTTCTCTGCTCCTCAGTTTCCCCTGCTGTATCAGGGGGTGATGATAATTGTATTGATTTCCTAGCATTGTTATGAGGATTAAATGACTAAATATATATAACAGAGTAAGCACTATTTAAGTAGGAGCTACCACAGCCACAACTACTATTTTTACGTTTGCCTTGAATCCTTATTATGTACTTGTGGATTCAGATGTTACAAATAAAGATTCATGAAAATGAGTTGTTAGGTTCATTTACCTTTAAGGAATAGATTCTGGAAAGGGTGAAGCACAGAGAAAATTTTTTCTGCAAAGGCAAAGCAAACTCCAGAAGGGGTCAAGAAGAGTGAAAACTAATTCCTATTCTACAACTGCTCTATATTCTTCAAAACTGTTGATGTTAAGACAAAGAAAGATTGAGGATTATAGGAGACTAAAGAGGAAGGACAACTAAATGCAATTCGTGATCCTGCATTGATTCCTGGATTGCTATAAAAGACATTAGAAAAACTGGAAGAATTTGAATACAGACTGATACGATAATGATTATTATATCAATATTAAATTTCTAACTGTGATATTTATAATGTAATTATATAAGAGAATGTTCTTATTCTCATAATGTGTGTATGTATAAGTGTGTACACGTGGAGAGAGATTGGAAAGTAAATGTGACAAAATGTTAACATTTGATGAATCTGGTTTATACAAGCTTCTTTCTCCTACTTTTGCAAACTTTTTTATAAATTTGAAATTATTTCAAATTAAAAGTGAAAAAAAGGAAAATTTTGTCTGAGGAATCTCTTTAAATGTTTTAAATATAAAAATCCTCTGAAGATGACATTAAATCTCACTAATGAATATACTTCTTTTGAAAAGAATAAAAACATGTGAGAAGAAATAAAAAATTTAATGAACTATATCTAATGGTTAATAGAAAAGTTGAATTGTCATTTATCCATTTTAAAGTCAGTAGTATATTGATCCACTTGTATTATTTGAAGAACTCAGTTTGTTCAATAACTAATTTTTCTCCCAATTTTTTTGGCAAATATAGGAGTAATAGAACTGAATTATCATTGTTGAAACTTCCAATTCATCCAGAGTTCTTAATATAAATATACCCAAAAGTGAAATGACAAAGTTAAGTATTTTCTTTAATTCTGAAATATTCACACTTACAGAATACAAATCTATAAGTAAATTTTATCATCTTTGATATATAGTTTCTTTTTGTCTCATTCAGCTATTAAGTTCTTTTTAAGATAAACTTCTGTAATACAAAGTTAATTTTAAAATCATATTATCAAATAGCAGAGAACATTAAAAACATGACAAGTTGGCTTCCAGTTTAAAATAGAATGTGTTTCAGTGCAGCCTTTTCTAATTTTGTACATTCAGGATCTCATCTACACTAAAAAATGATGAATCTGTACAACCGTGACACTGGAAATGAAGCTTGAGTGACAGTCAGAATCTGAGGAAAAAGCATCATTAAGTGAAAATCTTATGGAGCTTGACTAAGAAACTCTGAGGAGCTGTGAGGCCTGCCCCGCGCCCCCACCCCCGGCCCCCATCTTGCTGGAGTTTGAAAGGCTTCTCTCTACTTCCTGGTTCAGGAACTCAGGAGTTATCAGATGGAAAACAGGGCAGCCATTCTTCTGCTGCCAAGGTTACAAATAAAGAGATAAACAGTATAATCCAAAAAAGGAAAAAAAGAGAAGGAAGGAAAGAAAGGCAGAAGAAAATGATCATAACATTAGTGTCATTCAAAGCTAAATTAATGTGTCAGAAAAACAAGGATCATTTTTTACTGATAAAAGATATAATCCACAATGAAGATGTAAAATTCATGAGCCTTTATAGTAATATAGGCTTAAAATAAATAAGGAAAAGTTTCTGGAAAATCAAGGAGAAATTGACAGAAATAAAATTATTATAAGAGGCATTAACATATCTTTCTCAAGATTTGGTAAAGACTGGAAAATAAAATAAGGTTGAATCAATAGGTAGATACTGAACTTTAGTTTACAAGCAGAGACTATATCTTTTTCACGAATCCATGGATCATTTGCAGCAGCTGGTCATAAACTAGGACACAAAGGGAATTTTACCGTATAATGAAATGAGAAAATGTAGAAGGCATATTTATATAATCATAACTAACATACACTAAGAAAATTTTAAACAAAAAACTCTTCGGTTAATGAATTATCTAACAATTTCCAAAATAAGGCCTTAGAATACATACGTTTTTAAAACTTCCAAGTTCATTTATAATCTATAGGAGGATGGATATTCATTACAACTGTTTGTAACAACAAAATGCTGTAACTAAGACTCATCACTGGAGAATTATGCAGCTGTATTTGAAGATCGTCTCTATATGTTACTATCTCTATATACTGTGCAGGATGCAGAAAAAAATTAGATAGAAGAAAATATATAATATGCTATCATTTATCCCCCAAAGGTGGCAGGGATATGAATATATAAAATCACAACAATAAAACAAGAACGTAATTAAAAAAACTAGAAAAAATATTAAAAATTGGTTACCTTATAGTGGTAACAGGGTAGAGGAAACTTGGATAAAATCTATAATTTCTGATTATACCTTGTTTTGTAAATTTGACTTTAGAACCATGTAAAGATTTTACATGGTCAAATTAAATTTTAAAAGTAATTCCTAAAAACAGAAAGCAAAACAAAGATTACACTATTGAGTTAGTAGCGGCTTAACTACACAGAGAGGAATTATTTCAAGTGACTTTAAAAAAACACTAATTTAATATATAAACCTATGGATATATCCTAAGAATAAAAAGAATTACAAATATTCTTTAAGCTGCTTTCAATTGTCATGCTGTTTATAATAATATTATCTTTGCTGTTCTAAAACTATAGTATATGATATAGGACATGGTAAATAAGTAATTATATTTTTAAGAATCAAACGTTAGTAAATGAAATGAGATACAAAATCAAATTAGTACAAACATGAACTTGAAAACATCAGTTTGAGCTCAGGAAGTATTAATCATGAACTTGAAAACATCAGTTTGAGCTCAGGAAGTATTTATTTTAAAACAAACAAACAAAAAACACTTGTTTCTTTGTTCTGCCCACCAACAAGGCCTACCTAGAAACAATAACCAGACCAGTGGCAATGCGCTCCCACAGCACACAGAGAGAGTCGTGGTTTCTAATACTATTTTTTACTAAAAGGAACCCGGATTCTTGAAGAAAAAGCACATTTCAAGACTGGGGCAGGAAAAATTCAAGAAGGTCCTGGAACATATTGTCATATAGTAAAGTAAGAACTTTTCAATGAGTAACAAAGTAGTGACAAAAAGTACTCAGAAGCGAATTTGAATAGGTTTTCACTGCCAAAAATGGAAAAATTTGAGCAATGGATTGAAACGGCAGATATGTTTAAACCCGAGTGCATAAGAAATAAAGAACTTGGGGTTACCTGTAGAGAATTCTGAGAACTGGTAAATGAAAAGATCAAGCATTTTTTGCTGACAAATTAATAAGGAATGAAGATTAGAACATTTGCATACTCTAATGGATAATGGACTGAGGCAAAAATTTCTAACATCACACAAAGAGAGACAGCTGGGCATTATATATCTGCTCATGAAAAGTCCTGTCACTATCACCAATGTCTTCCTGCTAACAGATCCAACCTGCTAAGTGATCAAGTCTTTAACAAACTATCTATTAGAGAGCTAGATCACAGGAAATTCAGGGGATAGTAAATGTATTAAAAGACAGTATGTGGATGCAATCGGCACAATTCAGAATGTTGGAAATTCTTCCAGACAAAGTGACCCAGTTGTTTCACAACGTAAATGGCAAGGAGAGAAATGAAAAAGTATGCAGCAGATGCTATTGGTGCCCACCCATATCTTTTGTGATTTCACTGTGCTCAGTCTGACTTCCTGCCTCTCTGTGCTGAGAGAGCTTTTTTTGCCTGAACCGTGGACTACTGCTCTGCCCACTCTGGGGATGCCAGAAGTGACGGGCAATTAATCCTCCAGAAGCAGCCCTTAATCAGTGGTGAAATAAAGTGGATGAATAAATACCCAACTTCTTCAAGTCTCAGGAGGTTAATTCTGAGGGATGCGTGTGTGTGTTTTATACCTTTTCCAGGAATTTTCCTGAAAGGATTAAGCTTCAGTTATCCATTGTTAAATGGTTTAATAGTTTAATATGCACTATGAATATGTATATATTTTGCCAAAATGCTGAAATTTCTGGAATATTTTGATGATTCAGTAGTACAGAATATGAGACAGAACACTTAAAAGTAAGACTTGAAAAGTCTAAAATTGTGAGTGTTAAATCCACCTAAGAGCTATGCGTTTCTGAAATTTGCAGAGTGACTGCTTCTGTTGGGACCAAAACAACATAGCTGATAAAATTAAAACTTAACTTGGGAAAATCTTTTAAATAAAAAAAGAGTCTATTAAGTGGAGGTTTAGAGTGTATGTGAAATCTTAGAAGCATATAAACAGAAATTTGCAAGCAATTTCCCATCTCGAAAAATGCAGATGTAGATGTAGATGTATGTCTATATCAGTTCCTAAGAAAAGTCCTATCACTTCTTAGGAGTTCACACGCTTGCTAAGATTTGCTTTCTTGTAGAATTTTCTAATGATATGATAATCCTTGTTTTCGAGCTATCGGGTAGAAAAATAGTAATTTAACTTGACAATAAGATTTGATTTTGATTCTAAGGAGATTCGTTAGAAGAGTCTGAGATGAGCATTGGAATATTTTGAAAATGTTCTTCAAATAGTCAGAGTTTAAACTGGAAAGAGTAAAAAGTCAAACATTTTATATTTATAAAAAGTCAAACTCTTTTTTCTTCACCCGGTTAAAAAGTTGATGCCAAAGTGACTAAATGGCTTTATTTAGTTAACAATAAATTTTTGTTGGATTCTATTTTATGTACTTACCTCTGTTTCATCTATGTGTAACTTATGTTATCAAACTACATTTTATAACTGTGTAAGTGGCCTTTTATTATTCATGGGAAATCGTGCGGGAATAACGATTAAATTCAAAAACTACAACAAACTAAATAAAGATTGACACAGTAATGTGCACATGTATTGCTATCCTCAAGTCGGCAATAGTAGATTTTCTTTTCTAAGATATTTCAGAGAATGAAATTCCCAGTCACATCATCACCTAAATTTACTCAAATTCACTATCAGGATTTGGCCGTTTAGCATGTATGGTTAAAGCTTAATAAGTTTGCTATTTTTTAGAATTAAAAGTCATTGAATGAACAAATTTAATTTCAGTGAATGATGGATTTAAAACTTTTGCTAACAAAGGGTGAAATAGATTTATTATAAGCTCTAAAAAAGTAATTAAATTTTCTTAACCTGTTAAGGGACCTTTTGGTTAACCCAAAGAACTCTGAATTGGCTAAGCATTTAATAATAAGAATGACTTTAAACTTCTTTTCAAATCTATATATTAAAAATCAGCTAAGACAGTAGTTAATTTTAACTTTTTCAAATTGTATTTCCCGCGAACTCACACATCTTTCTTTCACGATAAGATTTTATCTGCAGAATTTCAGTTTCGGTCCTTATGCAGAATTGTGCTGACTTCTTCTGCTCCCTTTCCTTCAGCCTTTCTGCTGAATGACTTACCTCCTGAACCTTCCCAGAGGAGTCCATAGTAGGTGTATAAAAGCACATGTGCTGCTGCAGTGGGATAAGACGGCACAGAAGTTCCTCTTGAGCAAAAGTCCTCTATCCTCTGCCCACTTCTCACCACCTTGTAAACTTGTTCTTAAATTCCACTCACTTTTGGACACACTTATGTTAACTCTAAAGAGGCAAGTACTTTGTCACCTCAGGGAGGAGGTGGGAGGAGGCCAAGTGTGGTGTGTAAAACCCTCCCTGTGCCTGGCCTCAGCCTGGAGCTTTGCGATTGTTATCTCATTGGACCCTGTCAATAACCCAACGGGGAAGAAATATCCATTTTATACATTAGGAAACTGAGGCCCAGAAAAGGCACCGGGCTACTTAGCTGTGCTGTCATCCTATCTAATCCAAAGCCTTTTCCTACACTATATACTTCCTGTATGAACTAGCATCACCCACGGTCACATGGCAGAAAGCAGAGCCTTGAGGAAATGGGCCACCAGCCACTACACATTGACCAGGCCTTAGGCATGGGTGACACAAAGCAGTTATGGGCACCTGGCGGTTAGAAGTCAAGGAAGTTACAGCAATAAAGTGGGGCGGCGAGACACTGAAAGAAGCTGGGGGAATAAAATTTTTTAAACTTCACCTTTCCCCTTTACTACCAGACCAATTTGGAGCTTGTTTTACAGTAGAAATTAGGCTGCCAGACCTATAGGGCAAAAGTGTTTTTGTTGAAAAGAATTTTCAGTCTTTGTAGAATGGAGTTTGCATGTTTGGGAATATATTTGCCACAATTCTCATGTTTTGTTTTATTTTTCCTCTCCATGTTACTTAATATCTTTTTCCTTTGCTTCATCCGAAGATACCAGTCGAAGAAGTCAAGCAAAATGCACCCTTATCCAGAGTTAAAACGTTCAAATAAGGGTAGATGGCTCTGTTAGGTAACAGAGTGTAAGATCTAGTTATAGTAAAACACATCGGTGATTCGAGACACCAAGGTAACCTCTCTCTCTCGCTCTTCTGCTCCCCACAAGGCATTGTATTCTATGTTCAGAAGAATGAAGATAGGTGGTGGGCCTGCCAAAGCTTTTGACTGGTCTCCATTAAGCCTTTTTCTGAGTGCCAATTCAGCATGACCTAGACAAGGATCATTTGTTTGCCAGGACTGGAACTAGTTCAGGTAAAAGGAGGCTTGCTGGAAAGATATGAGTAGATGTCTTGGAATCCTTTTGAAGAAAGTGTGTGTGGAGCTCCTGAGAATTCTCTCTCTCTCACTGTCTCCCAGACTGAGGTTACAACTGCTCTCTGCCATTTCTTAGGACTGTTGCTGTAATGCTCATCTACTGACTACAGAGCTGTAATAGCTACAAAATCGCTCGGGCTTATTAAAAACAAAACGACGACGATAAAAAAGTGTTCCTTTTAGCCAAGGTGTTGCAAGTTGTTTCAAGGGATGCTATAAAATGCTTGCAATAAAAGTCATGTTCATTCACATTCATTAAAAAAAGAAATGAATCTATGCTGTATAATGTTTTTCATGTAAGTGCAGGAGTAGAGACAGTCACATCAAGACTTGATAATCAAGCAGATAATGATAGGGTTTCAGAATTCCAAGGAGGTTGGAAGTCATTGTTGGGGGTGGTCAAAGAATTTGTTCCTCTGCAAGGCATGTGGCTTCGAGCCAGCATACCTCATAATTTATTTCCCACTATTCCTGCCTCCATTTCCCACATTCTTCTTATAATGTCTCAGTTTAACCAGGGGTGTGTAAGTTATTTACCCTCTTAACACCCAAATTGTTCCTTCTGAGATACATAGTGACTTGTAAATGTTGGGATGTGCTGTTCTACTTCTTATCAAGTCTGCTCTTCATCTTCTACCAGATGTTTGACCAGACGTTAGAGCCTAGAAACTCAGGCTCATATGGTAAACCAGTAGGTTGTAAATAGCTACACAAAAGGCATTACATTGCATCTAAACAGATCTAGAGTAAGAGACTAAGATTAAGGAAATGAAAGGCAAGTTTGTTTTCATTCGGAAGGAAACACACACACACACACACACACACACACATACACACAAAGAGTACACAGGGGGACAGAGAATGGAAAGAATTTGTAGTGGTCTTTGTTCTCTGGTAAATGACAGGTTGGTTACTTCGACTGCAAAGACTCCAGCCCTACTGTACTATCCATACTACTGCTGTAACTTCAAGAGGTGGGATTTGATGAGTCATGCACACTTCCAGAGTGCAGTCAGGGTGACACTGGAAGTACTAGGATGATCAGTGCTGTTGGTACCAAAGGACCAAGAAATGGCTTTGGTCAGATTAGATAAAGGACACTCAGGGACACAGAGGTACAGAAGCAATTTTCTTCTTTCTTGGGAAAGGATGATAAAGTAGATAAAAACAAGCTTTTGGATGAATCCCTCCATTTGGGCTTGGAGGGAGTTCATGACACCTGGGAGGCGTGTGGGAGGTTTCATTAGTCCTAAGTGTCCTTCCAGCACTCTGCATCCAGAGCCTTCTAGTTTTAAGGCAAGAGTGGGACCAACATTCCCAGTCCCTTTGTGAATGACCCCAAGGAATGAGGTGAGGAAGAGGAAGATAACATTTTCCATCCACCCTGAAGGACTCTCTAATGTCTCATTAGTGTCCCACCTGTTTGGTCTAAGACTGTAAAGTACAGTGTTCTTTTTAACTGAAAATTAATTGATTAATTGATTAAGAAATTGATTGATTGATTGATGGGCACTGGGGATTTAAACATGAAAATTATATAATCATAAACCTTAAGGAGCTCAGAGTTTAACAGGGAATATGGATAAATATTTATAATGTTGTGTGATAATGGCAAGAATAAAGCAAATACAAATATAAGAAATGCTCTGGGATTTGTATTAGACAAAACGTCTCTGGGGCAGAGGGAAAGACAGATTCAGCAAAAAGGAAACAGCCACCATATTACATAGATGTCCCCGTGGCTTAGTGGTAGAGATGGGACAGTGTGCCCTTAGGGGAAAAGTGATGAGGTCAGAGCAGACTGGGATTGATCAGGTCTGGCACTTGTGCCATAGAGCTCGGATTATTCAGAGATGATCTGATGGGAAGCCAGGCAGACAGTTCATCTAGAGGGACTGGCCAGAAAGGCACAGTTTGGGTTGCGAATATGGGCACCGGATCAAAGCAAGAGGCCTGTGAGTGGGGTGCTGGGGCCTGCAGAGAAGCCTTTGCCCCTGGGACAAAATGGCAGGTGCCTTTTACAGAGCACTGGTATGTGGGGTGCTCTAGGAGGACCCTGGGAAGAGGTCTCCAGCGCTATTTGGGTATCCTCTCCCATGGTTTGGTGACTCAGACAAAGGAGGGGACAAAGCACAGGAATGATAATAGCAGTCATGTCAGATTTCATCCCAACACCCAAAAGTGGATATAAACAAGCATAAGAACTTCATCTCCTGCTTCAATCATACTAGACTGTGATTCTGTCTTTTAGATTAGTTCTGGTATTCTGACTCTTAATAGTATTGAGTTTTGAGATCCCTATAAGAATAGGGATGAATAATTACCAGGAGTTTTCCGTTGTTTAAATCCTACTTGGCTTGTACTGGTCAGTCCTGATGTCAAGCTTTTACCACTAAGCTCATCAACTTGTCAAAGAAATGGCAAAGCCAAGAAATTCATTGCAATTACTACTTGTAATTCATGTATAGGGTGTCTGGTGTCTTGTGGTATTCTTTAGTTCCTAATTCTCTAAATTTAAGTAAAGGATTGGCAAACTTTTTCTGTTAAGGGCTTGATGGTAAATATTTCAGGCTTTGCTGGCAACATTCAATTCTGCCATTGTAGTGGGAAGCAGTGACAGACAATAAAACAAATAGGTGTGGCTGTGCTCCAATAAAACGTTATTCACAAAACTGGCAGCAATTGAATTTGGGATGTGGGCCACCATTGATATAAATACGTAACAAACAAACAAACTGATAAATAAGTTTTATAGTCTCCATGAGCAATTTTTAATTTTTAATTGTGTTTTCTTAAAGGATAGGGGAAAGGAGGGACCATTTTGCCTGCATGGAAATATAAATCTCTTCTATTTTACATTTGTAGCTTTGGAAGCTAATAGCCTTAAACTAAATTTCCTGCCTGCTTTTAAGATGCGGAAGGGCATACAATATGTTCTTCCAGGTTTTTTTTAAAGAGAGGGACCCCTTTGCTATTCCTCCCTCCCCTCATCTAGTGAAGTTCTCTGCACACAGATGGAACCTCTCTTAGATGGCCTCTATTCTTTCTTTCTCCCTCGTCATTGACAATAATGACCAACTAAACAATTTTTGTAGTTTTACCTTCTTCAGGGTGACTTATCCACATAAAAAGTTAATAAATATAAAGACAAGGAAAACACCCTTTCTTCTAAAACCCAGAAAAACACCAAATATAACCTGAGTTGAAAAACTACTAGAAGAGAGTTACTCCAGCCAAAATCAAGTCCAAAGTTTAAATGTGTTTGCCCTCCTTATCTAAGGAATGAAGATGATCAGATGAATGGGGAGAACTTGATTAACTCTAAATTCTCCTCAGCAATTAGCCAATTCACCACTTGTTATTGGTTGAATTATGTCCTTCTAAAAGATACGTTGAAATCCTAACTCTTGGTACCTGTGAATATCACCGACTTTGGAAATAGGGTCTTGGCACATGTAATCGAGTAAGCTGAAGTCATTAGGGCAGGCCCTAATCCAATATGACTTGTGTTTTTATAAGAGAGAAATTGGGACACAAAGACACACACGGAGGAGAATGCCATGTGAAAACACAGAGACACACAGGGAGACAGAAGCAGAGATTGCGGTGGTATAGCTACAAGCCAAGAAACATCAAGAATGGCTGGTAACTTCCAGAAGCTAAGAGGCAAGCATGGAACAGACTCTCCTTCAGAGCCCTCCAGAAGGAAACAACCTTGTTAGCATCTTGAGTTTGAACTTCTAGCCTCCAGAACTGTGAAAGAATACATTTCTCTTCTTTTAGGCCACCCAATTTGTGGTAATTTGTTATGGCAGCTGTAGAAAACTAATATGCCACCCTTGGGCTGACATAAAATAATAACTCAAACAACTTCTGTAGAGTGTTCCCCTCTGCTCATGTTTGTTAAACATCTTCCTCTTATTATTAAGAAACCTCAGTAATGGAATAAATTTAATAATCCTGTCATCATATGTACAGGCTACCTTCTGGTTACATTTCAATTTATCTTTCGGATAATCAGAGACTCTTAAAGTGATCATCTTAATAGTTCCCTCTTTTTGTTGTGTGAATTCAGAGCCAATGCCAAGGGCAGTTTGGCAAACTATCAGCAACTGATAGTATGACTGAAAAACCTGATATGTCAGCTATTGTTCTACTGTATTAGCTTCTTTGGGTACTATGAACTCATGAAATACAACAAAGCACTGCATTGTCTAAACTCTTCTAAATATATGGCTAGTGTTCACATAACTGCTTTTGTCTTATTCTGTGCCTGTCAAAGGGTAATTCGCTGGTCTCTTTGTTTTCCTTTAGAGCTTTCCCCTCTAATTTGATCTGTACTTGATGACATGGTTATAAAGAACACCAAGTACCTGGTATAGCAGAATTGCACATAAGCACTGCTAAAGTCATTCTGCAAGGTTCTACTGCTGTTCTGATGGGCCTGCTGTAGAGCCAAAGGAAAGACATTTCCCAGGAAGAAGAATAATAGCTAACATTTATTGAATGATTCTTATGTGCTAAACATTCTTCTCAGTGCTTGATAGCAGATAACTTTTCATTCTCATGATGACTCTATGAGGCGGGTGCTATTGTTATCCTCACTTTACAGCCAAAGATCCCTAATTATAGGGATGATAAGTAAAATTTACCCAAGGTCACAAGGCTGCTGAGGACCAGGGCTAAGATTATGAGCCCATGTGGTTTGGCTGCAAAGTCTTGTCTTTAACCATGACTCTGTTGCCTTTCTACCTGAGAAATACTCCCATCATGGATCTGAATGCTGTAATGTTTTTCTCACTGAAAATCAGTTTTTAGGTCCTTTTCAGTTAATGCAAAAGTTGGATCTATGTACTCGCCCGAGGTTGCAGGATCACCTTTGCAGTAAGGGGTCTGAATTAGATGGCCTCTGGATGGCCTCTCAAGGATGTATGATTGCAAGATGTCATCAATGTCTCTAGATCTTTGAAAGGTCAAAGCCACATGGGCACCATTTTTAAGCAGTTTTGTTTTCTCCAACTAGGTCCACTCACTGGAAATATCACAACTTACTCAAAATTAAATGTTTAATTTTTTAATCATGTTATTATACAATAAAATTAGTGATAGTTTCTATTTGTAGGTGTACTTACATAACACGCATTTGCGGGGTGAGATATTAGAGACCCAGGAAAGAGGATTAAATTCCAGGGCCTCTTCTGGGGAGCTCCTACAGGTTAGCAGCATCTACTGTTGAAGTGGATCGAGAGGGAAATGAATTAAGGGAAAGGATAGGTCAGAACCCTAGATAGGTCAGAAGTTCAAGTCCATCATCCTCAATATTCCCTATTTTAACGCCTTTAACTATCCTAAAATGATTTTCATGGGTAATATAACCTACTTATACACATAATTTAGAAGTCAATATAATTCCCCAAATGAAACATAAAAAAAAAGTAAATGGAAGTAAACAGTTTGCTATTTATTGTTCAGGGCCAACTACAGTCAAGTCATAATGATGAGTCAAATGCTTGCGCCTGTATGTGGAACCCCTGCAAATGGGACATCTGCAAGTATGCACTGATAGAAGGCTTAGTGTGACTCACACACCACAAACGGCCTGACCACAGGAGATGAGAATTTCCCAGTGGTAAGTAATCTAAGTCAAGTCATTAGCAAAATGATATATAATATTCCCCTGATTAGGAAAAAATAAAAAAACCAAACTTGTCAGTAAAGCAACATACGATCTTCCCTCCTTTTAGTGTCATTGCTGAGTTAGTCAGGCTATATCAAAATCAAGCAAAAAATACTATGTGTTAATGTGGAAAAGAGAATTGAGCCCTGGATTTGTCAGGATGTAGGACTATTCTTTGAGTCTGTGGAATCCTCCCGCACATTCCACAAATTCTACCATATCTAACCTTCATTATTGGGACAAACAATTACCCCCTTAAAATTTCATTCCATCCTTCGGGAGCTGGAGTACTCCAGCTGACAATCACTAGGCTAGGGCCTCCTTATTCACACATCTCTTGTCTCCTTGTCCTTTCTCTCTCCCTCTCTCCTTTCTCTGCCACTACTCTTCTTTACCTTACTCGTTTCCACTTGCTCTGCTTTTCCCAATATCCTCCTCCTCTTTTCATCAGGGAGGAGGTGAAGGGCCTCTTCTATGAGCAGAGTTGAGGGCTCCTTGTTTCTTGTGGAGAATGTACCTCAAAATACTGCCTGCTGCTGTCTTCCCAGCCCTGAGCCTCCTGACACTGTGCACTTCCGCGTGTTCTTTTTTTTTTCATTCTCCAAATTTTGATTTGTAATTTCAACTGTATAGGTCAGAAAATACTGTCTGAGGAACACTGTGATATCAGAGCCTTTACCCTTTAATACAGACTCTTAAGCACCAAATAATGGCTAAAATATATTGTTTACTTACTACATGACCGGCATCCTGCCATGTGCTTTAATATACATTATTGGTCTTAATTGTCATCTTTCCCCATTTTACAGATGGGGGACTGAGACTTAAAATAAATTAAATGATAGGCCAAGCCTGCAGAACTCACGGATGGCAGAGCTGGAATGTACTCTTCCACACTAGGCAAGAAGTGCTAAGGACCAATTCCTAGCCTCAGAAAACTGGCAGCTTGGTACAGGATGAAAAACCTACATAGGAATAGAAGTAATTTGACAGCTAATATTTATCGGGTATTGCCATGTGTCATCAAGTGTGTTTTACATGTGTTATCTTATTAATCTTTTAAACAACCCAATAATGACCATGTTATTAACTTCACCACCACAGCCTCCTACTTATGGATAAGGGACCAGAGGCAGAGAAGTAGTGGGGCTGAGATTTAGACACAGACAAACGAACTGGGGGTAGGGTAGAGGTGGGGGCGGGCTGGGTTCTTACCACTAGTCTAAGCCAAGGAGCTTCGAGAGAAGGAGATATTTCTGGCAGCTGAGGTCAGGGAGGAGTGGCATTTGAGCTGAACTTAGGGATGGGAGGAATTTTCACAGGTAGAGATGTGGAAGGGTATTCTGCGCCTGGAATGGCTGGAGCAGAAGAAGAGCAGCAGGAAACACCTCCCCACTCCCTGCCAGTTTGCCAACATTGGGAGGAAGAAAGGAGCCTGGGGCGCAAGGAAGAGAGGTAGTCAGTTAGATAATGCTTCCTCCTTTTACATTTCAGAGGCCTGATTTTTTTTCCAGTTGAAGAAAATGAACTTCACTGTTGAGCATTTGTAAATAGGATAAACATATCTTTATCTGTCCTGGGTGGCTATTAAAATAATTTGTTAAAAAGCCCCACTGTAATTCCTACTTGGCTCTGGACATTATGTGTGTAAAGGAATGATCTGAAGTTAGAGGCTGGAGCTTGTCCTGATTCTGCCCTATGGATCTTGGACTTAGCCGTTCTCATTCTTCTGCCAGTGTGGGGTAATAATGCATGCCCCGGCTTATCCTGGAAAGACATTAGGCAGCCAAAGAGGGAACAGATGTGCAAAACTTCAGAAGAAATGTGCTACAGAACTCTAAGGAATCAAATATTTTTGTTGTTCTGATTAATCTGCCCTTTTCATACAAAATAATTATTAATATATCGGCCACAGGCAATTCAGTACAGAAATGTGTTGACCTAGAGTAATTTGTAGAGTGCCCTGGTGTTTTCACATCCATGATCTAATTTGATCTTTACAATTGTCTTATGAAGTAAGCAGGATGGTTAAAAGCAATTAATTGTCATTTTTACAGAAATTGAGGCCCAACCCATTGGTTTAGAAAATGCTGGACCTACGTATAAAATTCCTGTCTTCTAACTCGCAGTTTAGACTACTTTCCAAAGACCATAAGATTAGTAATTAGGCAACAACCTCAGCTAAATTTCTTGGCAAACTTCAAGAGAGACAAGAGTATAGACTTTATAGTGGTCTTTGAACACAGTATATAATTCACAGCAACACTGAATTTCTATATCTTTTAAAAAATTCAGCTGAAGGTTTGCCTCTTTTGCTTTGACCCTTCAGATAGAATTTTCCACTCCTGCAGCAATCCCATGAGGCTCTGCACATACCCCTGTGATTACACATATTGCATCATCCAGAAAATTGTTTACATGTCTGTTTCCCCAGATTCTTCTCTCTCACTCCCTCACCCCTGGACATCTCAGGTCTCCAGCACCTAGCAGGTCGTTAGAGGTAGCTTTATTTTTTTCATAAAAGAACAACTTATTTCGACCTCATAAAATTTAGAAACATTTAAATAGGAAACAATATCCTAATTGAAATTAAAGTTTTAAAAAATTGAAAAATAATAAACGAACATTTGCAAAATGTCAAATCTTCTAGTGTAATTTAGGAATTAGTAATAATGAAAATATTACTAAGTCTAGCTGGTGGTGGTATTGTCATTTGTGTGTATGTGTGTGTGTGCACAAACACGTGTGTTGTTTTGAAAACAAATCAAAAACTTTTGAGGTAAATATTAACTTTTACATATTTCAAATAACAGCTCTTAGGAAGTAGAAATGGTCTTTATTCCTGCGAATGTCTCCACCTAGTCATGTCAAAGATCAATGATGGTTAAGTAAGAAATGACCCTTTAATTTCAAGCAAAATATAGTATTTATATGATCTATACCCTACAGGGTCTACTGAAGTGGAAAAAATTTGTGCATAAGAATTATATAACCATCTATATTTGAAAAACACTACCTTAGCAATTGTTATTCTATCAGACTTCAATAAGAGAAAATGGAGCAGCAATTAAATAGTAGTAGTTGAACTAAAAAGAGATAAATCAAAATGGACTTTTAAGGAGAGAACTTGGGCAAAGCTCCCATGGCCATGGATATGCAGGAGTCGGGTGCTTTGAAAGCTGAATCAAACCTGCATGACCTTGGCTTCCAGAGTCCTCGCAGCTTGGCTCTCCTCCTTCCATGGGGATCGTCAGGCCTAAGTCCAGGGCTGCTGGTTGAACATCAGGGGCATTACTTTCCTAGTGCTGTGTGGACAGATCGCCCCATCTTAGTGCCTTAAAACAACACACATTTATTATCTTATAGTTCTGTAGACGTCCGGGTGAACTCAGCTGGTTTCTCTGCTCTAGGTTTCACAAAGTTGTCATCAAAGTGTTGACTAGATGAGCTCTTATGGAGAGACTCATTCCATGCTCATTCAGGTTGTTATAGAACAATCCTGTTCCTTACAGCTGTGGGACAAAGTCCGCATTTCATTGCTGTCAGCTTCAGGCTGGCTGTAGCTTTTTGAGGCCTTTCTTCAGTCTTTGCAGTTGGACACCTGTATCTCAGAGCCAGCAATAGCGCAGTAAATCCTCCTCACACTTGAAGGCTCACTTCTTCTTCTGTATCTCTCTGATTCCAGGTGGAGAAATTTCTCTGCTTTTAAGGGCTCAAGTGACTAGATTGGGTTTACCTGGTTAATCCAGGACATTTTTCCCACCTCAAGGGCTATAACCTTAATTACCTTTGTGAAATCCTTTTTGCCATGTAACATATGCACAGGGTCCAGACATTAGAGTGTAGATATTAATCAGCCCATAATATGCAGGCATATAGCAATATGAGATATCGATATGTCTACATCTATGTGTCTATCTCTTTATGTCTTTATCTTAGTCTCTATCTTAGTCTGCTTGGGCTCAGGCTGCTGTAACAAAATACCATAGACCAGGTGGCTTAAACAACAAACATTTCTCATGGTTTCCGAGGCTAGGAATTCTGAGATCAGGGCAGCAATAGGGTCTTCTATTCTAGGTGAAGGTACTCTTGCTGGTTTACAAATGGCCTTCTTCTCATTTGTATCCTCACACGGTGAAGAGTGCTGACTCTCTTAAGGACACTGATCCCATCATGGGGCTCCACACTCATAACCTAATTACCTCCCGAAGACCTCACTTCTGGATATCATCAGAGTTTCAACATGCGAATTTTGAGGGGACTCATTCAGTCCACAACTATATAACTAGATATATACAAAACTACACACACACACACACACACACATAGAAATATATATAAAGTTTCAGCATGCTGACTCTCTTAAGGACACTGATCCCATCATGGGGCTCCACACTCATAACCTAATTACCTCCCGAAGACCTCACTTCTGGATATCATCAGAGTTTCAACATGCGAATTTTGAGGGGACTCATTCAGTCCACAACTATATAACTAGATATATACAAAACTACACACACACACACACACACACACACATATAGCAATATATAGGACTAGTTTCAGCATTTAGCTGGTATATTAGTGCTTTCTCTCTCTCTCTGTATATTTATTAAAAATTTGATATATTCTATATTTGATGTTTGTATGTATGTGTACATATTTAAATAAGTATACTAAATACTTACACTAAGTATCTATTACTAAATAAATACACTACATATAGACTTGCCAGCTAAATGCTGAAACTAATCCTAACCTACTTTTGAAGATTTGGCAATTATAGAGAAAGCATGCAACTTAAAAAAAATTAATGGGAAATAACTGTAGAACTATTATCAATGTTCTGAAGACTTAAAAAAATAAGTGTACAATAGAGGTTTGATAGAATAATTCTTTCCACCTGTAATGTTTCTTAATGATGTAATTGTGGGCTTTCAGCTAGCTTGGAGAAGTCCTACTTATCATGGTTGTGTGCTTTATTGTGCCTACCTCTTGGGGTAAAGAAAAGTGCTTTGAATACAGTAAGTGTGCAATAAGAGTTTATTGATTCAATAAGTGAATAATATTGGAATAGGAATCTAGCAAGCAGTAAGTCATGATGATTTTATTTCATTCGTTCATTCATTCACTCATTTACTTACTCAACAAAAAGTATTGATCACCTGCTATACACTAGGCATTGTACTAGATACTGGAGGTATAGCAGTGAACAAGACAGACAAGGTGCTCGCTCTTAAGGAATATATTCTAAATCAGCAAGAAAATATCTAGAAATGCTAAGCTATGTTGTGGTGATGTGAGTGGGAGCCAGGGAACAGTGGATGCCTGACAGGTGCTGTAGCTGCAGAGAATTGCAGCCATGGCCAGAAGCACAATGCTGAAGCCCCAAAAGGACAAGAAAGAAATACCCCAACTGTTTTCTTCTGCCCTCTGATCTTCTTCTGATGCTTCCCATTAGATAAATACAACCTTTGGGCCAAAGAGGGTGAGTCTGGATGATGCCATCCTTGGAGATCAGCCTCCCAGTGCTTAGAGCAGAGCAGAGAAAGAGAGCCCATGATCAGAGGCATGGGGGTGAAAAATAAGAATAACCTCAAAATGTTGTCAATTAAAAACTTTTAGCATCTCTAAGCTCCTCAAGGGCAAGTTCTAAATTGGGTTTACCTTTCTCTGCCCCACAGGACCCAGGGAGCACAAAACTTGGCAAGAAGTAAATGCTTGTTAATTTAATTGCACTTTGTAGAGTTGGCTCTGCCTGATCTAAATGATAAATGAGGGTGCTATAGGGATCAGAGTCTCCCCTTGGGAATTCTGGTTCTTCACTGTCCCTGGGGAAACAGAGCATCTTGTTCACAATGGTATTCCAGCAGCACATGTGATGCATGGTTATGCCCAATGATCATTTGCTAAACAAGGAAAGAATTCTTTCTGCACACAGAATTTCCTTTGTTACCCATCTGCAGAACTGTGGTAGATTAAAACATTTCTCAACTTGGAATTCTGCTATAAATGGAAAGATTTCATGAAGGTTAGAGAGAAGACTTAGGAGACAGATTACAATCATTACGATTTCCTTCTCCCTCTCTCTCTGAGGAAACTTCTCTTATGGTGATTAAGAACAGATGCATGTATTTCCTCTTTTAAAATTTAAACTCTATACAATGTGTTCTCTTCTCCCCAAACCATCATGTATTGGGAACCTCCTCATAAGGAGAGGTATTTAGCCACAGATATATAATTTACAGTCAATATTGTTTTAGAGGTAAAATCAAGGAGTATTCTAGAAGTAGAGACAAGAGACCGAGGGAGGGAGGGATGAAGGGGGTGGTTCTGATATCAGATGGATTACCTTGCTGGTTTATGGGAACCAGATTTATGAAAACACTCAAAGCTTACAAAATACATATAATGTATTCTGTAGACCCCTAAAGGCTCTGAATTGAGAAAAGGCTGTGAGAGTTGTCCAGCCCTGTCTTTCAGAAAGGAAAAGGCAAGATGTAATAGGGAGCTGAGTGCAAGTCTAATGACTCAGGAAATAGGAGAGAGGAAAGCACTGCTATGGTGTCAGCAGATCCAGAGGGGTGTGGTTGAGGGGAGACAGTTGGCCTTGGAAGCTCCTTGCTCCATGGACAGTCACAGAGGAAGATGAGAGCCACGGCTTCCAAAACAAAATCATTCATAGTGTAGAGACAATGCTATAAGAAAACTTTTCTATTTCGCCCCCGCTCCCTTGCATCTAGGTAAAGCCATATGTCTAGTTATAGTCAAAGTGTTGTGTGTGGAACTGACAAAGATTACTTCCATACCTAGTCCACCAAAAAAAATAGACCCTGCTCAGTTTTCCCCTCTAACTGAGGATAGAGATATCCCCAAGATGGAAAGAGACAGAATTTTTGAATGTAGAGCCTATAGTGATAACCTAAATGTGAGAGCAAAGCAAAAATAGCCAGATAAAAAGGCAGAAGCTCTCTATTCATATTACTGGACGTCCTTCCTTTGGGTACGGGTTGCAATGGTGGGGATGATGGTGGAGAGAGATGTTTGTTATTATAATCAAGGTCTTGCTTCTTCCATTTTGATGTATCACCCCTTCTGGGCTAAATAATAGTAATTTTAAAAGGCTTTCTTTTCTGAAGAATGCAATCACTTCTATGGCAATGATTGAATATCAAGGCAAAGTCTGAACAGTATTTTTTCTAGGATGAGTCAGCTTGACTTCATAAGTATTTCTCTGAAAGGGATAAGGAAAGAAGTCATATAGGATCTTTAGGCTAATCCGAGACTACTGCATCTCTCCAAAGGTTTGAGAAAGTGCTTTCCTTCCTTACTACTCCCTAAGGAGCATGTCTGGTCTGAAACTGGGTGAAAGATTGGTGTTGGCACAAGTAGTAATGCAGCTTACATCTAGGTTCATAAACCAATCAGTGCATGTGGCTAGAAAGGAAAACAGAAGGGCTGACTAGGGTATTTCTAAGGGGCAAATATTGGATTTCCTCTCTCCTGCAAAGCCTATCCCTACAGAAATGGACCTTCTGATGTACTTTCGTACCACCCTAATGAGCAGAAAGCCTAGAAGTGGGTTTGAATGTCATTTAGTCTCTAGCCTTTGTACATATTGCCAAATACAATATGTACAAAATGGTCATTCTTTTGATATACGGCTAGAGTCCCTTAGATGTAATTAGCATCATTTAGTAATTTCATATGTGACATGAATTGGATGGACTTGTGTATAAATGTGGAGGAGTCCAAACCTGCAAGGAAGCTTGGAGCTATGTGGGAATTAAAAGAAAATGTAAAGAAACTCAGAGGTAATTGATAGATGTGCTCAAAACTAAAAATGTGGCACCAGCTGGTTTCTGCTTGGGGGCCAACCTCATCTCTTTAAATGTTTATAAGACTTGGAGAAGTTTAAGAAAAAGTCATTTTAGAAATGACTAAGATGGCCTCAATTAAGTGTTATTACTTAACTACTAAATCAGATCAAAGATTGAGAATTTTACCTTGGTTACATTTCATTTGCTCATTTGGAAGGTGAAGTGGAAGAGGAAGGCTGTGAGGGTGTGTCTGTACAACTGCATTTCCTAAGAAGTAGTTTTCTTGCAAATGACGATGAAACTGAGTCTGTTCCAGGCTGGCTGTGGTCAGGGTGAAAATGAGATGAGAAGCCACAATTTATGACTTCTAAGTGGTCAGGGCTGAGATAGATCAGACTTGGGGTTTTGTCTGAGTTATAATACAAGTTACTATTGATATTTTATCCCTTTTTTTCATTAGTCTTCAAGCTATTGGAACAGCTTTTCAATTATTTGTCATTTCTTGTGTGTGTGCGTGTGTGTGTGCGTGTGTGTGTGTGTTTGTGTGTATTTTGTTGAGGTGAATCATCATGAAACCAAAGAGAAGGAAATAAACCCCAGTTATCACAAAAGGACACTTCAAAACTGCCTACTTTTGATCTCTGACAAGCTTTCTGAATGCAGCTTTATTGATAGTGATGCGGTTACAAACACTACATACATTTTAGTTTGCTGTTCCTTATATGGTATCAGAATGTTTTCAGAAAACAAAAAAAAGTTTTTGCCAAAATTTGCTGAAATACAACCTTTTTAAGGAGTGTCCAAAATAAGTATTTTATTTCAAATTCCCTGAGAGGGGAATTTAAATGGTGTTTACCTTCTGAATGTGCTGGAAGATTAAGTCTTTAATATTTTAGAATCTTTAGTTCTCATAATTACCATGAATGAGCATTTAGGAAACTATGCTATAGTTTTCGTTGGTATGAAAAGAAATACTGAAAAATAGTTCCTTTTAATGCTGCCTTGTGCCAGAAAACATAGCCATCAGTGGCTGGGATGGGATCTAACTCATTCAGAGAAGATTCATTCTGAGAAGATTTCAAAGGAATCATTCAGAGAAGATTACATAAATTTATTTCTTTGTAACTTGAGAAAAATAAATGACATGTTTGTAGTTTCTTTTATCTAGCAACTGGATGAATTCTGAAGATATTTGGCCAGGATAACCAGCAAAAATTGACCTTTTAACATTTATATATTTCCAGGTAAACCTCTATTTTCATGAATGTTTGTGAAATACACTTAACTATAGTTGCTGCTGTTTAAATGACTGAATCATTCAGTATACTCTCACTTCCTTATTACTTCAATTATACCTCCTCACTCATAACACACCATTACCCTCTAATCAATGTTTAGAATTAATCTGTACCATCACTGAATTTCTATTCATAACCATTCTTACAACATAGGAAGTAAAAATAAAACTCATTCAATGCCAATAAAAGCAACAAGTGCATCAGGGATGACAACTCGGCACCAAGAACCTAACTAAAAATGGACAGACTACAAAATCTGACTTCCTGGAGACTTTCGCATCAGGTCTCTGGCCCATTCAGAAAATGAGAGCTTGAATTTCATTATTTCAGCAGCTGGGTAACATACCATTTCTCTGATACACCAAACTGATGCTTTTATTTAATCACAGGGCTCTGGCATTACATAAATAAGTCCTTTTCTCTCAGAAAAATAAAAAGGAAGTATACAGTTAGATCCTAAGACTTGGGAGTGTAATTTAATGTAAGCTTAAAATATAATGAAAATGAAGTAATTTTCCAGGTGGAAAACATAAAGAAACTGTCAAGTTTTTTAGGAGCAACTGCTTCAGTAGTTGGCTTAAAGAGTATATTTCACTTACACATGAAAGTTGGCATTCAGTATTTTGATTCTGTATACTTTCGTGTCTTTCAATTGTCAGTGCAGGATGTTCCAGGATACATCAGGTTGTTTCATCAACTCTGTTGTTCCGTGCTCCCTACTAATTTGTTATGTCAGAAATTCCAGCATTTCAAATTCATATGGGTCTTGATTTATTAACCTAGTTGTTGAAGCAGAAGATAGAAAAATTCACCCTGGTAAGCCCCAGATATGTTTATTTTCTGAGTCTTCAGATAATGTAGAAAATATATTTAATGGTAATTTCAAATGTTTTTCCAGCTCTAACATGTCTCGTTTCATTTCTAGAAAGCCCGTCATGTTTTTGTACAACCTATCTTATCAAGCTCTGACAGATGTAAAATCATCTATTTTTAGCATCTTCCTCATTCTTCTGTGATAAAATGTTATAATTTATTGATTCTTATTTCATTCTAAGCGTTAGGTCCTTCATTTTGCAATATTTCCAGGATCTCAATGGGAGACATATCTATTAGTGTACATCAAGGAATTATGTCTATTTGTCACCAATGATCTATAATCCATATAAATCACATTTTCCCCTCTCAAAATTAACAATATATTATAGACTTCTCAATTATATGATAATATATATTTATACCAAACTAAAAGATGTTATAGTCACTCTCACATAGGCTTTGTAAGTTGTGGCCAAAATAATTTATTAAAAATGAAAAGTTTATTTTACCAATGATGCTGCAAGGACAAAAGAGAATATATAAGTTGTACATTGGTAACTTAAGAGCTCAGTGATTCAACTTGTTCCACAAACTAGTTTCTCACACGGCTTTGTTTAACAGCCTGGGTAGACAAAATGTCAAAGGAGCAGGTGCCTTCAGATTTGCTCTGAACTTGGAGAGACTCCTTATGCACTGTGTGGGGTGAAGAAACACTCCAGTGTTTTTTATTAATAATATCTTGTTCTTAACTTACAGTGTTTTAGCCATTACCTGAGTGTTACCATTAAATGCACAGAGATTGAACTTTTCATAAGGGTCAATGACATAAAATTGTTCCACAAAGTGTACTATATGAAACACTTTTCACAGTTCCAATAACATATTTTAAGTATAAATATTGTAACTAGCAATAACTATCTATAAGGGGTAGGAGAGGATAGGATTAATAAAAACCCAGTTATATTTCCATATAGCTCATGTTTAGCCATTTAAATAGTTTGTTTTATTTTTCAAAATCCAACTGCACATAACCCAAAATTGATAGGCCACTTATTCTCCAAAACAAACTATTAAAGAATAAAGTGATAAATTATAAGAAAGGAAAATATGTATCATTTACAACAATCATCCCCTTGCTTCAAAACTTGACAAATATGTAAGAAAAATCATATCACGTGGATACACTTTAATTTGCAAAGCTAATTTGGAGTAGATGAGGTTAAAAACATATGAGTGGGCATACAGTATTTTAACAGTTCTACGTAAAATAAATGTGTTAGATTTTTAATTAAAAAATCAGGGAGATTGCTATGAAATGAGAAACAATGGCATTTATCACCAGACCCATTCTTTCTGGTATTGGCAAATCCAAGAATTCCAAATGTTTCCTTCATTTTCATCCATGTAAAAGAGTAGAAGAAATCGAATTATTGTTATTGGTTGTATAAACTTCAGGTTATATAAGCTTTAAATTAATAATCCTTAAGCACAAAGTTTTATTTGATGTTCTTTCTGGGGCTTACATTAGGTTCAAAGGTGCTTTTAATCATCTTGGTGTAGTTTTAAGGGTGAGACCAAGGCTCTCACGATACTTGCAATTCCTTCCATAGGGAATAAGGGCTAAAGTGCAAATACTCCTAAGAGAAACAATAAAATAATTTAAATTTACAATATTAACTAATTTGCTAATATCAGTTCCTTCTTCAAGCGCAGGATTTTATAACAGGGAATATAAGGCCTGAGGCATGGAGGGAATCATGGAGAAAGTAAAGGTATCAACTTGACAGTCCCTAGGTGGAATCCCTGTCACTTTCTAGTCAAACTTCAATACGACTGTCATGGGATGATTTTCAAAATCCTTTACTCAGTCATTTATAGGAAAGGAAACTTCACTGAAATATATAATTAAATCTTAAATTTTTACAGCTACAGATTTCCATCTTAGATATTTTCGATCCCCTAAAGAAAAAGAGAGAGGCAAATAAACGTTTGCGTGTGAAATCGCTTATTCACGTAAGTGTCATGTCTACTTAAGTGCAGAGGAAGAATCTCAAATGTGGGTATAACCGCTATACATTTAGAGGAAACATGCCAGGATGGAAGAGTGCCTACAATGAATGCTGTCTGCCACCCACTGGCCGTTGAAATAAATTCTTTCATTGTTGACTGTGGCCCTGTATTTTGCTTTAACAAAATGACACAGAGGTAGATTATGCCATACCTGGAATTTAAACCCAACGGGACGTATACCTCAACATATTTAAAAATACAATCGTTGTAGTTAATGTTATATATTTTCCTTTTCGCTAACTCATAGGTTAACCACAAATAAATATTTGTTATTCCCGCGTCTCCGCATCTACCTTGGTTCAGATACTGACTGGCACGGAGGACACCGAACTGGCTCGGGATTCTCGGGTCACGTTGTTGGGCATCAAAAGGGTACAGCAGGACACGCCCACAGTGGCCTCGGGCAGCTCGTCGTCCTCCGTCCACTCGTTGAGCTCGGGGTTGAAACACTGGATGCACTTCTTGTACTTCTTTTCTCCCTCGTTCCAGCCGCCCACCAGGTAGGCGCGGCCATGCAGCGCGGATGCTCCCGCCGTGCTCACGCCCACCAGCAGCGGCGCCGCGTAGCTCCACTGGCCTGTCGCCGGGCTGTAGCACTCTACGGTCAGCACATCCACGCGCTCCCCGCGCGGCCCCACCTGGCTACCCCCCATCACGTACACCCTGTCACCCAGAGTGACTGCGCAGTGCCACCCCCGTGGCGTGCTAAGGTTCGGCAGCTCCTGCCACGAGTCGCTGGCCGGGTCGTACGCGCACACCGAGCGCGAGTACGCGTTGCTGATGTAGCCGCCGGTCACCAGCACTCGGCCATCGGTGACTGCGCTGGCGTGGCAACAGCGCGCCACCTCCAGGGGCGTCTTCGGCTGCCACTGATTGGTGGACGGCACGTAGCACTCCAGCGAAGCCAGGCTGCCTTCTGTATTGCGGCCGCCCACGGCGTAAAGGAGCCCGTTGAACACGCTCAGGCTGAAGTGCGTGCGCTTCTGGTTCATGCTGGCCAGGTGTATCCAGGTGCTGAAGCGGGGATCGTACCTGGGAATGCAGAAGAAATGTGACAGCCTTGTTGGCGGCAGCCAGGGAACCCATGTTATTCCACTCACCATAACGTGGGAATTTTGACACTTTATGCCAGGAGGCTGCTGACATAGCTAGCGCAACTCCTTACCTGGTTACTGGCGTTTCTCTTTCGAAAAGTAAAAAAGTGTGACACTTCGAAAAAGCAAGATAGGCATTGGTGACTCCCTTCCTCCCGTTAACAAATTAACTTCTTTTATCAAGCCGCTTGGAGAAGATCCTACAGAGACTAGTCTTCTAATCCCCTTTCTTCCATATTCAAATACCCATTGTCCAGAAGGATTTGTGAGATTTGGGGAGGGGTGAAAAGTGGCTAGTTGTGGCAATCAGAAAAGGGAACACTGCCACATTAAAATCTTCATATCTTCAGAGACCAACCATCCCTAGTTCATTCTCACTGTTTAATTAATATAGGAGTTGACTAATTGAATTTCTCCATTTCTTACAAACCCCTTCTTATTTATACACCTATCCTGGCCATTGCAAAAAACAAAAAAAACAAAAAAAAAAAAAAAAAAAAACTCAACCAAGTTTTTTTCTATTATCTGTTTAGAATGAGAGCAATGGAACTCATGTCCCAAAGCATCGACGAAAGCTTTAACTTTTGATGCTTCTTTATTTTCTAGCACATATTAGTAGGTAAGATTATTTTGTTTATGGATATATATTTTTTCAGCGTTCAGTATCACAGTAATTATATCATAAGCACTGAAATCAATACTGCAAAAACAATGACTTAAGTACGAATAGCTGAGTTATCAGAAGGAGGAAAATAAGCAGTCATGGTAAACTGATAATTTCCTGTTTACATAGTTCTAAACTATTGTAAACACAGGACTTATGCTATCAGTTTGATGTTCATCTTTGTCCCATTTAACTTCCAAATCAAAACTAACTATAGTTATAAATTAAAGGTTAAAAATAACTTAATTGTTTGAATTCGTTTAAATGAAATACACACATATAATGAAATAATAAAGAATATTTTTCATGAAATACTCTTTAAATTTTCAGATCTTGCTCATTATTTATTTGGCTTTGTATTACTACCAAGATGTAAGCCTGACTTTCTGAAGATTTCATATATTTGGAAATTTATTTTTTTATTATAAATAAACAAAAGTATGTCATTTGAATTCCATTTTCTGAAGGAATTATTATGCTTTTACTCTTCATGCATCAAAAATATTGACATTTTCTCTGGTATTCAATCTTCAAATAAATATTTAAAATTAATTAGCTGCTACATTTTTAATGCTCTCATTCTATTTGCCAATTATAAATCTGGCAATCATCAGTAACAGCTGCTTAAAATAAATTTTGTATTATTTTAATCTTTCTTACCAGTCTTAAAAACTAAACTCGTACCCAGTGTCTTTCAGAAAGGCAGTATATTGTGAAGAGCACTTGACTATAAGTGAGAAAACGTAAATTACCACTTACTAGTGGTATAACTTCTCTGAGTATCAGATTTCTCATATGTAAAATCAGAATAATCATGTCTTCCCTGCTCACTTCATAGGCTTATTCAGAAATCTAGAGTACATAATATATGTGAATGTACTTTATATCATGCAAAGTGTTGTTTATATATGTAGTGTGACATTATTATTAGTATTATTGATTTCCTGAGGTAATGAAAGAAGCTAATAAGCATGATTAATTTACCTCTATATCAGGGCAATTTTCTCACCATATCGAACCATTTCAGTTCCTAATAAAGGATAAGTACCTGCAGAAATTGCTGACTGCATGCTTGGCTTGATTTCTTGCATCATTCTGGTCTTCACCACCGGCTACATAAAGAAATCCATCCATCACAGCCACACACTGATTAAAACTCTTGGCTGGCATTTCTGTAAGCTTGCTCCATCCATTTTCAGGGTCTCTATATAAGATATCTCTACTGAGAGACTTTTCAGTAAGGCCCGGACGTCCCCCAACAGTGACGAGGACTCGATAGCCCCCACGGATTCTCGTGCGCCTAGACTGCAATGTGTTTTGATGATATGGAAGTAAGTGGTAGTTCATAGCATCCACAAGGAGTTTATGACAATCAGCATCTTGCATCATTCTTGGTACAGACTGAACATAATTGACCAGGTCTTGTGCAGAGATAGTACCAAAGCGAATATTGCTCAAAAGATCTGCAGCATATTTCACTCTCTTTTGGTCAAATTCTAACCATTTCATAGCAATCTGGAATGCTACTATTTCAGAAGGCAACTGTAAGTCGTCATCTATAAGAAGTTCATTAATTTGCTCAAATGTAAGTTTCATAAACTGCTCTGATTCTGCAAATTCAAGGAAGTTATCCCGGATAAATTTTTGGACTGCTGCTTTTGCATTTTTCAGAGAGTATGTTTCAGCAATGTTAGCAATGTATGTGCAGTTCTCAACATTCATCTCTCGTATCAGAAAATCACTGCACATCTTTACAAGGGTATGGATCTGAAGATAAATAGCAGCAGAGATAATGCTTCCTATTGTATACAAGGAGAGAGTCAGCTTTCCGGTGTAGGCATATGCAATGACAGTGGCCAGGCCCAGTGGTGAGATATCATTGAGGTCCACCCTTTTCGTAGATGGGTCTTTTTTTAGGATGTTGCAAAAGTACTCACTGCATGAAGCCATCACTGACTTGTGAACATCAAAGGATTTGGTTTTGGTGCCAATGACTAAGTCACAAAGGAAGCTCTCCTGCCGCATTTTACTTAAACCTTCCAAGAGGTTGGGACCATAAGATGTGTCTGTTAATTCAGAAGAAATGCAGCTAAGGCCATTGCCTCCCTCTAGGATCCCATTCAAAGCATTTAGTTTGTTTAAAGGGCTATCTTCTACAATTATGGTCATCTCATTGATATCTCCTTTGTTCTTTCTGACAGTCTTCTTTTTGGGGGCCATGTTGGCAAACACACTGTGACAGGCAAGAGCTCAGCTAGAAAAAAAAAGGCATGGTTTTATTTTAATCGTGCTTTGGACTTTGAATTGCTACATCGAGAAACTTTTCTTTTTTATAAGACAAAAAGTTTTTTAATCACATGATGTAGATTAACTCTCAAAAATAGATTTAAAGATTTACATTAAACTAGATGTGTATTTTATTGATAGTTTACTTCAGCATCAAGAATTGAAGACGATTCTAGAAAGATTTATATTATCGATTAAGACTGCTCAATAGCTGTATTGCCGAGTAATTTTATAAAACAGAAATGACCATTCTCTGACCTAGCTATACAGTAATTATGGAATAATAGTTAAATATCATTTGAAGGGCTTAGTTTATTCTCATGAAAAAGTGAATTATAACTACTCTGAAGTTTTCCTCAATAAAATACTAAATCCAGGAATCCATAAAATGTAGAATATGTATATATATTCTAATATACACATTAGAATAAATGTGGCACTTGAAAATCGATGGGTAAGGACTTGTAATGATAGCATTAGTTCAATTGATTTCTACTTATATATTCACTAAAATAACTTCCAGATCATTTAAATATCTAAATCACACACATACACACACACGAACTAGAAGTAGTTTTTCTTAAAAATCTTAGGGTAGGAAAGGCCTTCTTAAGTATAACACAAAATCCAGAAGCCATAAAGGAAAAGACTGAAATATCTGAATATAGAACAAAACAAAAACTTCTAAAAAAATACCAATAGCTACTTAAAAGACAAACAACAGTAAAAACAAATATTTGTAACATTATTGACAGGAAAAAAGGTTAACTGACACAATATTTATAGAGTTCCTACAAATTAATAAGAAAAAAGTATTCCAATTAAAAAAATAGACAAAGACTATGACTAGGTAACTAGGCCATTCACAGAAGATAAAATATAAATAGTTAATAAATTTTTACAAAGCTAATCTAATAATTATCAGGAAAATGTCAACTGAAATCCAGAGATCCTTTTTATTTTTTTGTGGTCAAATTTTATTTATCTTATGGTTAAAAGTGTTTTAAATATTCGCAATATCGGATATTGATGTGGTACTCTCCATTCATTATTGATGGGAATATAATTGATACAGTCTTTTGGATGATAATTTGGCAGTCTATCAGAAATAAAAACAATTATGTTTTGATATTAAAATTCTTAATCTAGTAATATGCCTCATAGTGATATACCACATAGAGATTTATTTATATGGATGCTCACACATTACAAATACAAACCTTTTTTCCATTGTTATAAATATTCAAACCAGTTTTTAAACCTGTACAAAGTATGGATTTAGCTCTATAATGTAGCTCTGAACAACTCTAGTATTTAAACATAGAACTGAAATTTATTAAGTTTATCAAATATATACATAGCCCTTCAAATATGAGAGTAAATTGTTTTAGCCTTTTTCAAAAAGTTTAGCATAGTCATCAGAAGATGCTACACATGGCAGTATTCACTTTTTTTGTGAGAGTGTATGAGAGTATATGTAATTCAACAATTCACAGTTTGTTATCTATGATTCCGGATAATTACATAGGCTTATACAAACTTATATCTGCATATTTTGAACAGTGGTGTGCTGGGAAACCACTTCTCTAGGGGAGAAAAAAGCCCTTAATTGCGAGGTGCTGATTTCTTCGGTGCAAAAACACTCATTGTGGATGATTTTAAGCTATCCACTGTTTAACGATCAGCTTGTCAAATTCTTGAAAATGTAAAAATTGGTTCTCCTGAGCCAATACAAGTCAGCTGCAGTACAAATTTATGCTATATTATTATGCTATATTAGCAGTTTGCTTTTTTCACCTAGCAGTAACTCATATACATCTTTCTGTATCAGTACATACACAAATTTATCCCATTCTCTCTAATAGCTGCAGTGACCCATAGTAAGAATACATAACACTTATTGAATTACTCTCATGTGGATGGATATTTAGGTATTTAAGTGTTTTATAGTTTCTTGGTGTGTGTGTGTTTTAAGTCTCACTGCTGAGTTCATCCTGAGGGGTAAAACGTAGCTGTGATCCAACTTGAAATGTCTTCAATTTAATTACTGGAATATACATTTTAAAAATTCTATTATTGTATTTGTTCCTGTTCCTTTCCTTGTGGAAGGAGAGCAGCAAGTAGGTAGGAAACAGAAAAGGTCCATCTCCTTTCCAGGGCTTCTGTCTTCCTCATTAAGCTCAAATTGTCAAATTCATATTTACATTTGTTTATAAGACCATAGCACATTTGTCTTTCTTTGTTCTTTCTTGCAAACAATGCCAAATGTGCCCTTATCTTGTGAAACAGATTTTCAACCTCACTGTCATTTTAGTCTTCAAATGCATTTGACTTAATGTAATGAGTGTCCCCTTGTTGCATTTCTTTGGGGAAAATTTAAAAAATTTTGTTCAGCAAGCAATTATCAGACCTACTGTCATATGGGCACCACTGTGCTGGGAATTATGGAGCAATAAAATCTGTAATTTATGTTAGATAAAAATGAGAGGTACAATCCGGCAACAAGAAACTAGGTAAGCACAGTAGAGTAATGTGTGTGTGTGTGTGTGTGTGTGTGTGTGTGTTTAAACAGTAGTTTTTAACTATGTCTGTGAGGAAGCCCTATTTCTCTGGAAGAAATCCTTTGGCCGATTTTTTTCTATTCATGTAGATGTAGGGCTTATAACCACTCATTGTTTGGGAGGAAATTCTGATAGTATTACAGGTAGTACGGGGTGATTAGAAAAGAATTGGATATTCACAAAAATGTATGACTCAGTCATTAGGTCATATGTGAACATGTAGTCAAATGCAATTTGTATAGGAACTCTCACTGTTTTTTCTACAATTATACAAATATTGACTATGCATCCTTGGGTCAGATAATAAGTGATCACCAATGATGGTCACAAAGACAGTCAAAATGTGGCTGCAAGAAAAAGGTTACAAAAATGAGTTGCATGTATATGTTCATAGATAACCTAAGTGTTGAGAAATGAATTTTGAAAGCATATCCTTGTTATCGATTCAATTATATATTAAATCAAAATTGGATGAGAGTTATACTTACCGTTGTTGATTTTTTAAAGTTTTATTTCATTTTATTTATTTATTTATTTATTTATTTATTTATAACCAATGAGAGCTTGTGGCCAGCTGCTCAGATACTCTCCAGGCTTGGTAGCCAGGGCAGTTGCCATGGTTATCATACCTGAGGGAGACCTTCGACTAGGGTCTTGGTCTGCACCGTGAGGAGCACAGCCTTGTCGAATTGCCTGTGGTTTTTCTAAAGCACAACGGACTTGATTTTTATTTCCAACCCAGGAGGCTCTAATGAGTAGCTCCTTGGGGTCAAAGAGAAGAAGAACCACCCCTGCACCCCAGATTATTAGTGGCCCGCACTTTTCACATGGCCCCTAGTAGGGCAAGCTGGAAAGAGCAAGCAGGTCTAGCCGCAGCAGCCGAGGTTGTGTAATGGGTTGAGCAGCCATTGGAAGCACTACCAGTCACTTCCGGTCCCTTCCCTTTCTGGATGAAAGAAGAGACTTTGCACAGGATGTGGGGAGTTGTAGAAGGCTCCCTATGCTAGATACAGGAGCTATCCTGTCATTCTGCGCAGGGAACCTAGAGAATTCTCCTTCTCTGGTCATGGAAACCACAGCCTCCTCCCCTCTCTGCTTCATCCACTATCTCCCAGAGCAGACTCTTGGATCTCCTCTATTAGAAACCAGGCAGAAGGGTAACGAAGATGCAGTTCTATGCTCTCCTGCCACTGCCCACTGCAGATCTTGGTTTTTGTGTTGTTTCTATGACGATGGTGTCTCCATTTGTACCTAAAATAATAACTATATAGCTAATATTTATTAATTGAGGGCTTATTGGATGCTGAGCCCTGAGTCAGTATTTTACATAATTTTTAAAAATTTAATCATCACCGAAATCCTAAAAATAGTAGGTTGTAGTATATTCATTATACACATGAAGAAATTAAGGTTCAAAGAGAGTTTTAAAACTTATCCAAGGTCACACAAGTGTGCAATGTGTAGTAGAGTAAAGATTCAAACCCAGACTGAACTCTGACCCCAAAATTGCTGCCCTTAAATCCAGAGAATGTTAAAATTCGTGGAAGGCTAATAAGTTAGCTCTTTTCAACATGAGAAGATAGAGACTGAGTGAGGTAGGACTGAGATTTATAAAAGCAAAATTTGGTCACAAAGAATGTATAGCTCCAAACACTGAAATAAAAGAGTTGCCCTTTAGAACGTAAGATAAATTTGTTTAGGAACAAACAACTGTGGATTTCTTTATTCTGTTAGGGGTGGTAAAAATATGAAATTCCAATAGGTTGGTAAGCCAAAAATAGAAACAGGTTTGAGGAGATCTTGCATGAATCTGTTGATCCGAGAATCAAGTACTTACTTCCTTTTAAGTGTTAGGTGGAATATAAAATTATCAATTTTTGTTTAAAGACAAATATTATCAATTTGTTATGATTCAACTTAGCTAGAGGCCTGTGTCGGACTTTTATGTATAATGTACAGAGATTATACATAAAGTTAACTTCTATTCTTCAAACTTGGATACAGGATGCAAAGACCGAGTGGTAAAATTTTTGGTTTTGTTGAAAATTTTATTGAAGTAGCTTTCTCTCTTCCTACTCTGTTGGAAAGTGGGGTTGGTGGCAGTCAGAGAGACTTGGAAATCTAGCTTTTGAGACTAATGGCTTTTTGGTGTTCATTTTGCTCTAACCATCTGATGGACCCGTGACAAAACATCCAACCTTTTAGGATTTCAGTTTAATCACCTGTCAAATGAGATATATACCTTTCAATTCTAAAATTTTATAGAGAGTTCAAACTAAACAGATGGCTTCTACTGTCAGAATTGCCAAAATCTGGTCCCTTCAATATGGCCTTTTAGAACCCTAGAATCAACTCATAATCAGATACGCTAAACCAATAGAGACAGGATTCTTCACCTGGGAGCCTGCACCTGGGTCTGGGTTGCCAGATTTAGCAAACAAAAATACAAAATGTCCAGTTAAATTTAAATTTCAGATAAACCACAAATTTTATTTTACTATAAGTATATCCCGTGCAATATTTGGAACATACTTATACTTAAACTGGTTTGTGATTTATATAAAATTAAAATGTAGCCGAGTGTCCTATATTTCCTCTGGCAACCTTTTTCTGGTTTGGGGTTCAGGTAAGTCCATGAATTCCATGAAATTTTCTGGAACACTATGAAATATGTTATGCCTGTGTGTTTATGTGCATTTCTCTGTAGAGAGGGCCCAGAGCTTTCATGAGGTTTTCAAAAAGGTCTATAACGCAAAGACTGAGAGTCATTGGACTGAGAATGACGTTGCCAAGAAATGATAATGTAATTCTACCCTCTTCTACGAGTGGGTAAGTCCATGTGAAACCATGACACTTAAATCAAGTTCCTCCTGGCCCAAAAGAAATCTCAGATATAAAGCTCCTAGAACTGATTTATAGAAAAGAACTGTCACTTTAAGAACATTCTTTTTCCTGCTGGCCTCTACCCTTGCCTCCTGGGAGAGACTTTACACAGAGTAAGCTGAAAAGCCATGTGTGCTAAGGTGTCACTGTCACTCCCATGCCAGAATGAGCTGGGATCCCAGAATGTCATCTTGCCAAAGGGGCAAATCAGCTACGCCTGCTCGCTGTCCCTACCACATTCCAAGCACTGCATCTGTCAGGGCTCATCAGCCCTGACGCCCGGAATAGAAAGCTCCAGCTCTGCTGCTTGCCATTTTAAGTTAAGTCTGACATGAGGGGGGGGGGGGGGGTTCTATTTTACTGTTTCATTTCCAACATGACTTCTAATATAAAACATATGTCAGTATAGCCATGTGTGTACAGTTAGAACAAAAACTTGTTTTATAGTTAAATTACAAATTTGTTCTTTTTTGCAGGATGATTTCTATTTTGTCAGTAAGTTATATTTCTGGGGATTTGAAGAGTTGTCTGACTTTTTTTTTCTACCAATTTCATTAAAACTAATTACATTTTATCTAAAGTTATTGGGTACCAAATGTTTATACAGTTCCTGATAAAAATTGAGAAAAAAATCCTAAACTATGAACAAAACCTAAGAATTTTATTTTTTCTCTCTCTTCTCTATAAAATAGAGGAAGAAAAACATACATCAGACTTTACAGACTTCAAATCATGGTTAGAAATTGCAAGTGATTTTACTTTTTAAAAGCATCCCTCTCATACATTTCTGTTAGTATGTATGACATTCTCCTAATTTAGCATATTCCTTAGATTTCAAGAAAATGTTTTTTGGCTCCCAACTTTAAATCAAGAACATGAGTAACCTATCCCAACTGTAGATGACTTCAGTGAAATAGCCCTATGACCACAAGCACTAGGGTACCCTACCTTCTCCCACCCACAGACCCATGCACACCCCAGAATCTAGAAGACAGGAATTGGAGAGTGAGGCCCCATCTTCTTACCCTCCTGTGTGAAGTGGTGTCCCCAACTTGTGATGATGAAGTTTCAGTAGCAGACTTCTCTTGGGAAGCAATCTGTGGAGAGAGAGAAAGGGAGAAGGAAAATCCGGTGGGGAGCCACCAGCAGCCACCTGACAAGTCCCAGCTGCAATTTTTAGAGTGACCCTTTGTCCCACTAGCTAAAGGGGCTGAGCCTGCGCTCTTGCCTGCCCCAACAGCAGTGCAGCCCTCCTCTTCCTCTTTGGCCTTCAACTCCAGGCCACCAGGGGGCAGAGGGCGGAGCTCCGGTTGGAAGAGAGGGGTTGGGTTTCTTGACCTGCCCAGTTTTATTTATTTTTTTTTTTTAAAGTCAAGAGTTCAATCAACCTGGGTGTGAGGAAAGAAAATTAAGTAGATGAGTATTTAATTGTTGGGAGCAGATATCAGGGTGCATGTTCTCGGTAAGAGAAAGGTTGCGGATAAAAATTATCTTCGGTAAGAGAAAGGTTGCGGATAAAAATTATCTTCTAGAACAGTAAATAGCCTGGTCACCTCAGGTCCTTTGAGTGGACTGAGTTTATAAATAGACTGTTCTTTAGAAGGGGAGCACATGTTTAGCAGAACAAGGTGCTTTCTATGGTACCTCATATATGGCACCAGCATTATTAGAGTCATTGCCTAGTTCAATAGAGTGAAGTTCACTGCCAGTCCTCGATTTATCCAGTGATTCATAGGGAGGTCTGAGATGAACATACACTCTAGTACACATGCAGGCTGGGAAAATATCTACTAAGGCAATGCTTCATGTGAAAAAAAATTCAGAGGATTCTAATAGGCTTTTAATAGGCACCAAGAGTGTGAAATGGCTGCTAAAAAAGTTAACCTGATATCAGGCAGCAATAATAGAAAAATAGATTATGGAAAATAAATATTCTGATTATTCTTCATTAGTCAGATTGCATGTTAAGCATTGCTTTGTCATCCTGACACACTGAGAAATTATTCTGCATCTTGAAGGAGACAGATATAATGAAGAAAACTTCGGAGCTGTGCCTATTGAGACCATCTGTAGAAAGGTAGGACTAAGAGAGGACACAGGACAGATGAGACTCCTGAGTGCTAATGTTTTGGGGGGCGTTGTGTAGCAAAGAGAGTCAATTAAAGTTTTTGTAGCTTAAAGTGTCAAAAATTAGGCCCAATGGGGAGAAATTCCAGGAAAATAAATTAAAAGGAAGGAAGAAAAACTCGGATAACTGGGTTCTAATGATGAAAAGGAGCCAATTCTCTGTGATTAGAAGAGTGGAAGTAAAAGAAGCTACAGGACTGGCGTGACACAGAATGGACTTTTGCTCTGGATAGGCACTTGCACTGGATCATCTCCGATATCTTTCTAACTCTAAGATTCTATGATTTTACATGTATTGGTTTCCAGTTCTGATACCTCTCAACTCATTGCATAGCATCTTAATTACCGCTTCTATTTGAATTCCAGCCAGCTTTTTAGTAGGGAAAACTATTTTGGTTGTGCTTTGTTTTGTTTTTATTCTTTGCTTCCACCCATAGATCTCCATCCCAGAATGTGTCAGAAGTAAATCAAAGGAGTTCTTTATGGTTTACATAAAAGTAGGTGTTGGAACCAATACTATTGTCTTCAAGAGTTCAAGATAATTAATTTCGATTCTATTGGAACGACGCTGAAATTCTCCTTTCGATAGAATATTATTTGAGGCAGGGGTGTGAACACAAGTGGAAGAATAAATAGCAAAATGGAAAATCTAAGAAATACTTCAATCAGAAAAAACATTTATGGAGTACCTATCATACACAAACATTCAACTACTTGATATGCTGGAAATATAGGAGGCATGGAACATGGATGGAAAAGGAAGCTGTAGTGTATATTAGGAAATTTGATCTTGATCCTCAAAGCAATAGTGGCCTAGTTATTAAAGTTTATTTATTTATAAATAAATAAATAAACTTTATTTTTAAAAAAGAGTGCTACAATGACACTGACATTATAGAAAGAATGTTCTGGCATTTGGGGAGTATGACCTCAGCAGAACTTAGAGTTTTATAAAAAGATAGAAAATATTAGATAAGTTTTCAGCAAAGACTGGTGTAGAGTAGGTGGTATCAGTGGTTTGAGGAGAGATGAGAAGGTATCAAATTGTCTAGAAGAGTGAAGGAGAACATGAGCTAGGATGGCCAGGCAGGATAGGAGGCCCACTTGAGGATAATGACCATGATGGTTGGTCTGAGACTTGTTGGCATGCTTGTATGTTTTTCTAAAGCCGAATTCTACTGCAGAGAAACCAGAGTTGGATTTAACTGGAGAAGGGGTTTTGCCAGGTGGGCAAATGATTTGTTTTCATTTTCAGTGCCCATCTCTCCTTCACCAGCCACCCTCTACCCTCTGCCACAGATCAACTCAAATACAAGTTCCATGAAGGCAGAAATTTTTATCTGTTTTGATCACCGTTGAATCCCAGGTACCTAAAACAGTACCTGGCACATAGGATATGATGAATAATTATTTATCAACTGAATAAGTGAATGAGTGAAGGAAGAAATAAATAAATAAATGAATATTGAATACAAGAGGGTTGAGGGTTATACCAAGAAATATAATAGCAGATCATAAAACTGAACTGAATAAGGAAGAAAATGAAGTCCAAAGGGTAGGGGCTTGGTCTTGTTAATTACTGTAGACCCAGAACCCAGACCATGTCTAGCATATAGTAGGTATTCAATAAATATTTGTTGAATAAAAAATAATACGACACAGTAAAATACAAAGATGGAAGTATTGTGATTTTTTGCTTTTTACTGTTTCTTCTTGTCTCTTATAGAAATTCATAGGGATTCTCTAGCAAAAGCAAGTGTATTTTCATACCTGAAGATCATAGCTCTGATAATTTAGCTGGTTTTCAATTCATACTACCAAATAGGGAGTCAATTGGAATGCTGCTTCTCAAACTTTAATGTACATGGGAATTTCCCGGGGACCTTGTTAAATATCGATTCTAATGAAGTATGTTTGTAGTGGGGCTCAAGATTCTGCATCTCTAACAAACTCACAGGTAATGCTAATATTGCTGGTCCAGGGACTACACTTTGAGTAGCAGGGATTAGGAGTGCTTGGCTACTAAACATTTGAAAGGAAAAGGTTTGTTAAAAAGGCAACGGAAGCCATTTCATCAGAATGCAGTGTTCCTACACCAAATCTTCAAATCTACTTGGAAGAAGTACCCAACCATTCATTCTTTCTTTGCCTTGTTAAAATGGAACAGCCCTCCTTCGACACCCAGCTCCTCTACTAGTGCTTTGGATTACAGACACAGCTACCTGTTCCAGAACCCTAAGTTATCAGTTCTCCCCACTCTTCTGTACCCACCTCTCCATATCTGCCAGCCAATTTCCACCACTATTTAATAGTACTCAAACTCTCCTAGTTAAAGAACAGATACAACAAACAAAATTTTCAATTTAGTCTATATTTTCCTCCAGTTAATGCCATATTTCTCTCCACTTCTTTATAGGCAAACTTCTCAGGTGTACTGTATATATCTATACTTGCTGCCTCTGTCTTGTTGCTTCCCATTTTCCCCTCTACTCAATCCAGCCAGGCCTCCCTGTTAGTGCTTCTACAAAAGTGCTTTTGCCAAGGTCATAAATAACCCTGAGTCACCAGGTTTTTTTGGACATTTGCCAGTGCTTGACCTTTCAGAAATATTCCACACAGTTGACCAATCACTCCTACTAACAATGCTCTTTTTTCATTGGTTTTGGTCTTTCTCTAAAATCTCTGGTTCTTTCCTCTCTTTCTCTTTTCTTAGCAGAAGGTCTTCTATCCAACTCTAGAAGATTAAAGTGCTTCAGAGCTGTTCCAGACTCTCTTCTATCCTCAAAACCACATCTGGCATATAAGCTCATATAATCTTAAATATCTCACAGGCTCCTTAAACTCATGATTTCTAAGACTAAAGTTGTCCTTACCCCAAAATATGTTCCTCCTTCAATATTCCCTTTGATAGTAAATAAGCCATCATTCACTCAATTCCTTAAAAGGTAAATCTCTTCCTCACCACCTTGCACCCTCATTCCCACATCTGATTAATCACCACATCCTGTTATTGCCTATCTGTCATTTCTCTCCTAACACTATCATTCTGGTCCAAGCCATCATCACTTCTTACCTGGACCATTGTGAAATTCTCCTAAATGGCCTTCTTGTGTTCACTCTTGCTTCTGTCCCATCCATTCTCCACATAGTGTAACAAAAGTAATCTTTTCAAATCTGATTATGTAACTCCCCTGAAGAAAATTCAATAGCTTTCATTTCCTCAAGATAAAGTCCTAAATCCTTCTCTGGCTTACAGTGCCTTTCAGCCACCCGATTTCTGTCTAACTTTGTATCTTTTCATGCTCTAGCAAAACTAGTCATCTTCAAGTGCCTTAAATAAAAAGTTGAGGGGATGTGATTTTCATGATTAGATTACAAAAGAATCTTACTTCCATCTTAATAGCAGACTTTCTCCCTTGCTGGCTTTGATAAAGCCCAGGGCCATGCTGGAGATACTCAGGCAAGGGTCAGCCAGGTAAGAAATAAAGCCCTTAGTTTAACACATCCCAAAGATAAGAATCCTGCCAACTACCACTGCTTGAACTTGCAAGTCGATCCTTCCCCAGGTGGAAGGCCTTCTGAGGCCTTCAGACGAGACCTCAGACCTTGCCAGCATCTTGATTACAGCCTCATGAAAGACCCTAAAGCAGAGGATCTGATTAAGCTCTGCCTAGGTCTATGACCCACAGAAACTGAGATAAATGTATGTTGCTTTAAGCTGCCATTGTGCAGTAATATAGTATCCTTCTATGTGCTTTTCATGTATAAACTAATATAATCCTCATAACATCTTTATCAGATAGGATTCCTGTTTTGCAGATAAGAAAAGTGAAGCATTTTAATTTATCCCAGAGCACATGCTGGTGAAGGATGGACCCACATTGTCAGTTGAGTCTACTTTTAACCACTTCACTCGCATGAAGGCAGTGACTATGTCTGATTGTTCATAGTTGTAGTCTCAATCCACAACACAGTGTTGGGCACATAGCAGTGGTCAATACTTGGTTAACTTATTGATTATTTAATTTAGGAAATTGCGAGTGAATGATGAATAGAGTTTTTGTTGTTCATGGAAGGGAATTTATAAAAGTCCTCTCAGTACGTCTGTGCCTCTTTGGCTTCTTTTTATTTTGTAGTATGAATTCTCCAGGTGTGGAATGGGCTACATGATGATCAACTGAAAATTATAGGTGCATTTCATTCTCTCCCCTCCTTTTTCTGGATCATTTCTTTGGCCATCCAGCAATGATTCTGTGAGCTACCAGCATCTCTCCTTTCTTCTTTCTTCAGTTGTCAAGCTCAGGAATTCAGCTTCTCTGCATAGTAAAATGAGGGGGAACTGAGGGAGAAATGCTGAGTGGAGGCGGCCTGGAAAATAGGGAGGCATAGAGCTGGTGAGATTCTTGAGGGAGACAGGGCTGAGCTACATGATAAGAAGCTGTAGTTTGCGGAGAAAGAGAAGCCAGTGAGAATTTATGATGGCAGGGTGGCTGAAGGAACTGTAACAACACAGATGCCTAATTTTCAGCTGTTCGCATTTCTACATTGTAAATACTCTCTGTGGCACAAAAGTTGCAGCAAAATCTGCATATATAAATGCCCTGCATACGTGTTTTGAGAAGAAATCAATGAAAAGTCTACGGAGAGCTGTGGAGATGGGCAATGAGGGAGAATTCAACAAAGCAGTAACTTGGAGTCAGAAGTGACAGATGCAAGCCCAAGGCCCTGGGCAATTCCCTGGACCCAGGACTTCCTAATGGCTGTGACTTAGAAAGGCCAAGCCAATTTAAATATCAAAAAGGCTTGGAGACCTCAGCTTACATCTGGGGCACACCACTATTAATCTGTTTGTCTTCACTAAGAAGGGCTGACAACAAGTGCTGTTTCCATCTTTACTGTGGGAGTAGTGAGCTTTGCCAGCAAGAGGAGCTGTTAGTAAGTCCACAAAACAAATGGATGGGCAGAGCTAGGAGAGTCAGTTTGACAAGAATTTTCAGATGATAGGCTTGAAGCATTACATTTTCAAGGTGAAACAAAAGGATATGATTTATTATTCAAATACACAGATTTAAGCAAGAAGCATTGACTAAGGTAAGTCCAGCCCAGTAGCAGAGATATGTTCAAAGATCCTACCAACTCTTACATTTGCAAAATAAACAATGAAGTCAGTTGATGAAGTAAAAACTTTTGTGGAAACTGCAGTTAATTTAGTGAATTCATATAGCCTATCTCAATAGCATCTCGAAATGCTAATTGTGCTTGGGCTGTCCTCAATATAGTTAAGAGGTTCCTGACATATGAGGATATTTGCAAGCCACAAGCTCTGTTTTGACATTGTAAAGGTAGCAATACTGTTTTGGATAAGACATACTTGTAAAGGAGAAAATATATTCATTGTAAACACTTTTAAAAGTATGGCACAGTTTTCAAAATGCAGAGCATGATTCCCCAATGATTGTAGGCATATAGTCACTGAGGGTTGCTATTAGGTATCAAATAAAAACAATCCACATATGAAAGCTGAAGACTAACTCTCATTTGCTGTGGCACCACTGAAGAGTCAACCCTTCTAAAATGTAGGAGCCTATTAATCAGAGAACTTGCTTTCACGGCAAAGTGCTTGGCTTAATAAAACTTAGGAGACTGGCTCATGTGACTACACTGAGTTGAAATGATATATAACTTCCTTTATTGACAGGTTTTGAATGGCGTATCTTCTCCATCAATTACCTGCTTCTCATAGACTCCTTTCTGACCCCTTTCCCTCCTACCTCCTGGACTGTGTTAGGTACCTTTTTCCACATTCCTCTAATGCCATGGGTTAGCTGTCTTTCATGGCACTTACCACATAATAATGTTGTTTTTTCCTCTCTTGCCTATGAGATCCTGAAGGATAAGATCCTTGTAGTGTCCCTTTAAAAAAATAATTTCTATATCCAGCATGGTGACTGGTACATGGACAGTGCTCAAGAAAGTTTGTCACTTTAGGAATGACCCATTTGCTTATGTTAATGACACACTTAACTCTGGAATTAAACAAGATTGAAACAAGATTAAATGAGACCCCAAAGATCAGTTTCTCATCTTTCTCATTAGTTGCATTATCAAATTATCTTAAAAAGTTAATTAAAAGACTACAAATTCACTTTTCTTCATTGCCCTAGATAAGTGATGGTCCTGTTCTCCGTTGCCTGCCACACTTTCTCTATTTACCCACCTCAGCTATTTGTCTGAGTTTTGACTACATTAAAATATTTCTCCTTTGCCTCATCCTAATCAAGAGTTTTTGTCATTATGGAAAATTTATGGAAGCTGAAAGGAAATATGTGACGCTTTTTAGGAAAGTTTTAGTAATCATTTTTTTTATTCCAGCCCCTTTTATTTTATTTTTTAAAGAAAGCCTGCAAATCATAAACTCTCGAAACCACAGTGGCTTGTGTTTATGCAAGTTGGGATCGATTATATGTTGTATTAAAATAGCTTTAAGTTACACAAATTATTTCTAAACAGAATAATTTATTAAAATTATGTTCTGAAAGCTTGATGGCTATATCTCAGTTCTCTCAGGAAACACAGTGTGACTCCTTTCTTTGTAGAAAACAGCTGGAAAGAATATGATGAGCGAAAATCAAATCTTATAGGTTCCTTATTCTGAACTCCATGCTCTTTCTACATAGGCAGTCCTTTCGTGTCCTCATTCGATGCATTTTCACTCTTTTTTCACATATTCCAATCAAGCTGAGTCCCAAGCAGTCAAGAAGACAGGCACAGCAAGAGGTCACTGATTAATCAGAATGGAGGCAAATTGATGCAAATAATGCACAGGAATTCCAAAACCCACCTAGTCTTAGAACATTTAGGGTAGAGGTCCTCATTTCTCAACACCAGAGGACTCAAAACCGTTGTCCTGTGCTTTAAATTTGGCCTAAGTATTTTGTTTGGCCTTTATGGTGTTTTTATTTTTTATTTGATTGAACTAATATTTTAAAATAAGAGAGTTTTCATAGAAGCATATATTTTTAGCTCTTTGTGAACAATATACAATCTAGCAATACTGGGCTTCACGTATCTACATGGGAACAACAAAGGGTACTGATCTCTGTACCCTTTAGATGGGGCACGTGTCCCCCACTTTTCAATCTCCACTGCTCACGTGCGGTTTGCCCTCAACTACATAGGCAGTCCTTTCGTGTCCTGGATGGTTTTGCTCTGCTTGTCTCTGCCTAGCCACTGGGAGCAATTGCGTTTGCCACGAGGAATTTCACATTAGACCTTCACTAAAACAAAACAAAACAACAGTAGTCTACTTTGCTGATAAACATATATATAACTGACTACTGATATTTTCACTTTTTTTTTTTTTTTATGTAACACCAATTTTAACATTCCTTGGAATGAAGGTACCTCAGAACATAGTATGAGTTTTACAGAAATAAAACTTATGTTAATTCTAGGAGGAAGGAAAAGGCAAGAAGACTTTCTTGGTGCTGTAGAGAATTCCTTGTCACTGCAAAACCAGAAATGGTTAGGTGACTGCTTGCTGAGGACGTTTTAGTCTAGAATCTTCTAACAAAAGCAATCACCTTTATAAAGCTGCCTTCTAATTTCAAAATAGTATGGACCCTGATGTGAAGAACAAAATACGCTCTAAATTATAATCTTTTTCCCTCAAATTGCTCATAGTCCAATTGTGATAACTACATAATCAGGAAAAGGTTAACTAGTATTAAATATAATAGAAACACAGGAAACTGGTCTGAGGAAGCTGGAGAAGTTTTGGCATAGGAGATAATGATTGGCAAAGTCTTGAAGGATTTGGAGGAGTTGGCTAGGTGAACCAAGGTAGGACACCATTAGTATGTGTTTCTCCAAGGGGCGGAGGAGAAAGTAATGTCTTTAGGAGTCCATGAATCCTCCATGAGAATTTTAAGTTTACTTTTTACGTTCAGGATAACCTTTGCAATGTTAGTTCAGCATATTTGGATTATCTGTGTGACTCATCTTATCATTGGACCCTGCTATACAATGTCAAAGCCTAAATTTCAAATGTGTTTCTCATCACAGGGTTTCAAGAAGCATTGTTTGAATTATCTGTTGCCATGCAGGAATTCAGTTCCAGTATGTGGAGAGTGTAATGTCTAGATTTTAATTTCAAGACAAGTAGAAAATTTAGCTTTTCATGTGAAATGTTCTAATATTTAAATGTTGGAACTGATTTTTAAAACATTGTCCTTGTTAACAAAACAAAAATACAGGCCACAGGTTTGCAACTCGTATTCTCTAGTCATTAATGAGGCTTCATTATCCACCTAATGACCAAATAGTTTAACTGCACTAAGAAGGGCTTGAAGGAAATAAGCTGAGCATGAGGCGTGAGGAGATGCGTGAAGGGGAGGAGGAGCTTAAGAGGTAAAAATTGGTAGTTACAAGATAGTCATGGGAATGTATAGTATGGGGAATATAGTCAGTAGTATTGTAATATCTACGTATGGTGTCAGATGGGTACTGGATTTATCATGGTGATCACTTCATAAATTATATAAATATCTAATCGCTGTGTTGTATACTTGAAACTAATATAATAGTATATGTCAACTATAATTGAAAAAATATATAAAAGTTAAAAAAATATAAAGCTGACCAAACAGGACAACAAAGACCCAAAGAGAAACTCAACAGAAGAGGTGGTCTGGACACTGGCCTGAGCTCATACCGGGGAAGGCTGGCTTGGAGCAGCATGGGATTGGAGGTGACACCTGCTAGGACCTGGCCATGCTAATGTGGTGCTCGGCCTTGGGAAATGTGGCTAAACCTGTGAGTGTGGACCTGGAAAGCAACCTCCTCATGACTCCAGCAAGGGCATTCTTGAGCAGTATGTCATCAGGATGTGCTCCACTATGACATATGGCTACGATTAAAGCAATGGTGGTAATGGAGCCTTTGGAATTTCTCATTTTCTCTGTCAGTTTGTAGGAGTGATGTGTTTTTGAGTGAGAAAACCCTTTTGATTTGGAAAATCTGTGGGTTTGGATGAGGAGAGGGCTAAAGAGGAAGAAACTGGATTGTGGCGGAGGCTGCTACCTACCTGCCTTAGCATCTGTTTTCTTGATGTTCCCTCATTATTAGCACTATCCAGTTTTTAGCTGGGTACACTGCCTCTTAGAATATAGATTCTATTTCCCAGCCTCTCCTGAGGCTAAATGCACTGTGTGACTAAGTGTCATTTAAAAGGCAGAGAAAAGCTGATTTCTTAATTCAATGATGCCAATAACTTTATTTAAGTTTTAAATCAATGATCAGTGTGAAACTTCTAAGGAAATTAACTAGGTAATCCCCAAAACTAAAACAGCAGAGCAACACAGTCAAAATTTTCTCTAGCATGGGGTTTGCAAAAATAATAGTTGAGCATGTAATACGTTATCTTTTTTCCTCATTCTCTGAACAAAGAAGTTACTACTTGTTTTATATCTAATCAAAAGTATTTTCTAAATTATGGTACAAAATCTCCTGAAGAGATAGGCTTATGAATCAGAGAGACACAGATTCCAATCAGCAATGAGATAACTTGAACAAGAAAACAAAAGTCATAAGATTAAAAAATGGTTCTTGCTGCATCCTAGGTGGTGTATGGCCATGACCCTTTGATAGAGTTCAAAGCTGTTGTATGACACAAATTAGTAAATATTTGGCCTGACACTTCTTAAACAATTGTTCTAAATATAGAGCAGTAAAAGAAGCATAATTTGAGTGAGTATGGACATTCAAAGTCAGTCTCTACACCAACAGGACCCACACCCTGGTGTTCTTATTCATCCACTCAGACTTGTTCTGACTGATATTTCTAGCATGATCTCAATTATGTTCATGGAAAACAGCATTTCTGTGAGATCTCTGCATGGCTGACTTTTCTTCGTTGGCTTATCCTCCTACATATAGTGTTCCCATGTGCAGCTGCAAGTGGGTCCACAGTTGGTCAATGAATTTCAAAAGTTGTTTCAAGGTGTAACAAGAATAGTTCCTGTTTCATTTGATGGGAGGTGTAAGAACAAAAAATAAACTCATAGCCCAAAATATCCTATGTAAATCAGGTGGTAAAAAAAAACCCTGTTTTTGTGACCTCTAGAAGTAATTTAAGATAGAGCTAGGAAGTTGCAAAGAAGGCTAAATAGATCAAAGAGACAGGATTCTTATGGAGAGCATTCTTGGAGAGCCATGGCATTTCCCACCTTTTATTTTAGTTGGTGGAGAGGTGTGCTTCTTTTCTCAACCTGAGTGAGAAAGACTGTCAGAGAGTTACTTCAGGAGCTTGATCTGTGTCCTCTGGAATTCAGTGGACTAGTGTCTGAACTCTGTGGACAGCTGTTCAGATTGTACACTGAACAACTTTAGAGAGTACCATTCACAAATACAACAATGTTTACATTCTGTACAACTGTACTTGGAAACCTTGGGTATATGACTTTCCACAAGGCAAGCTATTGTGACCAGAGCTGCAGTTATATAATAGCATGGGAGTAAACTGTGTTTTTGCCAACAGTGGGACAAGGATGTGAAAATTTTTCTGGGTGGTTATATGGGTTTATGTGGGGGAGGTGGCCTGGAACCTTCTTAAGAAGGACTCCTAGAAAAAAGCCTTCTAGAGGGTTCCTCAGACTAGAAGCCTGAGGGTTGAGCACTGATGGCAAAAGCGGACTGGCAGAAGCGTTATCTCCCTCATCATGAAGCTTTCAGTGGGGATTCTCAATGGGGAAAAGTGCTTCGTGAGAGAGTCAATCCTGAACACCCACCAAGTCCAATGAACAGCAATGCTGGATCACAGAGGAATCAATCATGTAAGACTGTGCTCTGTGTTCTAACCTCCTTGCCCGGGGCTCAATCCTGGAGGGGCTGGGAAGGCAGCTAGTGAGGGAAGGCTTGGAATAGGAAAGACACCAATGGGCTCTAATGGCCCCTGCATCCCTGACTTCCAAGACAACCACCCCAAGCTTCTTGGCTTGAATCAGGCCTCAGCTCAGGGAAAGAAAAAAATTAGAATTTGATTGTTATATTAAACTGAATATTTAAGTTACTACAACAAGACTTCCTTAAAACAAAGATGATCTCAGGACATTTAACTTCTAAGAACTCGTGGGAGAGCTGCTTGAAAGCTCACTAAGGACAGGGAAGAATTGGCCCACTCAGGGGGTCCACAGGAAGAGAGACTGGAGGGAAGGCAGTGAGGTTTCTCTTTGTATCTCCTGGATGCCGAGCTTCCAGTAACCAGATCACATGGGAGATCTTTAAAAGAAAGCCTATCCATAGCTACAACATTTTATTTTGACTTGAAACATATAACTATACTCATCCTCAATGTTTTGAAGTAGAGTCAAGGCCTTCTCTGTATGCGCGGGTGGGCGCATCTTCCTTAAACTCACCCACAAAACATCCACTGTGAGTTCAGATTTTTGCTTCCTTACATTGGAGTGAAAATTATAAGAAACTTGCAAAGCAACCTGAATGTAGTTACAAATGTTATATGATTTATTTTCTCTTGTCTTTTACAGTTGTCTCTCTCATTCCCATTTTGAGAAACTTGCATTTATTGAGTCTTTTGAATGCATTCAATTTATTGTTTCTTAGAAACAACAACTTCCTCTTTGTACTCATATTTCACTGGTTTACATAGTGCTTAATTAAATTATGTATTTCAAGTACAAGTACTGTTAAGGTAAACAGATTTGGGAATACACCCACCTGCCTCTTGGTAAACACACAGTTGAATTTGTGGGAGCAGAAGCATATGGGTGTACTGGAGAGTAGACACTACTGAGAGCCTTTAAGTTTCCTGAGCATTGGTCTGCATATCTCACAGAGAGAATGGAGAGCACGGGATTCTCTGGAAAGTTGGTAAGTGGTGGCCAATTGATGGAGCCTTCACTTTTGAAGTGCAAAGTCTGAAGTAGCCAGCATAAAAAAGCTACCATTTATTGAGTACTATGTGCTAGGCAGGACACTGGTCACTTTATACACATAAGCTCATTTAGCTTTCACAGATATTATAACCGCCCCCCGCCTCCTCGGTTTACAGTCGAGAAAAGTAGAGTTTACAGAGGTTAATTTATCCTAGCTCATTAAATGAAAAAATACTTCCCAATCTCTAATGTGCAAATAAATCACCTGAGAAATATGATTTCAAATGAATATTTTGATGGAGTAGGTCTGGGATGGGGCCCGAGATTTTGCATTTCTAATAAGCTCTCAGATGCCCTTGATGCTGCTGGTCTGCAGACCATCTACCCCTGAGATTCTGACTTATGTGTTCTAAGATGGAGCTCAGGCATTGCTATTTCCTCTAAGCTCTCCAGGAATCTTTTATAAACAGAGATGATGGGTAGCTTGGACCCCAGTAAGGGCACAAAGGCTGGAGAAGTAAACTGCTGTAGAGAAGCTTAGTTTTGAATACTTCAGGTAAAACAAATGTTTTAAATAGATGAAAATAATAAAAATGTAAAACAATATAGAAGTTTATAAAATAAAAGGTAAAAATCCTCCATTCTTTACATAGTACGAAGAATTTTAAAGAAAACCAAATCAAGCTATTCCCGCATACACTTACGCAACAATTTCCTAACTCATGATGTGTCATGAAATTCTTTTGTCATCCGTACATGTGGACCTACTTTGACCTTATTAGATGATGCATTGTATTCCATAGCATGGTTAAGCCATAATTTATCTCACCAGTCCCTCATAGGTGAACATTCAGTTGACCCTAATTTTTCAGTTTTACAGATAATGTTTTGTGCACATATCCATGGGTATGTGTACAAGTCGTTCTGTAGAATAGACATTTAGATGTGGAATTGCTGGGTTATTTAACTAGTTATTCTCATATTGCCCCACAAAAGGCTACTGAATTAATTACACCCTCACCATCACATATAAAAATGCCTCTTTCCCCTTCCACCTGCAACTACTGGATATTATCAACCCGATATATAAACTATAGCTCTTATTGGTGTTTTACTTTGCATGTCATGATGGATACATGAGGATGCTTGATCTACCTATTAGACTTAGGTGTTCCTTTTTTTATGGATTGCCTGTCTATATTCTTTGCCCCTTTTGATTGCTTATCTTTTAATATTAACCTTTGTCTACTATATATGCTACGAATATTTTCCTTCCAGCCTACTCAAATTGTTTTAGATTTCCCATTTTGTTTCACAGTTTTCAATTTTTATAGAGTTGTCAGTCAATATTCTTTCATGGCTTCTGGGTTTGACTTCTTATTTAAAAAAGACTTTCACATCCCAAGATTATAACATATGTCTCTGATTTTTCCATCTACTACTTGCATAGATTTATCATTCATTACTCCATCTGATCATTTGTCCATATGCAAAATATACATTTTGAAGTAAAGCTCTTATGTTGTTTCTTTTACTTTCAAATACCATTGTCAGCACTATCCATTGAAAAGGTCAATTGTTACTTTAGAATTTTAAATACCTCCTTTATAATATAATCAATTATACATATACAGTCTGGTCTCCTTTCATCTCTTTTTTCTGTGATTGTTTAAAGCTGTTATAATTTCTGCAGTTTTACAGAACTTCTGGAAAGATAAGTCTTCCCTCAATAGTCTTTAGTTTTTCTTGTTTTTTAAAAAACGAGTTTCTTCTCTACCTTTTTTCCAAATGGGTGTAGAATTCCCATGTCAGATTCTAAAGCCAAGTCTCATTAGAATTTTAATAAAATTGCATTTTAATGATCCAGTAATGTGGGAAGAATTGATATTTTTATAATATCGAGTGTTCCATGCAGAAACAAGGTGTCTCTTAATATATATATATATGTGTGTGTATATATATACACACACACACATATGTATATATATGTATATATATACATGTATATAATATTTTCTTTGCAAACATAGATCTTGCACATTCCTTTTTAAGTTTATTCCTGGGTGACCCAAATCATCATTCTAATTGATTATCGATGATATATGACAGCTACTGATTTAAATACGTTCATCTTCTAATTATATAGCTTATCAGACTCTTACAAGGTCTAATAATTTAATTGATTGTCTATGGAGCTATAGAGTTTTGAGTTGAAAAAATTCATTTATTAAAGTCTCTTTTCTACTATTAAACTAATAAGTATTCAATAGAAAAATAGAAATGTAGAAAAAAATTATCCTAACAACCAAGGACAACTATTAGTATAATTTTACTTACATCAGTTTTCATTCTTTTTATATTTACATAGCTTCTTCTACATAATTTTAATACACAGCATAATTAACTGAGTGTACTTTTTAAAAGAATAAATGCATTCAATATGCCAAAACCATCTCAATGGAAGTTTATGTGTTTTATAAGGAACCCTGTGCTTCTTACTAACAGGCAGAGATGCTAACGTAACTTCTGTTCCTAAGAGTATTGAGTTCAGTTCAGTTCCTCCTTTTGCTGCCAGTCTAGCTTGCTGGCATTTATACCACCCAATTATAGTTCAGTGTAACAAAGCCTTCTCTTCCTCACACCACACATAGCTGCTGACCTCACTGCACACTCAGCCGTTCCATTTCAGCCCTCGGCTGGAATCACTCTTACAGCACAGGTGACGTGGAGGTTGCTAGTTTATAATTCCATTTTAAAGGTCGACTAGATCACAATCGACATAACCGAGATTTCCAAAAAATTTTTTAAAAACCATTTCTCATGAGGCTCTCATTTAAATATGTATATGGTGTGGGTAGAGTGATTTTCTTTTTCTTCTGTATTACTTTAAATCTGATTTAAATTTGTTCATTTTGTTACCTGTAAGGATTCCTCTTTCATTCTGTCAGCTGTCTACTCATTCACCTTAACAAAGAGGATTTCCTTGGCCTACTTACATAAAATAGGAATCCTCACACTATCCCCCTGGCCAGACATTCACAGCTGTTCCCAACCTTTTTGGCACCAGAGACCTGTGCTCCTGTGAGAATCTAATGCCTGATGATCTGAGGTGGAGCTGAAGAGGTGATGCCAGCACTGGGGAACAGCTGCAAATACAGATAAAACTTCACTTGCTTGCTGCGCTGTTCATCTTCTGCTGTGCGCCCCAGTTCCTAACAGGCCTGCGACCTGTTAGGGATTGGGGACTCCTGCTAACATATATAGAAACTGGGGCAAAATTGTGAATGGAGGCCCACACCTTATATATCCAAGTATTTAAAAGACCCAATAGGGCTTCATGCGCACACATGTGAACACATGGGCTCCAGGTGAACATGACCACCTGGACCCCCAGACTCCCAAGCCCTTGAGAAGGGGCATGGCTGGAGGAAGGCAAGTGACCCTCCGAAGTGGAGGTCCAGGGCCTCTTGCCTAAGCCTAAGAGTGGTAGTGCCCTGTAGCACTCGCTATTTCCCTTATTCTGCTTAATATTTTTTCCATTATACTTATTCCTCTCTGACATTTCATGTATTTTCTTATTTATCTACTTATTTATTTGTTTGTTTGTCTGTTTCTTGTTAAAGTAAGCTCCATAAGGAAGGAACTTTAGTTTGTTCACTAGTTTATTCCCAGCACCTAGAAGTACTTTGAACAAAGTGGGTGCTTAATATTTGTAGAATGAACGAATAAAGTTTGAACTAGTTTGAATAACATACATAGTATTAGTGGCGATCACATGGAAATCATATGATGTCTGAAAATTTACTTCTTTTTGTAAGGTAGCAACAGACAATGTGATTGAATATATCAGCCAACAGAACTATGCACTCACTGTATGTCCTATCTCTCTGCCTCTGTCATTCCTTAATTAAATGCCCCATTTCTATGTAATATGTAGCTGGTGAAGTTGTGAGAATTAAATAAGACAACAGATAGGTCCAAATTGACTGTCTTCCAGATGTTCTAATTTATTTGCTGAAAAGTCTAAGGTTTTCCCATGTGTTAGAAATGCCTCCTTATTAACAAATGTTAAATTAACATAAATCGAGTCTCATAAATATAATGTTCTATTGGTCTTTTTATCTATTCCTAAGCCAAATATTACACTGTATTAAATGTAACAGTTTTAGAGTATGTTTTGATATCTGAGATGGCAACTGCTCCCTCACTGTTTTTCTTTGTCAAAGTTTCTAACTCTATTCTTGTGAAAAAATATTTTATTTTCCATTCTTGTAAATTTGATCTTCCAGTGAACTTTTTAACAATTTTGAAAAATTTCATAAGATAATTCTCTTATAAATTTGATTGGTATTATATCTACTTAATTAATTTAGGAAGTATTGATATCTTTGAACTGAGTCATCGATGCCTTCATTTAAGCCTTGTTATTGTCCTTTGATAAAGTTTCTTGATTTTTTTAATATACCAATATGTATCTTCTAGGAATATTATTTTTATGACTGAAAAAAACTAGAATATTGATTTTCTATTACTTTATCTAGTTGATTGTTGCTGGCCGTAGTAAGTTCTAGCCACCTCCCAGTATCTCTTCATCTTTCTTAGTTTCCACCCTTCCTTTTCCTTTCTGGCTGAAAGATTACCTTTTCCAAATTTACCTGGCTATGTGGCTCAGTTTTGGCCAATGATATGCAATGGGAATTTGATGTAGGACTTCTAGGAAATCTCCTTCCTAGAAGAGAAAGACAGAAAGAACACATCTTTCATTCTAAAGAGAATGTCCTTATTTGAGGTAAATGATTCACTATCTTGTTGTTTTCTCTGCTGAGTACTAGTTTTCTCTAGTCAAGTATTCTAAAGTATTTGTAAACTAATCTTAATTTTTTTCTTAATATTTTAATCTTAATATTTTAATCTTAATATTTTTCTAGAAAATTGTCTTTAAAATTATACATATTTTAAGTTGACTGTAGTGTGCTCTCGTAATTGTTTTATTCCAGTAGCTACAGAGTCTTTTATATCTGTAATGTTGCTTATATGTTATGTTTCTTTTTTGTTTTGATCGTTTGCCAGACGAGATTTGTCTATTCTGTTTCTCTTTCCAACATTTTTAAAGTTTCCTTCATTTTCTCTTTAGATTTCCTGTTTGGTTGGTTTCTGCCTTTATCTTCATTTTTTCCTCCTTCCTTCATTATCTTCTTTCTTCAACTTTATTTGTTACTTTTCAATTTCTTGAATTTTATGCTGGATTTATTTATTTTTAGTTTTCTTTAATTTCCAGTATATATAGTTAAACTTATACATTTTCCTTTAACTTTGATTTTAGCTACATAAGACAGCAAATGTAAAGCACTTAGAAAAGTCCAGGCACATAGTAAGTACCCCCTTTTAAAGTGTGCTTCTGTATCATACAAAAAGTCTTTAAAATGAAAATAATTGCCTAAATTAATATTATCTTAAACATTTTCCTAGTGATATTTCCATATTTATTTACTTATCACCAAGTTAAAGGATAAATTCTTTTCTTTTTTTCTAATTTTTGTCTTTATTTTATATGCTTTTTAGTCTTAAAGCCTTTATTTTTGTAAGAGCAGTTTTAGGTTCACAGCAAAATTAAGAGGAAGGTATAGAGATTTCCTATATACCCTCTACCCCACACATGCATAATCACCTCCATTATCAACACCCCCCACCAGAGTGGTATATTTGTTCCAATTGATCAACCTATATTAATATGTTGTAATCACCCAAAGTCCATAGATTATATCAGGGTTTACTCCTGGTGATGTGCATTCAATAGATTTGTTTGTTTCTTTTCTTTTTCTTTTTCAGTGTTATCTTTGGGGAGATTCATTTTTTTTCTTTTAATTTAATTTTATTATTAGTTTTAAGTATACAGTACATTGTTTAGACATTTATATAGTTTTTGAAATGATTGCCCTGATTACTCTATCTTCCCTCTGGCTCTATACCTAGCCATGACATTACTGCTGACTACATTCCCTATGCCATGCTCCCCATCTCTGTGACCATCCATCAGCTACTAATTTGTACTTCTTTAACCCTTCATCCCTTTCTCCCTGCCCCCCAACTCCCTCCCCTCTGGCCATCACCAGATTGTCCTCTATATTTGTGAGTCTGTTTTCTATTACTTTGTTCTTTTCGTTCCTTAGATTCCGCATATAAGTGAAATCATATGGTATTCCTCTTTCTCTGTCTGATTTATTTCACTCGGCATAATAATCTCTGTTGGTTTCTTTTGTATTCCTTCTCAACCTTGGCTGCTCTTTAGAATTACCTGGGAAGCTTGATACCTGATACGAAGACTTCGATCCAAACTAATTATATCAGAATCTCTAGGCATAAGATCCAGACATCATGTATTTTAAAACTCCCCAGGTAATTCTAAGGTACAGCCAACGCTGAGATTTATATTGATCCTAACTCTCTGCCCATCTCTCCTAATCATAAGTATAATAAAGGTGAATAGATGAAAGTGTAATGCAGAATTTTTAATATTTTACATAAAACTCTGACAATATTTATTTACTCCTTAAGTGGAAAATTCTTAATATTTAATTAAATATTATTCTAAATGTCTATGTATGTCAATTCCTCAGGAATTTGGTGGACTTATAACTGGGAAATGAAATTTATCGGTTAGATAGATTTTCAGACTAGTTCAGGAAAGCTTGTATAACCCACAATGTAGCTGAAATATTTATTCAAACAGAAGTTATTAGGCACAATAGAATTAAAGATATGGTTTATTTTCTTAAAAGCTCATGATCAAATAAAAGCAGTGTTAATAAAAAACAAAGAGGTAGAGAGAGTCGGATTTTCCTAGGTGCTTTGCTATATAATTGTTTTCCTAGTCTTTGGAAGGATCATCTTGGTGTGGTATGAGCAGAACGATCAGTCAGAGCTAAGTCTAGGATTTTAAATTCAGCTTGATTAATTATCACTTGACAGAATTTGGGCAAATGTCTAAACACTCTGAACCTCAGTATCTTTAAAAATAAAATGGGACAACCTACCTTAAAGGATTCTTTTAAAGGTTAACTAGCACTGAGTAGGTGGTAAAGTTTCAATAAGTGACTGATTGCACCGTTTCTTATTTATTAGTATATTAGTATATAGCCACGATGACTTGTGTCACCAAAAAGAAGGAAGAAATGCTCTAGTGGCTGATCTCAGATCAGCTAGAGCTACTTTTTAGCTGAGCATTGAGGAGGCATTGTGTAACCAGACTCTCATGTGTACATGCTCTTTAAAGGTGAAAAGTCAAGTTACACAACTTTGTGATATCTATTTTCTTAGTAAGAGTTTGTATAAATTTTATAAGACAATAGATAGCCTTTCCTTTCTCTGATAATTTTTCTGGCTAGTTTGAATTCATAGCCAATATAAGCCTAAAGTAGGTTTTTCTCCCCTATGTTGCAGCAAAGGGGAGTCATTCTGTGAGTAGTAAAAAACTGTTATATATCAGCAACTCATTTCTAAGACTGTAGAGGACAGATTTGAGAAAAGTTGATGCCATCTCAGAGCCATCTTAGATTTTCCTCCAAGTTAAAAGCAGAATAAGGTACAAAGGAACTGCTTAATTGACATTTGTACAGAATTACAGGAGAGACAGAAAGAGTTAGGGAATTTTTTAGTAATTCTAGTATTGAGTTGCAGTTTGATTTGGAATACAACACCCACATACAACCTTGGTTCGAATTTACATAGCTAATAAACTTTACTGGCATAGTGAGTAGTTGTGACAGAGTCCGTACAGAAGAGACTAAAATATTTACCCTTCGGTCCTTCACTAAAATAGTTTGCTGACCTCTGGTCTAGAAAATCATGCAGGCATCTCCGAGAAAACAGGCTAAGATTATTGAAAGCGTAAAGTGTCCCAGCACTGCCATAGACTTTTGTTCACTCATCATTTCATTTAGTTCCAATAAGCATGCAGGATAAGAGGTATATTCCCCATTTTCACAGGGGGAAAAAATTGCTTCTCAAGACTAGATCAAGCCTGCGTGGCTAGTGAATATGGGGCTTGAATTACAGTCCAAGTCAGTCTGAGGCCAAAGTTCTTTTATTTCTTTCAACAATATTTCTTTCTGGAGAGCTGCAGGGGAGACAAAGACAGTAAGTTGTAAACGAATACATATCATATACCAGATGGTGGTCAATGCTCTGGAGATAAAGAAAACAGGGCAGAAGGGATAAGGAAGCACGAGGTGGGATAGGATTTAACTAGGCCTATGATTGAGAATGATTGCTTCATGGAATTCAATTTCAATTGGAATGTCAGACAAATTAGTAGTGTGCGTTGTACAAAAATGCTTGCATGGCTGTCATACAACTAACAAATGAAAAATAAGATATTCATCTGCAATGAACTTAAGAAAGCTTTTGAAGAATCTGGTAGACTCCAAATATATTTTAAAGAAAATTAGTTATGTGTGTGTGTACTATTGAAATCTCCTTTTGGCCTCTCTTGAATTTACAAATAAAATCTAAATGCCAGCATCAAAATAATAGTCCACTCAACAGACTGATTATCATACTCAAAACAAAACCTAAATTCTGAATTAATGTATGTATATTAGGAAGGGTCAAACTGAGAAACCAGTTATTGAAAAATTTAAGTAGACATACTCAATAGTCTAATTCTAAGCACTTCTTCTAAGTAGCTCATGCAACTGAGTAACTTCCGTTCTTTATACAAGCATCGATGATTACTTTTTAGTCTACACAAAGGATATATGGGGGAAATGTTAATAAAAATTTGTTTGCAGAATAGGTACTTATAAGGTAAACATCATATTAGCCTATAACACAAAATCCTTTTGAACATGTTGGTATGCATTGTTTTCAAATCTATATTTGCACATACATACAGAATCAGTTCTGTACATATGTAACATACACAACTCTTACACACATACATTCATGATTTTTTACACATTGAGCATGGCTTGCCTTCCTGCCTCCACTCAAAACAATTTAAGTGATACCCAAACTGCTTTAAATTGTCCATAACAACCATGCAATGAATGTGAATAGCATTTGAGGAATGTGATTAACAATGTAATGGCAGTGACGCGATATTAAAAAAATACCAATGTGTACATAGAATTGTATATATAACGTCAAGAGATGAAAAGTTTATGGAACAAGTCTTTTCCAGCAGGATTTGTCTGATCTTTTAATTAATACCAAACATTAAAATCACAGTAGCACGAGACCTATAAAGTTGGGCCTGAAAATCTTACCTTCAAAGTGCAAATTTTAACCACAGAGTGTTCTTAAAGAGTCAGACGAAAAATACTAGATGTTTCACTTGTTTAAACAAAATAGCAAGCTTCAAGAAGCATTTTATTCTGGTAAAGATGATTTCAGTTTCTTGGTAATAAGAAAAATTCTTTAGCTGCACATATCACTTGCTCATTCTCATATACAAAACCACTGGCTGTGGGAATGGAGACATCCTTATCTATGAAGTAGCTAATAATCCTCTCCACTTTCTTTAGTAATTAAATTATTTGAACTATCTAATTGAAACATCAGTAAGTACTTCCTTTATTCTAGTCACTCTCCACCCTCCTACTTCTCAGACATCTTGGAGGAAGCTCAATATTCTAACATTTATGTTTCCTAGGCCTCAAAACGAAAGCTATTGAGAACTGCCTCTGTAGTAATGAAAGGAAGAGCTAAGGTGTACTTTCTGATGCTCCACTTTCCCTCAATTGAATGAAAATTCTTGTTCTGGAGCATGAGATCCAGAGGGCAAAGGCCTCTTTAAGGAGATGACATTTTAACTGAGCAATGGATGACAAGAAGGAACTGTGCAGAAAGGAGTAGTTTTCCAGGCAGAGGGAGCAGCGTTTTCTCGTCCAGCAGGTGGCTCTCTCCTGGGAGGGCTACCAGAGAGCCTGTCAGTCCTAGTGACCTTCCATGTTCTCCTCCCTTGAAGGGGTATTTATACCAAATGGTAGGTAGTATATGGGATACTCCTCTCCTGCCTCCTCTTAGCCCTGCCATCTCTCTCAATTCTCTTTTCCCTTGTTTAGCCGGGGCAGATCTATTTAAACAGAGGCAAAGAAAGGCAAGACTCCCTTCCTGTCCTGAGTTTGAGGAGGAGAGACCATCTTCCCTTCTCCCACCTGACCATCTTCTTGTAATGACTATGGGTAAGGGTAGGTGGGTTGGGAACAGAACTGCTGTTTCTTGAATTGGTGCTTCTCCATCAACCCAGTGTGGAGATGGCCGGCTCCAGCTGCTGGATGTGGTGGTATCTTTTTCTCTTCTTCTTTGGGCCTTAGCATAATTCCCTAAAACAGGAAAAAGCTTTTGCCTGATATCATATTACCCTGCTATAACAGCTATCATCTTGGGACCATTGGAGGGTGAGATGTAGGGTATGGGGAAGGCTTTGTGAGCCACTCAAACCATGAAGAGTAGATGACTTTCTAGCGTGGCTGCAATCACTTAAGCGACCAGAGCTAGGAGAGAATTTGGGACTTGAGCTTGGGCTTCCACCTTTGCTCATATGGAAATGAGCAGAAATGTCAGCAGCATCTGAAAATGTTCAAAGTCTAGCTGAGGCTTTTGCCATTTGGAAGGGTGCCAAGCTCAATGAATGACTTTTGAACTGTTTATCCAAAGAGTCTTAAAATGATAATCCCAAGGGAGCAGAAATGTTTATACACTTGAATAAGTCAGGGTTCATGGATGGAATAAAATAACCAAATTTGTGAGTTTTGATGCCAATAGTGGTCAGGATATCATTTTTCTCCCCTTCAAACCAGTTAAACAGGCTTCACTTTTCTTTTATCTCATTTATAAAGTATTTCAATTCATTACTGCAACCCCATATGACCAGAGGTTTATTAAGTAATGATCTCAGCTGCAGGTTTGGATATTTAAAAGTATGACATGGAACATACTCAGACCTGTACCCACAAAAGCAGCAATTAGTGCAATTGGTTCTAAGGAGCCGATCAGAGTACTTCCTCTACTAATTGACACCATGACAGACACCAGAAGAGTCCTCTGAATGTGTGCCTTTCCTCTCTAGCAAATGAAATTTGCAGTTGAGAGAACTGAATTGTGCAGTTGGACAGAATTTGACAAGGGCAAGACATTCCAAAGCCTAACCTAGCTACCTCCTATGAATTTCTAGAATATTACAAATTGAGAATCAAAATTATTTGCTCACAGCTGTCATGAAGCTAAGGCATCTTGTCACAAATAGCCTGTCAATGCTAAAAAAAAAATTATTTCACCAGTAGCTTGGATTACTGATTAAGTAGGTTTGAATTTAAGCTGTTTAAAACCACCATACTAAAATTAACCAAATAGACATGTTACTTTAAAAGTAACATGTAATAGGCAATTGATAAATACATGCTGAATGGAAGAACAAAGTTGTCCTAACTGATGCTTATAAGGTAAGCAGGGAGATGGAGATTAGAAGGGCTGTTGGATTTAATGCTCATGAGTTGAGAGCCTGACAAGACCAGCTCTTGTGACACAGCATCCATTCAATCACTCAATCCAAAACCCAAGAGTGATTCTGGAGTAGTGCTTCCCATCTCTGCCCCACCCTACCTTGCTCCCCACCCCCTTTACAATCTATCAGCAAGTCCTGCCAGGTCTACTTCCAGAATATAACTAAATTTTCCTATTTTCTCCATCTCCACTGACCCAGACTACTCCAGTAGCTCCTACTAGTCTCCCACTGACTGCTTCCACTCTCATCCCACTTAGCAGCCACATAAACAGTCCCATGCCACTTCTCTGCTTACAAGCCTTCAATGGATTCCCCTCATCATAGCCTACAAGACCCTTCAAGATCTGCCTTCTGCCTCCTTCTGTCACCTCTTCCTGTACCTTCTACCTCCTTGCTCAGTACATTTCAGACACATTGGCCTGCTTTTTGCTCCTCACACATGCCATGTGGCCTTTGCAATTGCTGTTCCCACTGCCTTGAATGTTCCTCGCATGACTTGCTGCTTCTTCTTACTCAGGTCACAGCTCAAGTGTCATCTCCTTAAAGATGCCTTCCCTGGCCTCGTTATTCACTACTCAGTCACTTTTTACCAAGTTTCCTTTTATAGCATTTATCACAATCCGACATTCTTTGTCTCCCTCTGACAGAGGCAGTGACTTACTCTGTCATATTCACCACCGTATCCACCACATACTCATTTCTCAACTAATAATTGTGAGTGATTGAAATGAATGTTACTTTTCCCCTGCCATTTTGTTCTATTTGGATTTTGACACTCTCCCCCCAAAGAAAATCATAAAAGTATAACATGTGACAGTTGAAAGAAAACTGAGATCATCTACTCCCATCCGTTCATTTGGGACTGGTACTAATGTGACTTGCCTAATATCACAGAGCTTATCGGGGCAGAGTCCAGAATAAAGCCAGATCTCATGATTCAATCTGGCACTCTCTCTGCAAAAACTATGGACAGGGCCAGGTTCCAAAACAATTAGATTTTGTGGCTCAGTGAATAGTATAAAGGAATGTATGATGAAAGGTAGAAGGAGAGCCTGGAAAGAAAATATTATAAGACCTCTTAAAATAACAGGAATAGGTAACAAGATCCCATAATAACAAGTAAAAGAGAATGTGTGGGAAAGAGCAGTCGTTATTATCAGCAGTGGAAGTAACGAGCCCAATCTGCTGGTTGGGCTCTACTCCAAGGCCAGGCAACGTGTGCATGGTGGCTACTGTGTCAGCGTTGGTGAGGTGGCACTGTGGCAGGTTAGAGAGGGCATACTCTGCCCGCAGACTGTTCTGGACAAATATAAACTATTAATGGGTTTGGATTCATCCAGTCTGAGTACCCAGATATAAATCATCAGAATCTGGTTGGTTCTCGGATTATACCAAACATATAATGGACTTGAACTGTGGTCCAGTGCTGAGCAGAAGACCTACTCTGATGGGAGAAATGATAGGAAAAAGCCACTGGGTTACTTCTAAATCTAAATCATCTTCTCTCTTTCCCAAAGCTCTGCCTAGAGTTTGACAAGTAAGTGACTGCTCAGTCAGAAAGTGACACGGGAAATTGGCTTGTTGGCCAGTGCTGTGCACTCTGCACGCTCTACACGCACTTGTGCACATATACACACATGCACACCACTATTTTTCTTTATATGGGCTCCAGGTTATGACAGATTGTGTCTGGGCCATGAAGCTTGTCAAATACTCTGGAAAGAGGTCATCCCTGGTCCCTAGGGTGGAATCCCAGAATGTGTCACTGGGTTAGGAAGGAAATTCAGGATTGGGTTGGAGAGCAAGGGGAATGAAAATAGGCAGGGGAAGGGGTCTAGGCATTAATATCTAGGATGAATACAGTGAGAGGAATCAGCAATTCAAGAGAGAACCCTGCTTTAAATTAAAGGATCTTTAAAAGGTGAGAAGACTACTCAGGGTTTCATCAATCAGTCTACTTTAGTGAGATTTAGTTTATTCTACCTTGGTAACAGTCTGTAGAGGGGATTCTGGATAAAAATACATCAAAACCAACCAACAAAAAATCTTTTCTAGGGACCCACTGCTCTCTTTGCAGGTCAACCTGACCCCGGAGGTATTTTCTGAAAAATAGCAATACAAGACCGTAAACTTGGCTTATTTTTGGTGGAAAAATGTTTGGAGTACAACAGAACTTCCTCAACTCATTGGACTCATTTACAGTGATCACTGCTGTTAAATTTCAGTTCATCTAATAGAAGATGAGCGTCTTTAATACACTGGGAAGGAGAAAAGTTAGAACAACAATTCCTTTATGGCTGGCGGAGCTGCTCATGAGAACCCTTCCTCTCCTACTGTACCCCCTTAAATAACACGTAGGTTGGCTTGGTGGTCTTTGCTCTTTACTTTTATTGCCTGTTTGGCAATGTAGATGAGAGGGCAGTTTCCCAAGCTCAGTGAGGAGCTTGTCCATGGGGAGGGGTAGCTTGTTGTGGGTTCACAGCCCAAGCACGGTAAGGAGGTCTGTCCACCCTGAAGCAGTATGAGCTGAGGACTCAGAGCTCAAGTGGAGGTTAAGAGAGCATCCTGTGGAAGAGTAGGTGGCTCAGGGTACCAGCATCCAAACCAAATGAGGAGCGTGTCCATGCAGGAGGTGGCTCAGGGCAGGCCATCAAAGCATAGGTAGAATGAGGAGCGCCCCCACCCACCAGTGGGACCCGGCATGAGAATGGGAATAAGAGTGGGGCAAAGGGAGCATATATGGGGACAAGAGCAGCAATAAGAATGTGGTTATAGAGAGAGGATTGATTAGACAAGTAAACATATCAAGAATAATGGGTGTGAGGTTTCCCACCGTCAGTGAAGGGAGCTATAGATTTGCAAAGGGAGAAAAACAATGAACTTCGTAGTTTTTAAAATCAGAATTAGCATTATTGGTGTCTTGTGTGAGTGTGTATATTCACACGTGTGTGTGCATGTATTATGTGTGCCAAGATAACTAGATAGATAGAATTCTCTTTATTGAGAACCTGGGAGCAGGTGACACTCCTTTAGCAAAAGACTCTAAATTCTAAATACCATTTCTACTAAAAGGTTCATTGGAAAAATGGCTGATTCCAGGGCTAGGGCAAGGAAAACGTAGTCAGAAATTACCATATTTTTGTATTCACTTTTTGGGGGGTATCTTTCACTACCAGAATGTTCTTCTTATAGAACAGCTTACATTTTATTTGTTGTTCTCTGCACCTCCAGTCTAGCATACAATAGGTTCTCAGTAAAATATTTGTTGCGTGAATGAATGAATAAGTGGCATTTTTCATCTTCATCTTTTGGATACCTATTTTAAAAATACAGAAATCTTCAGAAAACTTTACCTTAAATCTTGAATTAACACTTCCATGCTTCATATTTTAACATGAATTTTATTTTCAGACAATTCATTATTTAGAGTGTGACCCAGGCATTAAATCACAATGGATACTTATGGGATATTTGGGGGAAGAGGAAAATTACAGAACTCAAGATCTTTTTTCTTTCTTTATAAAAGCATTAAAACATTCTCTAAAATTTTAATTTTAGTGGTAAGCTAAATTATATTTTAATTTTTCTTTTACTCAGTTATCGGTCTGAGCCAAGAGATTTCCACGGACTTTTTCACATGTTCAAGTCTTGAATATTACACAGGAAACTCCTTTTTTTTTTCTTTTTCAAAGTCAACTGCCTGGTAACAATCAATGTAAGTCTACTGGCGGAATAGATAAGTAAAGAATGCTGTCTATGAAGGAGTCATTAGAAACACACCTGTCCCTCCCATCCCTTTCTAGGTTAAATGGCACCACCATCTATCTGTCACTCAAGACAGAATATTATTGCTTGTCATAGTTTCCTCCCTCTCCTTTATCCCCCCCACTGCAAAACACCTACATACACACGATGAAATCCATCATCTTATTCTTATCTCTTAAATACCTCTTATCTTTGCTGGGGGCCAGCTTCATAAGCATGCAACCTATATAGTTGTACAGGGCTCACTCTCAGCAGGGCCTCATACTTGGGGTTTAATGCTCTTCAGTTGTTGTCCTACAGGTCTTAATCATTTTATCTTTGAATTCAGTTTGTAAATGAAGTCTAATGGGACGATGAAACACTCTCCAAGGGCCCTGGAGCCTACAGTGGTCCGCCTCCCTCGACACTC
>NW_006494614.1:32842586-32844155 GCF_000325575.1 Pteropus alecto | reverse complement strand
ACTCTTTCCTGATGTTCCCTAGAGCCCCTAGTGCTTAGCCTGCTCAGCCTTTCCTACCCTGACCAGGGTCCTAGGTGCAGGCCCAGGGAGGGTGAGGGTCAGGCACACGCACTCTGTGGCACCTGGGGTTATGGGGTGCAGTGGCTGGTGGGCATCATGGCTGCTCTTCCCGTGCTAGGCTGGAGACCCGAGGTGCAGCGGGTGGGTAGCCCCCTGGAAGCACTATTAGTGGGAGCAAGCTTCTTGCCTATCCCATTCAGTACCCAGCGCCCCCTGTCGCCAAAGTGTAAGGTCCTTGGGAGTTACCTGTCTGGCAGGGGTTGGGGCTGCAGACAGTTGGTTTCATATCCCTAGGTCCCACCCCAACGTGGTGGGAGGGGCACCCCAGCAGCCATCAGGATGGAGCAAACACACTCTCTTCATCTCAGAGATGAGGCCCCTGTAAGTGTCTGCAATTCTAATTGTGTAATTTCAGTGATTCTGCATATAAGTTAAATGCTTTGATATTTCTATCTAACAATATAAAGGTGAGGGGCAACATTTATTGTAATAACGTAGAATTTAATTTTTCTTAGCTGAGAAAAACTTTAAATAACAAATGAAAACCACTATGACAAGTTGTGAGGGGCAGGGGTGGGGGGATTGTGGAAGAAAGGAAAAAACTTTATATGTGCCTTTCATGGTACTTTTCCCTTGAACAAGGGGCTCTGCCTCTCCATTTTGCATGAGTTCTGCATCCTCTCTCAGCCTTTTCTCCTTCAACCCCACAGCTACTTCCTTGGTTCCAGACCAAATCTATCTTATGCACAGTTTAAACAGCCTCTTTACCATCTCTCTGCCCCTGTTTTAATGCCCTTTCATCTCAGTGCTTTTTCCCGTTTGCAAAAGCAATCTTGAAAAATGCAGATTCTACTCGTGTCTTCTCTGCACTATGCAAACTACATAATAAAGTTGTAGTAGCCTCTCCAGCCCAATCAGTTTCCAATATCCCCCTGTGCTTCACTCACAGAAAATTTTTCAGTGCCTGTGCATTCCGTGCTCCCTTGCTGTGTCCCAGCACTGTTTCCTCATCTGTCTCAAGGGCTCACCCTACCTGGCCCTAACTTTCTCCTGGCGCGCACGCTTCACGGCTCAGCTCAGGTGACTTCACCCATATGGCTTCTTGTATTGCTCCAGATAAAGTTAGGCACTTGCCCTTTCTTTTTCTGAACAGAGCTTTGTATATTTTTATTGAGCACATTTATTATGTTGCATTATCGACATTTTTTTTTTTTTGCATTTCTTTCTCTTTCTGGGTCAATAGCAGTTTGAAGACAAGTTCTACATATATATTTCTTAATATTCATTAATTTATTCATTCGAATAATATTTATTAGGTGTCTAGCATGTCTTGGGCACTTTTAGGCTAAGAATACAATGGGTAACCATAAAAAATAAATGAATTCATGGAGCTACAATTTAGCCCTTGAGATATAACCTTAACAAGTGCATCATAGAGTAGATTAGACATCAACTGAGAGAAATATTTCAAAGGAAACTTCATGGGCATCTGATCTAGTTAGGGGAAAC
>NW_006494614.1:32834043-32842544 GCF_000325575.1 Pteropus alecto | reverse complement strand
CCCGAAAGAGTCCACCAGGCAAAGCCTGGTGGGAGAGATTCCAGGAAGAGGGAACTGCATGCGCAAAGACTGTGTCGTGGGAAGCCTTGAAGGAAATGCAAGGAGACCTGTGTGCTGGAGCTGAGGGCTTGATGAGAGTATGAAATGAGATGAGAGAGGTAGGTGGAGCTAGATTTTGTGCAACACAAACCCCACACACACACACACACACACACACACAACCAAGACTAAACAGAATTCGAACATACTTTTCAGTAGTAAAATTAAAAAAAAATCTGGATAGTACCAGCATGGGTGAGAGTGTGGGAGACCAGAGTTCTTCTAGAATGCTGAGGGACATCTTTCTGGAGGACAACTTGGCAAAGTGTATTACAGGCCTTCCCAAAATACCCTTTAACACAACAGTTCTACTTCTAGCAATTTATACTAAGGAAATAATCAGATAGGGCATTAAGATAATGTTATTGATAGTGTCATCTCTGCATGAAAGAGAATGTCATAAATGGGAGGTTGTTACTTCTTTCCTTTTCTTGAAAGAATTCCTCTTAATTTTACTTTCTGAGTATGCAAAACCAATTTATTTATCTGAATAGATGTATTTTTTTCTGTTTAGATCCGTAACAAAATATCACAGTCTCGCCATTTTTTCGGGGGTGGGTGGGGTGAGGTGCACATTCCTTTTATTTCATCAGAAGAATCACATAATTAAATGCCAGTGGAAAGGCAGTGGGCTTACTCCTCACCATAAATAAAACATTGTTAGTTTAGTTAATATCTTAGTTGATTCCAAATATGATAAGGCCACTTGTTAAGAATGTATAGAGATTTAAAAAAAATGAATCCAAACCACATGTCTTGGTGGATCTCGCTATTTCAGGCGCTATACTAGAGTCACAAATCACTGCCTGTCTGTGGCAAGTATTTTCAGTAATACAACTTTGCTTTGTGGTAGCTTGGACACTGTGCTGCTCATACCTACAAGTGATATGGATAAGTTTTTCTGCTTCATACAATGTGGTGCCTCTGGCAGAGGGATTATAAGCCTGTGTGTCTATAATTACGACTTTTTAAAGTGAATTAAATGAGGTTCCATGCTTTTTGGAATATTGTCTAGAACTAGGGCTACCAACCGACACCCTAGAGTAGATACAATTATGTTAACATTCAGCACTGTGGGCCTTAACAGTTCTCCAGCAAACTGTAAATGAGCCTGACTCAACCCTAGGATTCAAGAACGTGGATTCTGCCTACTTCCAACATTTACCTAACTAGGAGACAAGAGATAACTTCTCAGAACCTGCTTCCGTATCTACAAATTGGAGATAATAACAGTATCCTTCCATCAGGTTATTTATGGGGATTTAATAAGCTAATACGTATAAAGAACTAAGAACCACCTCTGACTCCCTATAAGGTCCAAACAATGTCAGTTATCCCTATCCACAACAGAGAAATGCCATGAGAGATGAAAACTTTCCAAATTAAAAGAAGTTTTGAATCTACTGGGAGAAAAATGCTGTTATTTAAGAAAAGGGAGACATGTTTAAGTGTACACTTGAAATTCCTGCTTTGAGCAACCCAATGTTTTGTTGCTGGCCAAAAAGCGACAGAAGCAGACATGGGAGGAAGGGGGAAGCTATGGGAGGCATGCGGAGTATGAGAAGTGGCCAGGACTGACAATATTGTCCTGGTAAGGTGACCATGGGGGAGAGTTTGTGGAGGCAACTTTAAAGGAAGCAAGCTTTGAGTAGACATAAGAAGTGAATGGTTATCTTGGAAAAAGTCAGCTCTAGATAGCCCCGGGCTACATGATTTTCCAGTAAGCACAAGCCTCCAAAATCCTAGAGTCTTCTTTGGAAAAGTGGTCCCTCTTTAATCCACAAGGAATACATTCAAAGACCCCCAGTGGATGCCTAAAATCGTGGATTGTACCCAACCCTAAATATACCATGTTTTCTCCTATACGTACACACCTATCATAAAGTTTAACTTGTAAATTAGGCACAGTAAGAGATTAACAATAATAACTAATAATGAAATGGAACCATTATAACAATATACTGTAATAAAAGTTAAGTGAATGTAGTTTCTCTCTCTCTCTCAAAATGTCTTCTTGTACTATATTCACCCTCCTTGTGATGATGGGAGATGACACAATGCCTTCGTGATGAGATGAAGTGAGATGAATGACGTAGGCATTGTGATGTAGTGTTAGGCTACTACTGACCTTATGAAGATATGTAACAAGCATCTTATAGCTTCTCTTTGGCATATCTAAGTTACCAGCATCATTACTTTTGCACTTTGGGGCCATTATTAAACAAAATAGGGTTACTTGAACACAAGCACTGTGATATTGGGACAGTTGATCCGATAACTGAGATGGCTACTAAGTGACTAAGGGGCAGGGACCATATACAGCATGGAGACATGGAGAAAGGGATGAGCCACCTCTTGCAGGAAATGACATGAGATTTCATCACACTGCTCAAAGCAGCATGCAATTTAAAGTTTATGGATTGTTCATTTCTGGAATTTTCCATTTAATATTTCAGACCATGGTTGATGTCAGGTAACTGAAACCACAGAAAGTGAAACTCCAGATAAAGAGAGACTACTGTATTAGAGGGTCTATGTCTTCTTTTCCCTATGGTTATCTGACATCTTCCTTATGTGGCGATTCAGGGCACAGACCCTGAGATCAGAAATGCCTGGATTTATATGCTGACTGCCGTTCTCATAGCTGTGATTTTAGGCAAGTCAATTAACCTCCCTGGGTCATGGGTGATATTAATTACATCCACCTCGTTGAGCTGCTATGAAATGGAGATAATTTATGTAACATGTCAACACTGACTAGCACTTATTAGAATGCTATTATTATTCTTACTGATTTTTCTTTATTAATCCTCCATTACCTAGACCCCTCGCTATTTTTAATAGATGCTCAGCACTTGTCTGGGTTCTCTTTTTGCCTTATCAAAGTTGGGGCGCAGACAGCAACATCTTCCAACACTCTGGATCCTCTGCCACCATGACTCAAAAGTTAGTTGCTGAAATGGATGCCATGATAATTATACTGTACATCTACGCTGTCAAATGGAGCATTAACATTTTTGCAATGATGTCATGGCTGGTAGTATTTGAGAGCACCAGCTTTGGAGTCAGATGGACCTGGGTTCAAATCCTGACTCCGATATTTGAGTATACATGGCCTTAGACAACTTTGTCTCTATATGCCTCAGTTTCCTCATCTCTCGAATTGGGCTACAATATCTGCTGTGCTAGACATCTTCTATGTTCTTCATCAGATGTCGCTTTACCCTCCTCCCCTCTCTTCTGTGTCCCAAAAGGCATCGATAAGCACCCTTTCCCTCTGGCTTCCATATGGGGAGTACCAGATGGTCGGTTCACATACCTGACTCCCGGGAGGCCACACATTGGTTCAGACCTCATCAGATACAGCTCTAATGTCACTGCTGTGCACAGAAACTTGCCCATGGAATTAAGTCTGTATTTGTAGCCTATAATTTAGCATAGTTCTGACAGGAGCCTAACTTTTATTTCCTCTTATTTCTCTTGCTGCACTTTCATTCTGATGAAACCAAATCACCTGCTCATTACTTCCTGAACATGTCCATGCAATTCCCTTCCTCTGTGCCTCTGCTTCTGCTATTCTTTGTCAGGTCCTGACTGTACTCAACTAAATGCTATGCTTTGCTCGAGGCCTGGCTCAAACGATTTCAAGACATTTCCCTCCTCTACTCCCAAACACAGGAAATCCGTTCTTGGAAGAACTCCCACATCGCTGAATGTGTATCTTTCTTTCTGCACTTCAGCACTTCCTGTTTACATTTTAATTGCATATTTCTTCTGTTGTTTTCTAAGTTCTATGGGGAAATTTCTGTGATTTACTCATCCTGTGTTCCTCACCATTACTTGCCACAGACGCTACTCAATCAACACTTCCTGAATGACGTGTGCAGTTTTTTGATGGTGAATGGGGACCATAAACTGGTTGAAAGAGTGATGTGAACTAGTGTTATGGATGTATCTATAAACACTTTTTAACAAGCGCCTTTTTTGGGTGTTCTTCAGCTATCTAAGCATTGTGTTTCCTCACATTACTGCTCAGGTGGAAGAGAAATAAATGAATCTCTAATCTCTCTTTTAGATCGTTGCTACTTATAGTTCATAACAAAACACTGTCTAAAAAGGCTCACTACAGATAACCTTGAATAAATGATGATATTCCAGAACAGATGGCAGGCACTGGGGGAGGGGAAAGTATGAAAGGAGAGTAAAAGAAAATTTTTACTCTCTGCCAACCAGGAAAATAGAATACATCCTCTACATTGGTACCTTTGATTACCCTCATAACATCAGGACACTGTGATGAATTAATGTTTATGACAATAATAAATTCAGCCACGATATATTAAACTTGTACTATGTGTCCCAGCACTGCCTTGTGCTTTGGAGGACATCAAGGACTAGAGTCAGGGTCTCTGCCTCTATTTTATTGTTCAAATTTATGTGATCTAAACAAGATCTAACCATTACCATCCACAGCAAGGAGGTATAGAGATAGGTTCATTATTTGACAACTCTCTGCCCCTAAAGTCATTCATGACTTGAAAGTATTTTAACATAATTTGAGTCACGTTATGGTTGCCAGACTCTCCATGCCTGAGTTACTCTCTGGGAAGAAATAAGTTTCCTTTAAGGCAGCCGAGATAAAAATAGCTTACAAGAGACTTTGAGTTGGGGTCAGATATATTATCTCTTATGAAGTAAGTTTTGGCAGCTCCCTGCCTTCCTGACTCCAGACTGGCCTTTTTCTTCTATCCCTCATCTCGGAAACTCAAATTGACCCTGCTGGTCGTGGCCTTCTTAGTTAAGTGCTCAGAATGGTCTCCAATCTGATGCGTGGACTACAGAGGCACAGGAGGTCTGCTGGGGCTGCCGCTGGCAGGAGAGAGGAGCAGGTCGGGTTACCAAATACCCAGCAAATAAAGCACGTGTCCTGCTTTTCCCCTGGGCTTCCGTTTAACTAGGATTTAAAATTAGTTTACATAGTCTATGACTTGGAGATGAAGAAATAAAACTTCACAGTTTTAAAGGTCACTTAATTTACTGGTAACCACCCGATTCTTTCTGTCCTTGTTTGTTTTTCCAGCAACCCGCTTCACAGAAAGTGGGCTAAAATAGGCTAAATTGCTTAGTAGAGTGAGAGCACATAGTCGGCAAGCAAAAATATTAGGTATTGTACATAAAACTCATCACTTGCTACTCTGTGTCTCATTGTATTAACTCCTTGAAAGCAGGACATATATTTGAATCCTCCTTGATTACAACCTAGCACAAGGCAAAAATAGATTCTTTACTTCTGTTAAGTCTTTAATACTACCTAGTGACATATCCTAAGAAAAGTAATTTTTAATATTAAGTGTTATAAATTGTGAGTATCCCTCAGTTCAGGCACCAACCACTTCAGGAGAGGGGACCCTTCTATCCCTCCACCAGCGGGGCTCAGCTGCTTAGATCTGTGTTCAAAGCGGCTCAGGGAGGGCCTTGGTATTCTTTCACTTGTGAAAGTTTTTTTCGTTTCAGATGAACAGACATCAACTCTTGCAGCTGCTCTAATGCCCCTGTCTAAAGGAAAGTCATTCTAAAAATAGAGTCAAAGGGAACAAATGGTCTGCCTGATAGACTATTTTGAGGAGCAGGAGGTTGGAAGATTCAAAAAATGAAAGTATGTTATCAAGTAGAACGAGAAGCATATGAAGTTTGGAGAAGTTTTGAGGTGTGATTTTAACAAAAAGGCTCACTTTTATCAAAGTGGTCAAGGTCATGGCTATGTGCCACCCAGAGTTATTAAACACATAAAATTGCCAATATTAGATGCAACCTAATGTTTTAAAGTTTGAGATGATGCTTCCTATATGCAGCAAAGTCCTTGGTATCTTAGGACACAATTTTAAGTTTTCAGAGAAAACTACAGGCCTTTAAATTGGTGTCAGGGGCCTGTAAGTTTTCTAACTCTTCAGAGAACATTTAGCTCCCTTTGCTCTCAGGGATTTTTGGTATTACTGTGGTACAAAGTGAGCTGTAGCTAAATGCATAATGCTACCCTGGACTCCATCAATGAGCTCACGGCCTGAAGTCTTGCCTAGGAGTGTGTCTCATTCCTGTGGGCTTCTAATTTTCCCATCTCTCTCAGTAAACTGGGAGTGATCTAAATGAGGGTTAAGCAAGTCAAACAGCGGAATCAAATACACATGATTTGAGTGAACTGATTTTGAACGTGGAAGTCCCTAGTACAGAGCCACTATTAACTTTCTTAGTGTCTGTGCTTAAATAGAGTTTTTCATAATTATAGATGTAATTATACTGTATATACACTTATACCTATAGCTTTTTCACTTATTTCCTAGGTATTTTCACCCATATTATATTCATTGCATCTTTCAACTTACTTTGTCACAAAATATGCTCACATTTAAAAATGTAAATAACATAGAAGTGTACAAAGTAAAAATTAAAAGTCTCTTCTGTCTCCTGCACCAAAGAAGCACTAGTTCTATGTAGAGTCTTCTGGAGCATTTTATGTGTGAGGGTGTGTGTGCATGTCTATGTAAGCATGTTCCTGGATAGAATAACTTTTTTTTTTAATGTAAATGGGTCAGTCTAAACATACGGTTTGGCAACTTGCTTTTTTCACTTAACAATGTATTTTGAATTACCATATTTAGCAGGAAAAAAATACAGGATGCCTGGTTACATGTGAGTTTCAGATAAACAACACATTTTTTTAGTGTAAATACATCTCAAATATTGAGTGAGACATAATTATACTAAAATTGATTTTCTGTTAATCTAGCATTCAAATTGAACTGGGTGTCCTGTCTTATGTACCACAAACATGTTTCTATAATTGCGCATTTAGATGTACCTCCATTTGTTTAAGCTGGCATAGTGTTCCACATGCCTGCAGGGGGCCAGGCAATATCTCTTGCTAGTAGAATTAAGGGTAATTTTTCTCTTATTTTTTTCCCATTATCAGAAGTTTATCATTGTAAGTGATAAGAAGAGTAGATGCTGCTCTACTATTGGAAGGCCTCTTAGTCGACAGAGTACATTGACTGGCGGGGCCATGGAAGCCTGTGAGTGAGACTGTGGAACATCTAATTACTCTGCTTTCTAGAGGAAGAAGGCTCCAGGGCAATCCAAAAGGAAGCAGGCGAGGACAAGATCAGTATGGCATCTCAGAGGGTCCAATGCTCTAATGACATCCTCAAAATCTTCTAAGTCATCGTTTATGCCTGGGACTTATGGTGTGGGTGGGATCTTCTAGGTGGGATGCCCTGAGCCCAGACCAGGACTTATATGGCGCTCTAGGTTCCCTGTGGGCCCTGGCCTCTATTTCTTCCTTTGGGAGCAGTCTTGGACCCTTTACTCCCGATTCTCCACATGTGGGGTTGACTAGATGCCCTGAGGAGCTTGGGGGACTTCATGTCTATGGAGTCTTCTAGGGGCTCTGGGACCAGGACCCAGTTCCAGAAAGGAGGCTTGGCAAATAGCTCTTTTCCACAGTTCAACACAGTATTTCTTACGTAGAATTGCATGAGATTAGGCAGCCAATATGAGGCTGGCATGCTGATTTGAAAGGACTTGAATTGTTGCTACAGATTAGGTCCTGGCAAAAAATATATGTCCCCCCATCCCAACCCCAGGAGTGGCCCTGGAGAAAACTAGTGAGAGCAAGGACAAAGAAATGGGAAAGGTGGAGAAAGAAGGGTGCCAAGCTGACAAAGTGCCTGAAATAAACCAAGAAACTCAACTGAGAAGGATTTTAGTGAATGTCTAGTAATAATAATATATAATAAATGAGTTAATACTTACATAGCATCCTTATCACGACCAGGTACTTGAGAATTTTGCATACACTAACTTGTTTAATCCACATAACAACCCTAGGAGGTAGAAGCTACGATCACTCAAATTTACAAAAGATAAAAGGGGCAGGAAAGGAGAGAAAAGAGGAAGGAATGAAGAAAGAAAGAAAGGAAGAAAAGAAGGAAGGAAGAGATTGAGGCCCAGAGAAATTATGTCACTTACCCCAAATCGCACAGTAGCTAGGAAGTAGTAGAGTTGGGGTTTGGTTCATAGAGTCGACTCTAGGGTCTGTGGTCTGAAATGCCTGGTTATATGTGTCTAATATGGATTTTTAAGTTGTTGAATGTATGGCATATGATATGACCACTTCCCACTGCCCTCAACTTTCCAGCAAATTCTACTATGCTCATGAATGTTATGAAATAAACTTCTTATTTAAAAATTTTTGCTTTGTTTAAAAACTAGCATAGAGGCTGTTTCTTGTTTAGATATATAAAGTGAAGAAGCAGGAATACCTGGGCCAGCAGTGCATATGTGATCATAAGACTTTCTGGAGTCAAAAAAAATCTTTGGGAAGGCCTATATCTCAGTGAAGATATCAT
>NW_006494614.1:32796127-32833940 GCF_000325575.1 Pteropus alecto | reverse complement strand
CTCTGAGAGTTTAACTGAGAAGAGTTTAATGAAGGAGGGTGTGTGTGTGTGCAGAGTTAAGGAAACCAGCCGGGGAAGGTGAAGCATCCAGGGGCCAGCAAGAGAGAGAGGCCTTTACGCTGCTAGTGCTTAAGAGGCTAGAGGAGACCACTATGTTACTGGAGTGCACAGAACCTTGGAACTTCAGAAGGCTGCCTGCCTAGATGTAGAATGAAGAGCCATGCCAACAAAGGAAAGAAACAGAGGGAATGAAAATCTCTCCCTTTTTCTACTTCCACTTTCTGATTTCCTGCAGGTGTTTCCATTGGCCAAACCCAAACAAGAAGCCAGAAGGCAAGGACTGTGCTGATGTAATCTGTGAAGGTTAGCTTCCAAGAACCCAGAGCAGGCGGCAGAGGATGGAGAAGGAGAAGCAAAAAAAAAAAAAAAATTGCACAGAAACTGGTACTTTCACAAGCTCTGGAATTAAAGTTGGAGGTGCTAGAAAATTTCCCCAGGTTCTCAAGGAGGGGAACCCACATTGATATTAGGTTATATTTGTCATATTTGTCTTCTGCTATTTCTGCTGTGCGTGTGTGTGTGTGTGTGCGTGTGTGTGTGTGTGTGTGTGTGTGTGTGTGTGTGTGTGTAGAAAGATAGTAGGTTGGGTTTAGGGTCAGGCTCTGTCTAGGCTGGGCTTCAGATGTTCCTAGATCTCACTAAAAGTCCAGATATATCCTAGGGAGACTGAACTCTATGAAGGGATGTGCTTGGCCAACCCTGGGAGCCTGTGAAAATCCTGAGGTCTCTCTGTGAGGAGAACAGCTCTCGTGCCTGTCCAAGCCAGGGTGCCAGCCCCAGGGCTTGGCCTGAACCATCTGGCTTCCTGAGGCCAATGGCCAGGCATCACTCACCTCTCTGGTGTCTCACCCTCTCTGGACCAGGCCCACTGTTAGGGAGGCTCATTTCACTCAGATGCCAGCAATACTGATGAATGAGGCATCTGCAGATTATTTCTGAGTGTCGAAGTGTTCTCCAGAACTCTACACAGCTCATGTAAGGGACACTACTTTATGACTCATTCTTTTTTAAAAGTTGTATAATGTCATTTGTAATCTTCATGCCATGTAAGTGACACATAATTCTCATTTGACTGGTTATTTTAGGTGAAATCTTCATCAGAAATAGTGATCGCTTTTATGTTTCGCTAATTTTAAGGCAAAAGAAAATTTTGGGGGAGGGGGATGTTTTCTTTTAGAATAAATTCTTCTTGCACAGGTTTTTATTTATTAATCCTAAAAGTCCAAACAAGATCTACTTATTTAGACTTTAAGTAATGTCATTTGAAATCAGAATTGCTACCTCTTGGAATAGGGTCAATATTATCAGAATAAAATGTGACTGCCACCTTGTGGTTTTCCCTTTAACATGTAAACCTGAAAATTGGAATAGAGAAAACAGTTAACAGCTTTTAGGAAGCAAACTGTTAAGGCTGTAGCGACTCATTTGCAGGAAATTATTTTACCATAAAACATCAGGTGTGTCTTGGACATCCTGTCTTTGGAGGCAGAGATGATGATTTCCTCCTTGAGAATGGAGAGATGAAGGATTTAGATGAGTGATGATGATGTGTTGATATGGATTTTGTGGGGCAGGCTTAGTCCAGACTCCAGTGGCAGTATTGGAGTCTTGTGGCTTTGCTGAACTTTCTGCTGTTACTTCAACTAATCCATGTAAGTGGGTGTTTCATTTGATTCTGATCTTAGCTTCAGTTTGATACAGTGAGAAATCCATGGCTAGTGGGATGTTTGTGATAATTTGTTATAATGTGATGCTATACTGCAATCTATGAGGTTATCTTCAAAATGCTTGAAGTGTCACTTCATTCTTAGCTTTATCGGAGAAGGAGTGTTGGCCCTTTATGTTAGGTATTTCTTGCCTTTTTTTTTTTTTTTTTTAATGCCTTTGTTTTTCAGTGCTTCTTGTCATCCTGGCTTTGGCTCGGTGGTTATTTTAAGGGAACTGTTGTTCAAATGCTTCTCAGTTAACAAACCCAGCCTCTCAGTATCATCTCCCAGGCCCGGGGACCTCCCAGGGGACAGGGGAGTGCAGATCAGGCCACAGGAGCTAGAAGAGAGAAGATGAGAGGACCAGGTGTTCTGAAATGCCGTCCCACTAAAACCATCCATGTGAAGGATAAATTCCAGCAAACATACCATTCAACGCACTGTTGAGCTTCCAAGATATTAAGACAATCCCTAAGGGCTGATATCTTAAAAATAAAAACAAAGCAGAAACTAGCATGCAAGCCAGGACCGCCCTGGGAGCCAACGCTAAACCTCTCTGTTGTGCTATTATGCATGCTTCCTACACATGAGTCATCTCTGACAATGTCTGTAAATAAAAAAAGTCAATAAAATGTAGAAGCCTTTTTGGCTCATACATGATTATCTTCCCCGCCATGTGAATGCTTTGTGGGGAGAATAACCGTGGCTTCAGTGACATGGTAGCGAAGGAATTCTATAGTGTACATGAAATGCATTCGCTCCAAATTCTCACTCTTGGCTCAGTTTGGTCATCTGCTCTGTCTTAGAAGTCCTAATTACATGAACCTCCTTGATCTTTGTGCAAAACAAAACATACTAGACAATGATCCAGAGCATCCGCCTCTGGCCACCCTGCATTTCACACAGAGCCTGCTGTAACTGCTTCTCCACCAGCCACTTCTGCGAATGAGGCTCTCTGTTCTTGCTGTATAGACTCAAACCACCACACCCTTCCTCGCTCTCTTCTGTCAAGCTACTTTCTCCTTTCTTCAGCTGCAGCCCTACATTTACTGTAGTATTTATTATTTGTTTGGCATCTAAGATGTGGTTCTGTTATATTTTTCTTGATAAAAATTCATATTTTGTTTGTTTCCAGGTTACAGAGTCCCACTGATTGAGCTGCCTGTCTCTTTCCCATTCATAGGCCATGTTGTTTTTTAATGTATGGTATTATAAAATGTGAGGTGTTTATTTTTAGTAATATATATGTGTATATGTATATATATTTATATTAAGTTTTGGTGGAAACACTGGACTAAGAATTAGAGCTTCGGGGATGAAGGACCATGGGCAGGGGGATGGGAGAGCAGGCTTGGGTCTATACAAAGTGGGGAAGCTAAGTCTGAGGATCACATCTCACCCAACCCATCCCCGCAGCCAGGACACCTGAAGAGGTCACATTCTCAGTGAAAAGGTAGGCTGGGAAAAATTTGCCTTACCGCAAAAGGCACCACCACCAACAACCAAAAAAACAAAACAAAACAAAACAAAACAAATCATGTTAGCAGAAAACAAGATGATAACAATAATAATTTCCTCTCTGACGATCTGTAGTCAAAACAAAACATAAAAATAAAAAAGAGATTTCTCTTTCAGAAATCGGAGATTCCAATTCACACTACCTGCTCAGTCGGGAACACCTCACACCTAGAAATCAAGTCACTCCAGGATAGTGGCACCTCTGGTACACATACACATCCTCTCTGGGTAGAAATACTCTCCACCAAGGTCCTATAGTTAATGAAATATCAGCTCATAATAAAAAAGATTACCAAACGTTTTAGGAATTAAGACACCATGAGTGAGACTCAGTAGAACCACAAAAAATAGTTCTAGATGCCTGTAAGATTTCAGATGTTGGAATGATCAGATATAGAACATGGAATAATTATTCGTGAAATACATACTTACAGAGACAGAACGTATTTTCGTGTATCACATTTTAAAATAACTGTTTTCCAATTGAAAAGATAGAACCCAAATCCTGGACAATAATAGTACATCAGCTGGGAAGCAGCAATTGGAGTTAAAGCATTTTAACATCCTTGTATTGTTAGGGAGTGGAATGAACATATTTTATTTTACTTAGAGCTTAGTTAAATTTAAAAAATAACCATTAAAAGGATAAAAATAGAATGTATAATGTACAAACAGTAGAGTGAAAAGAATAGTACAAAAGACCTCAGAGAGAAAAAAAGAAACAAATGAAAAGCATAACAAAGAGATCACAAAATAAGATGGCAGAAATAAATACAAATTTATTAGTAATCACAACAAAGTATACCATTCTTTTAAAACCTCAAAAATATTGTTTCTAATTATGAAAGTGCCTCCACCCTCCTTGTGTGTGGTCTGGGAGCAGGCCGCACAGATGGTGATGCAGGAGCAGTGGCGGCTTCCTCCTGCACCCTGGTCTGTCACCCCGGCAGTCTCCTCAGGAGCTGCCACCACCTCAAGGTGTCTGGCCTGAGGCAGCCGTAAACCAGTGTCTGAGGTATTCATCTCGATGGCAGACAACTTGGCAAATATTTCTCTACTACAGCATCTCTTAGAATGATTATTTCCTAGGCTAAATCTGTATTCAGCATAAAAAAGGGAACTGTGCTTCTGAGGGAAACAAAGACAGCTGAGGCATGGAACTTTGTTTCCAAGGAGGAGATTAAACAGACAGATGCAGAGCCACCGCCAGAACAAAAAGAATGTGAAGAATCCTTCCAAGTCTGAGAGCAAATCTCATTCTGGAGCAGATGATAGAAATGACAAGACAGTAAATCATCAACAAGTGGAAGGACTACATGCTGGCTATCTAGAAAGCCAGGAAAAAGTAGAAGAAAACCTTAAGTAATCTTTTCTTCTAAAAAGTCTCTAAAAGAAAGAGAATTAAGAAAAGAATTGAGAACTTAGAAAAATATTCCCAGAGCTTTTACACGGATTTTAACACAAAGTAAGCAATGCTTTGCTGATGCTCTTCCCTTTAACTCTTTCTATAATGCTTCTAATAAAACGGACAAGGACAGTGTATCCAAGTTTAAAGCAGAAATGAGAAGTACAGCCCACTCCATTTTAATGAACTCACTTTAGTTCCCAGAGACTTCAGCGGTCACCATGTGTATCCTGGGAATCAGTCCGAAATACCCGCTAAAGAGCAAGGCTGCCACCAGCTGGCGGACCATGTTCGTTCCTGCTCTGCTGTCCAGCTAAATATAACCGACTTACGCATTTTTAGCGCTTAACTCTCAAAAATTTCATCTCTTTTGAAATGGTATCTTGAATCTAAAACCAGACTTTAAACATACCAACTCGCTTTGCCTGTTACTATTTCCCACCGAATAAATGGAGCTCAATTTGCCCCCATTCTTGACTTTTTTTGAGAGCGAGGTTCAGTAACTGTACAACATCTAGTTAACCATTGGATGAGTTGAGAGTCTTCCCAGTGTAAGGTAAAAAATTCAACTCAAATTGGCTTATATCCAAAAATCTGAATTTACTTGCTCCTGCATCTAGGAAGTCCCGCTGCGGAACAGGTCTCAGAGATACCCAGCACTCAAGTAATGTGCGGTAGGACGAGATGGGGAGCCAAAGCAAGGTTTGCTTTGTGGTTCCCTTTCTCTCACACTCAGCACTCTCACTGATTCAGAGGCAGCCTCTCCCCGCAGAAGGATGAGCATTGTTCCCGGAGGAATGCAACGAGAAAGAAGTGGTCAGTGTTCATCTTGCAAATTTCTAAACACGTTTTGAAAATCTCAGAGATTTTGAAAGACAGAGCTTTGGATCTGGAAAAGCAGAAACTTTTGAAAGAAAAAAGATTTCTGAGACTCAAAAGAGCTAATCTCTGAAAGAGTCAGGGGAGTAGAGTCTGTGCCTTAACAATGTGTGAAAGAAGAAATAGTTGACCCTGGCCCTGCAGACTAAATTAGGAATGTCCAGATGTGTACTTGGGAGGAGGAATGGATGGTGCGTGATCTGGAAGGAGGCTGGCTGGTGATCCTATGAAGGGAAACGTGCACCCGGAGGGGCCGTCCCAAGAAGAAATGGGGTCGGCATTGGGAGACTACAGGCTTCTGCTCCCTCAGGATCTGAGACTAAGTACCTGGATCGAATCTCCCACTGAAAAGAAAATACATATATTTTGAACAATCTTTTTAAAATAATCGATGACCTGGAAGAAAGTACAAGATATTCGGGACAAAAGATACAACAGAAACGCAGAGTGATAAGTACACAGAAGCTGCTCTTATCAAACAAGTAAATGTGAGTTTTGAGTTTTAAAGGACTTGCTAGTTACAGGGTACAAGAGAAGAAGCTCCATAATATAGGAGACATCACCCTACAAAGCTGGGATCCCTAAAGAGCCACACTCCTTCCAGAACCAGCTACATAATTCATGGGTCCCACTGCAAAATGAAAATGTGGGGCTCTTTGTTCAAAATTCCTAAGAATTTCAAGATGCGGACAGCAGCGCATTAAGCCAAGTAAGGGCTCTTCTGAGCTCATTGCCCTGTGTAACCCCACGTGAAAGGGCCACCTAGATGTGAACCTGGTTCCCACCAACTCCAGCAGACTACCTTTCTAAACATCCACAAGCTAGCCTTCATGTGGTTTTGCAACCTAAATTCATACTATCTGGGTCACCCCAAAATACCTCCTGCCAAGAATTTAGTGTAAAGGAGACTTGGGTTGATAGTGCCAAAAAAGAGCTGGATTGAAGTAAAGACAAGTCCTCTCTAGTGGAAACCTGCTTCAATCCAAGGACCAAATCAATCCTCCCACTTAAATTTCCACGTAAAAACAGTTCATAGTCATAGACATGGAATACATAAAGAAGCAAGTCACTGTGAGCAAGAACCAACAGAAACAAGGAGACAGTAAAAAAAAGACTTAAAAAGACTTTTATTATTACTCTTATCAGGCACAGCTTATTAAAAAGCAATATAATATGTTTTTAAAAATTAAGGTCCTGGTGTGACACTGCACTGTAGTTTTGAGAGATGTCACAATTAGAAGAAACTGGGTAAAGGATTCATGGGATTGCTCTGTATAATTCCTTACAACTACGTGTGACTACAATTATCAAAAAAAAAATTTTTGGTGAAAATTTCAAGGAGAAGCTAGAAAATAAGAACAGTGAGTAGGATTACAAAAAGGATGAATATGTACACTTTTTTAGAAAAGTAAAAAAAAATTCTAGATATGGAAAAAAAGAAACTTACAGGCTGAAAAAAATTAGTGAACTAGAAGAATACGCCAAAGAAATTTTCCAGAATGCAGCACGGAGGGAAGAGATTGGTGGAAAACCCGTCAGACAGGTTAAGAGACAAATAGGACAGAGTGAGTACATCTAACTCATTAGAGTTCTTGTCGAAGAGGAGAAAGTTAAAATGGAAAAGATGAAAGCCCTGAAAAGATGACAGCTGAGAGTTTTCCACAACTGGGGAAGGACACTAATCCATGCCGAACATGTCATAATACAAAATATCCATTAACAAAGTAGCTACAGTGGAAAGGGGATTACTTTCAAAGAAACAAAATTAAGCCACCGACTCTTTTACTATACATTTAGAACCTTCTCCCACACACTGAAAACCTCTCAATGGTTCCCTGTCAGTTTCTGCATAGAGGCCAAAATATTTCGCGCAGCCTACAATGCCATGCCTTAGAGTCTACTTCAGGAGCCACTGTTCCTTCAGCAATCTGTGCTCCATGGTTTTCTTTTATAACTGCTATATTCCCTCCTGGCTGGGGACTTCAGACATGACATTTCCTCAGCCTAAATCACTTCTCACTCCCCTGCTCCTTCACCTGGTCAGCAGCTTCTCATCCTGTAGGGTAGAGGTCCCCAACCCTCAGGCCACGGACCAGTACCGGTGCATGACCTGTTTAGGAACCGGGCCGCACAGCAGGAGGTGGACAGCGGGGTGAGCGAGAGAAGCTTCATCTGAATTTGCAGCCACTCCACAGCATCAGCGTCACCGCCTCAGCTCCACCTCAGATCATTAGGCATTAGATTCCCATAGGAACACTGAGCCCCGGTACCAAAAAGGTTGGGAACCGCTGCTGTAGGGCTTAGATAAAATGTCCCTTTCTTGGGAAGTGTAGTGGACATGTGTTAGAGTTTGTCTTTGTTTTTTGTTTGTTTTACCACCCAACATCTGACCTCTACCTCCTACTCAAGGAACGGTTCTTAAGAATTATTCTCTTTGACTGATAAGGCTTGAAACTTAATATTCAGATTAACTATCAAAGTATTCAACATATACAATAAGACTATATACACATGAAACTTATTTTCTGGTGTGGCTTAGTGAAATGTGCCATTACTGAATTTGAGAGTTTTGCATTTTTTTATTCAGAAAAACATATTTGTCTTATCTGAAGGACTATCTCTAAGTATTCTAAATTCCAATTTAAATTCAGTTAGAGTTAAGTATTCATGTGAAATACCTTTCTAAAACTACAAAGCAACTTTTAAGAAAATAGGATCAAAAAGTCTCTCTTCCTTTTGCATGTACAAAAGGCGGAAAAGTACCTTATTCATGAGAACACGCCATGGTCTTATTGTTTCTCGGTGTTGAAGTACTATAATCAATCATTCCTCAAAGCAAGATGACTCAGCCTTCAAATATATATGGGTTTGGCTCAAGGACAAAGATCTTTGTTTGGGGTGCTCTGGGAGCATTCGGTACATTTTCAAATGGAGAGTAATAGGAAGAATTATTCGTTTAAATGACACTTTTAATCAGAAGCCTGAGATAGAGAGACCTATTAGTCATCAAATCTTTTTTACCCCCCTTACCTTTATTAAGATGTCTACCGAAAAGGCAACTTCAAGAGCAACTTCTAAAAGATCATGTTTAAAATAATGAATATTAATTTGATGTTTCAATCCAAGAAGGTATAAAAACAAACCAAAACATGGACCATGATCTCCCCATCCACTTAACACACTTACGAATTTATCTGTACAGAACTGTACAAAATGAAGAGCGCCCTGTTGCTAAAGCTCTGTGTTACTTTCTGTATTATCTCTTCTGGGTCCCCTACACCTTTCACACATGTTAGTAAATAAACCCTCCTGGAATTAACCTAACTTGGGCATGCAACCTGTTTCCTGTTGGGACCCTTCCTGAAACGCTTTCCAGCCTCTCCAGGACTCTGTGGAAACTCTATGACAATAAGAACCCACATTTCTTGCTTTTGATTCTCTCTTACAAAGCTCTGTGCTTAGGGGATAAATGTTCAATAAAGGATGGGTTAGTTCTAAGAAAAAACAAAAAAGGATAGGTTAGTTCTCATGAGGAACCAACTCCTGTCTCTATGGTTCCCTTATAGTTTGCTGCATGAAATTGGGGCAACTATGAGGAATTATTGAGAATGTTTCATGGGACCTAGAAGGGCCAGCGTAGCCCCTGAGCAGCTAACTTTATACCTCTAAAGTGGACATGTGCCACGTCTCCATTGAGGTAAGCCACTTTTACAAACGACCTCAAAATTCCCTTCTTTCTTTACTGGCATGTTCACTGCAGGAAAATTCATTATTCAAAGGATTCAAAGCAAATCTTACCTTTGACCTTTAGTTTCTACTCTTCTGGTAAAATTCCAAAGGAACCTTCCTTGCTGGATACTTTATTCTGTGCCTGTTAGATTAGGAGCAACCAGGGGACTGACTGCTACATCTGCTGAAACACCAGAGCTCCAAGTATCCTGTGCAGGTAATGCTGCTCTGCCCTGCCCTCTAGTGGCATAAAGGTGCTAGAACAGTGGCTCCTCTGCCTTCCAGCCACAAGAGGCTGCCAAAGATGAAATCCTTTGCTATTTCTTAGTAAAAGAGTTCCTGCTAGAGTTCTTGCTTGATGCAGCTTTCTTGCCAGGAGAGGATCAACTTTAACGGACAGAAGCTGTCTTGGACACTAGTTTAAGTCAAAATGCCTAAGAAATGTAGGACATCCTGCTGCACGAAACATGCCCCTTCGGCAGTAACAATTATGGGATCCATCCCCTTTGTCATTCAGCTCACTGGAGGAAGGATTGCCAGCTGTCAGAGAGATGTGGCAGGGCCACATTCCCCTCTTCACCATCACCTGTATCTTTCTCTACCTTCCTCTCGCAGTCTCTCCTGATGGAAAAGATATTAGTCAGTCAGGGAGAAGGAGGGAGAAGGAGGGAGAAAGAGGGAGAGAAAGAGAGAGAGCAGTGTGGGAGAGAGGTGAAGGGAGGGAGGAAAAGAGGGAGAGAGAGAGAGAGAGAGAGACTGAGAGAGAGAGAGAGAGAGAGAGAACTCTAATTGTCTCTGCCTTTTTTGCTCTATTCAGGTTCTCAGTGGGCTGGATAATGTCCACCCACATGGGTAGGACAATCTGTTTTACTCAGTTCACCAACTCAAACGCTTTTTTTTTCTAAAAACATCGTCACAGACACCCAGAAATAATGTTTAACCATATTATCTGTGCATCCCATGACCCAGTCAAGTTGACACATACAATTAGCCATCACAGGGAAAAATTATTTGAAGGACAAAGTAACGTGACAAAATTGAGTAATGTGTTAGCATAATAATGAAAGGAGGTAAATGGTAGCAACAGAAAGATTTGTCAGTCTCGCAGATGCTCTAAGATTCAAAATTGTTAACTGTTACCACACGCATTTCATAAGAAAGCATAGTAGGGCTTGCCACCAGAAGTCCAAGATGAAGCCAAGAGGGTGCTTCAGAGGCTGGAGCTTCTCACTCTGCTGTTTGGAGTTGAGGCTGGGACCCCCAGGGAAGGGCAGAGCAATACACAGAGCATCCCGAAGGGAGGACACAAGACAGACCAAAGGGAAGAACTGTCAGATGCCCAGCTGGAGGGGAGTTCTAGAGATTGAAATGTTACTCATGAGAACAGTAATAAGAAATATTTTTGAAGCATTCTCTAGCCTGTGCATTTTTATTTTAATATTATTTTCTTTGGGATGACAGATTTTACCTACAAACCACTCCAAGCATGAAGATGTAAGTAAAAATTACACAGAAGTTTCAATTCATGCCTGGTACTCAAGAGAAGACAGTGATGATACCCATATCCTTATGAGGTATCATCAGTGTATAACTCAGTAGGACTCCACCCTGATTTCACACTAGAATGATATAGAGAATCCTCAAAAATTAAATCAGAATGAAGGCATGGTGGTGGTGCTGGACATTTGTGTGTTTCAGAAGCTTCCCAAGAGATCCGAAGGTGTAGCCAGGATGGAGAACCCCTGTGTTAGCATGCAGCACTCCAGGCACACAGTGGGATGAAGTCAAGGGTTGAAGGGACATGGAAGTGTAAAAGTCTGCCCAGCATTTAGCTCTTTGTTCCTTATAACTTTCTTTGAACTTCTCCAGAGAAAGCCCTTGAAAACTGGAGTGGTCTGCTCCGCCCTCTAGTGGTGGCCATGCTCCAGCACACCTTCAAATAATATCTGGAAATTATTACCACGTAAAAGCTCTCTAGAACGGTATTGAAACGCCAGCCTGTATAATAACTTGTGTATTACACAACCAGTTGTTAGCTCAGCCTCCTTTTGCTATTTTTCTATGAGAGGTTTGTGATTCTTTCGTCGAGGGTCTGTAGTCATATTCAGTAGAAGGACCTCCCCGGAAGGGAGTTAGCGGGTTAAAGCACAGAGTCCTCACCAGTGTAAGTATTGGGGTCCCAGCAGCATCTCAAAGGCCACTCCAAATGTTTTCTTTCTTCTGCACCCCAGATATTTCCTCCTATGGTATAGGGGCACCTGTGCATATCAGGTTTGGCAAGGCTCCAGGTATTACAGTCCCTTAGAGTAAATATTCAAATAAAATTCTATGATGATAATCCAATGTACCCCAATACAACTGATCTGCCATGTGTCTGAAGTATTTAATCAAGCCTCATCAAGTTAAAGAAAGTTACTTTGTTTCTGATAGTGGTGTTGATAGTGGTGGTAGTGTGGTAATTTTTGTTTCTGATAGTGTTGTTGATAGTGGTGGTAGTGTGGTAATTTTTTTGTTTGTTGGATTTTTAATTCAGTCATGACAGTAGAAAACTGTTGCTGGGGCTTTGGGGAAAAAAATCCAGAATATCACTGAAACAGCTTTATGGAACTAACCACATAAAACATGTTGAGAAGGGAAATAGACATTGTGATTCTGATCTGACCTTTTTTTTTTTTTTTTAGACAGGGCCTATGCAGAAGATGAGGAACAGATGGGGAAGAAACGTAGCATCTGCAAAGAGAGTATGCCCACCACCTGTAAACAGCACTGGTTCCTTGGGACTGCATTTTATTGGCAAGTTGCAAACACTTTCTCCAAACTGCAGGCACAATTTTGAGTCCTGATAACTCATGAAGCAATTTGTCGTCACAGTTTCTTTTACAAAATGATGATGTTTAAGAACATCTTGTAATTAGGACAGAGGAAAACAGTCTTTATTCTATGAGCTGAGAATAGGTTGCAAGTCTGAGCTCTAATTAACCCGGTGGTTGATTCATTATTGTCAACGAAGACGTTAAAGCACCTCCACAGTAACATTTTGCACGGGGCTTTTTTGGTAACAATCCCATAGGCCACTTGGGCAAATCCATACCCTAATCCAGTCTGATGAAATGTGTAACTGTTAACTGGCTTCTTCTCACCTCAAACCCTTTTGCCAGCTAATGTATACAGAGAGGCCCCTGGAAACAGGTAAGTAAGTGTTCACAGATAAAAGTATTAGACTATACACTTTGAACAAGTATCAGTAGCAAAGCTTAAAGAGAAGCTCTATTTTCTTTCTTTAGAAAAAAAAAACTATCTATCTATTTATTTATTTAGAACATCCTTTTATTTATTTATTTTTAATTTTAAAAATTTTTCCCCCTCCCCCTCTCTCCTCCCCTCTGGTAACCACTAGTCCACTGTCTATGTCCATGAGTCTCTGTTTGTCCTGTTCATTCGTTGCTGAGGTAGCTGTATTTTCAGCGCTAGATCACAATAGACTTCTTCCGAGCCCCAGAGAGCTAGAGTCAGGACTGGCTGCCGGGGAACTCTGGTTCCACATTATGGGTTTTTAGCAGTTACCGCCTTGACTGAAATGCTAATTGTGAAAAAAAAAATCTCCTTGGGAACCTTTGGGGTTCCACTCTGTCCCAGGCCCAAGGAGGTTAAAATGTTATGACATTTATGAAGTCCCTTTCTGGTAAAACTCCATAACCCTGTGAAAAAGTGTCAGAAGAGATTAATTAATGAAAAAAGAGAACTTTACCTTGTACCTCAAAGTTGAAGCCTGGAATAGGAGTAGAAAATTAACCTTAGTCACTCCATTCTTGACATCATTTATTGAAGAGACTGTCCTTTCCACTTCGTCTATTCTTTTTTTTTTTCTTAAATTAATTTTTTATGAATTAACATCCTTAGTTCATTCTTGATAACATATTAAACACACACACACACGCACACATATACCCCTTTAAATCTCTCTAGCAGAGTATGTTTCCTTTCTGATGTTTCTTTACGTGTAGGCAGGTTGAGGAGAGAAAAAATTGTCTAAGTGGAGGGAATAGGCTGTATTTAAGAACTTAATTTTTTTCCAAAGGCATATATCTGGATATAGCATGACTCTGACCTCCATAGTTAATCAGAAAGTTTGGGGCAAACCCACATTACAGCTGCCATCCTCAGCACCTCCCTTATCCCCTTGACCAGAGTCCCCGCCTCTCATTCCTTACTTCCTTCTACTGCCTTTCGTTATTGTTCTCTTGAAGCAAAGATAACTTTGGAATCATTTCCCCTCCCTATCTGCTTCTTGTAGGTCGTGACTGGTAAGAAGGGGTTGGAAAAGATACCACACGGATAATCTAGCTTTGAGTTTGGGAGATTCTCTCTTAACGCTGCTGCCTGTCAAAGAATCTCAAGAGATCTTCCATTTCCTGCCCACCCTTTAATCTTGTTGTGAGATAGGCGAAGGTCAGACGTGATTATTTTCCATTTTAATATGTGGGTTATTGAGGCTAAAATTCTGAACAGAGTTGGCCCTGAGCGAAATCGTGAAACAGGTACTTGCTATCTTCCTTCACTTTTTAGCTTCAGTTTTTTTCTCCTCTTTAATTCCTCCCACCCCCACCCCCCCCCCCCCCCCCCCCCCCCCGCCACTACTAATGTATTTTTCCCCCACACACACACACACACACACACACACACTTCCACTCCTGACTTACGGATGTTGCCATTTCCCCTTAAGAACTGGATCTCTGAAGGTGGGGCGTCTCCTCCCACACACTCCTGGCGTGCACCCGGGGCCTGGCGCACCCGGGGTATGGGCGGTGGCTCCACCTGGGGTGGGAACCCAGGAACTTTTGCATGTAAAGCAGACGTGCTAAACAGTACACTATGGAGCCACCCCCACTTGTTAGCTTCTTTCTCTCCCCTCCTTTTGGTTCCTTTTCCTTTCTTGCTTATTCAGTGCAGAACCTTCAAAGAGAAAATTCTCAGCTAGTTCTCATCCTTTCCACCTTCCACCTCTTTACTTGATTATCAGTAAGGTGCTGAGGCACACTGCATTTTTACCAAGGGGTCTTAATTCCCAGCAGTGACAAGCTGGTGGGCAAGGACCCTCTCTGTCCCCTGAGATCACGCTACTGTAGAGGCTGCCTTGGGATAGATAAGGTTATATTCTCCCTGAAGTCAGTCACTCTAACAACCTGTCCTAGGACTCCTCTCCACCACCAGTATAACCTGCAAAGTAGATTTTCTTTAAACAGGAGGTTGACAATAGCTACCGGTTGTGACATTTCTCTAAATTTGCTTTCTGATCTCACAGGGATTTCTTACTGCTTTAATCAAACAGTTTGTTTTCACAGGACTCAACATTTGTTTCAGACATATTTTTTTTTGGATTGGTTTAAATTAAGAAATAAGCCTAGGGATGCAAAGATCTGGGTTCTCATTCTTATTTGCCTCTTGGTAGCTGTGTGACTTTGAGCAAGGTGTGTCCATTCATTCTACAAAAGTGAGAGTGCCTGCTCTGTGCCAGGCACTGGGATAGAATTGTGAGGAAGACATAGGAAATCAGCTGAAGAAACAGGCCATTTCGATTTGCTCTAAAGGAGGTTTGTCCATGACACCCAACTACAGAGAGGAAAGATCTTTTAAGTCTGTTTGAAGGACAGGAAGACCTTCACAAAACAGAATTTCAGCTCTTGTGCTGTATAACACTCTGTCACCTGAACCAGACACACAAGATTTTTGAGAGCACCTTATTGGTGCTCTCAAATATTTGAAAATTATACATTTCATTTCTATTGATGGTGATATTCAATCATGCATATGTGACTTTCAAAGTTTTAAGTTAACAAATATCTCTATCTCCCAAATAATAGACTTTAGAATGTTCTGTGATCTCTTCCATTTTGTTTTGATTCCATCCTATTTTTATAACCATAAATCAATCATTATTATGTTGTTTTATATAATCAAGGCCTATTTAGAATTATCTAAGTAATTTCTTTGCTTACTATATCTTTTTGTATCTTACACCTTCCTTCTGAGTTCAATTTTGTTCTCCGTGAAGTAACAGGGTCTGTTAGGAGTGTGCTCTCAATTACTATTATTATTTTAATGAAAGTTTAGTGGGATGTAGAATTTTAGGTTGATGATTATCTTCTCTCAGCACCTTGAAGATATTAATACATTGTCTTCTGGCAGTGTTGCTACTGAGAATGTATTTATTTATTTATTTGTTTGTTTGTTTGTTTGTTTTAAATTGAGATACAATTGACATTTTAGTTTTCTTATTTATTTGTTTGTTTGTTTATTTATTTATTTTAAATTGAGGTACAATTGACATTTTAGTTTTTGGTATACAACATAATGATTGAAATATTTCTATACATTGCAAAACGATCACCACAAGAAGTCCAGTTAATATCTATCAACATGCAAAGTTACAAAATTTTTTTTCTGATGAGAACTTCTAAGATTTACTCTCTTAGCAACTTTCAAGTACACAATACAGTATTATTAATTATAGTCTCCATGCTGTACATTACATCCTCAGGACTTATTTATTTTGTAATTTATTTTATAATTTTGACCACCTTCACCCATTCTACATCCCTCCACCCCTGCCTCTGGCAACCACCAATATGTTCTCTGTATTTATGAGTTCAGTTTTTTGTTATTTGTTTTTGTTTTTTTTTAGGTTCTATGTATAAGTGAGATCATACAGTAATTGTTTTTCTCTGTCTGACTTATTTCACTTGGCAAAATGCTCTCAAAGTCCATCCATGTTGTCTCAAATGGCAAGATTTCCTTTTTTATATATAGTGAATAATATTCCATTGTATATGTGTGTATATATGTGTATATATATGTGTGTATGATATATATATATATCATACACACATATATATGATATATATGTCATACACACACACACACACACATATATATATATATATGTCATTTTTAAGTCCATTCATCCATTAATGAACACTTTCATTGTTTCCACTGGCTATTGTAAATAATGCTGCTATGAACATGGGTGACATAGATCTTTTTGAATTAGTGTTTTCATTTTCTTTGAATAAATACCCAGAGGTAGAATTGCTGGATCATATGGTAGTTCTATTTTTAAGTTTTGAGGACTCTCCATACTGTTTACCATTGTGGCTGCACCAATTGACATTCCCACTGATAGCACACAAGGGTTCCCTTTTCTTCACACTCTGAGAATTTTTACATCAACATATTACTTATTCATTTTATGTAACCTGAGTTTTCTCTCTGACTTTTGCTTGGTAAGACCTTTGTCTTTGATATTCTGTTTCATTACAGTGTGTTTAAGAACAGATTTAATTTTATTTATCTTGATCAGAATTTTTGAACTTTCTGAATCTGATGACTTATGTGTTTTACAAATTTTGGAAAAGTCTTAGTCATTATATCTCCCAATATTGCTTCTTCTTTACTTTTTAAATACATTTTCCTTCTGGAACTCCTATTAGATATCTTTTCATCTTATCCTCAATGTCTCTTCATCAATCTTTTCATTTTTCATCTCTTAACCTCTCTGTGATTTCTGCTCAGATCTATCTTCCAGTTTGCTACTGCTCACTTAGCTCTTTCTAATCTGTCTATTGAGTTTTTAATTTCGATGAATGCATTTTTCATTTCTCTGTATCGTATTTGTTTACTTTTTGTCATTTTTGCAATTTTATTCCCCCCCCCCTTTTTTTAAATCAATTTATGTCTTGAATTCTTAGGCATCTTGTTTGAGGCATCTGCTGACTCTGCTCCCTGAAGCTTATGTATTTTATTATTTTAGATTGTGAATTTACATCCAGTGAGCCTTTATCTGTGAGGATCTTGTGAGGTTTGGATTAGATGTGTGGTCCTTCAGCAAGGTTTTACATTTGCCTCTGTCAAATAGGCAGAGGTAAAAAACTGGGATCAGGTTTTACATGAATTGCTCAGACTGGGACTTCTTAAACCACAAGTGCGAGCCCCAAACTGATGTGAGGGCAGTTCTTGATTGTGCATTCTCAGAAGAGACTTTCTTTTTCCTCCCTCAGAACCCAGACTGAAGTAAACAAACTTCCTGTCATCTTGCAATCAGTTGATGGATTCATTTAAGGACATCTCAGTAACTGAAAATAGAGTTCTTCGAGCCCCATTCCAACTCCCAGCTCTGTGCGGAGCCAGGCCTCATCTCCTGTCTCCATGTGTTTATTTACACGCCAAGCTCTGGGATAGTGGGATGGACACCCTCTTCCTGTCTCCTGCTTCCTCTCCAAGACAACCACCTGCTTACGTCCTCTGTGCTGATCTGGTTTTCAGTTTCCTTTTCAGTGTTAGCTTCTGAACATTTCCCATACTTTCTTGTAAACTCAGCTATGCATTTAAAAGTGAATATGGTATAATTCATCCAATATTTCTAAGACTTTTAAAATTGGATGCTCTACAATTTTCTGTATGTTAGATATGTGCATCCCTTTATACTCTAAGAAATAGATCACAAAGAAATTTTAACTGGGTGAAATCATTTTGTTATGGGGAAGGTGGCCATATTAGCTGGCCAACATGTTAAAAAGAATTAGCTATGGTTTATATACTACTACCTCAAAAACTGAGAGCAGGGACTTGAGTGAATAGAGAATAAATCAAATGCCTTTTGAGGGAGGAGAGAATCAAACAGAAAATTGTACACCTGAAAGGGGCCTTGAAGATTACTGTAATCATTCATTCATTCATTCAGTTATTCCATGTATGTTTACTGTGCCCAAAAAACTGCTGAGAATGCAGTTTCACCTCATAAAGCTCACCTTCTGGTGGGCAGCAACAGGACACAATGAACAGTAAAGAAATAAGTAACGGTTACAAATGGTGATAAAGGCTGCAAGAAATAAAAATAGAGAGCTTAGGAAGTATTAGCTTTCATGAAGAAGTAACAATTGAGCAGACCCTAAACAATGAGAAAGAGCCAGCTTTGAGAAGGGCTGCGGAAGAGCTCTCTGCATAAAGACAGTCGGTAATAGGGCTGGCCGACGAAATGGGGAACTCCAGCGAGAAACCAGAGCAGACACGGAGGGTCCCAGGAACGCAGAAACCCACTTTGCCAGAGTTGGCCCCAGTTGGGGCTCTGATTACACCTTTTTTCTTCTCTAATCCTCAGCTTTTCTCATACCCCTAATCCTTTGCCAGCTGTCCTGTTCAGCGTGTCCTTTGAGCAAGCTGTCATCTACCATATCAAATAATTCTAAGTGCCCACATGAGCCATAAGACTACCTGGAACACCTGCTTTTCGAATATTTAGGACCTCTTGCTCCAAATCCTCAGAGCCTCTGCAATTAATGACTCTGTTGTTTTTGCACCTGTTGTTTTTAATATAATTCTGTCTGTGTTCACTCTAATAACCATTAATTATGTTGTTGTATAATAAATATAAAATTTGTTAGCATGGTTTTAGAAAACAAAGATAATGCTTGATATGTTGATAGAAAAATCTTTAGCTTTAATTGTAAAATTCCCATATACTTCTGTGATGTATAGATTTATACAGCCCTTCTTTAAGAGCAAGAACTAATATTTGCACATATATGTGTATATGTGTATTTATATGATAGCGTTAAAAGAAAAAACTGGAATTTTGTTGAGTCTTTCTTCTCTTATAATATTACTGCCTAATAACTGTATACTCTTAATAGTTTTAAAATTACTCTTTATTTGATTTCACTTTATTCCATAATAACCACATGAGAGGTAAGTAGTATTATTTCCCTTCTTTTACAATGATTTGAAAATTGAGTCTAGAAAAAGGACTAATCTGTCCATGATGTCTCAACAGAAAATATTATTAAGAAATGAGTAAGGGTAAAATGTGCAGTCCATCTCTGTACTAAATGAACATCAACATTTACACCTTAATTTGCATTAATTCAATGTTTTAAATAGCTATGCAATTTCCTACCATTAGTAGAAAGTCTGCTGGGCATGAGTTTTCTTTTTAAAATAAACATTCATTGACCAAGATTCATTATCGATGACAATATCAAAATTAAAATTTCAATTTTCTTATACTTGGTACAATTTCATTTCTTTATTTTTTGAGGGCCTTTCTATAGAAAGTCAGGGTCTTCTATAAATTCTCGGAAGGGATGTATTTCTGAGACATTAATCATATTAGATGGAGTTATTTTCATTAACCCTTTATATAGCAACTGAAAATAGACCTAGAGGTGAGTGTTGAAAACATTAAGCTTTGATGTGAAAAACATTCAGTTGGAGAAGCATCCTAGTATAGTTAGTTATGTTTTCCCAGGGCACAGTCTTAATTTCATCTTAGTATCAGAGCCACAAATACAGACTATCTCTGCAATATTAGCATTTGTCAAGTGACTTTTCTCAGTAACAGTTTTACATCAGTGCTGTCACGATTCTGCCCATCCTGTCAAACTCCTTTCAATACACAGTTTAAGACAAGTTAGAACACAAACCAGGAACTGAAAAGCTTTCTGATGTACCTATATTGCATTTCAGGTTTTGTTTTACTTGCTCCAGTTAAGTCTCTTTATTTCCACCCCTTGATGGCAATGTACTCAGTTTCATGGTAGTTGTCCGTAAAATACATGAGTTAGGAAAAATAAACTGTTACGGAATCATATATACCTGATTCCTAACCATCCTTTGAACAGCTAAGCTTTGGGAGGGGAAAAATATTTAAAAGGAAAAACAGATCTTAGAAGTAAAGTAATGATCTGAATAAAAGGTCCCTCAATCACCCTTTTCTTATTCATTAAGTTTTGGGTGTCCTGTAGACAGATCAAAACCCCAGTGTCCATTGCTACATTGTCACTTAATTAGACAAAAGTTTTGGAAACAGAGACAATACCTGTCACAAAGAAATGGGGGAGAACAGTGGGAGGGGTATAATTACTAGGCTGGGTTGGCTGGTAAAAGCTCTCTTCTTACATTGTTACTTAAAAGTTTCTCCCCTAGCACAGAATTTTGAATTTTGAATAATGGGGAAATATTATAGAAACTAGGAATTTTCTAAATTGATAATAGCTAATGTTTATTATGTGACAAGTATATGCCAAAAGCTTTACATGTAATCTCTCGCTTAATCTTCACAACTACCCAGTGAGACTGGTACCTCTATTAGCTCTTTCCAGAAGAGGAAATGGAGGTGTAGAGAAGTTAAATTCCTTGCTGAAGGTCATAAAGTCAGGAGAGAATAAGGCAGGATTTAAACCCAGACTATCTCACCCAGGGCCTGAGTGCTAATCACCAACAAATGGAATGTTGCTTGCCCATTGTGTGCAGGGTATGCCCTTGAGAATCATATTCTAGCAAAGAGGGAAGTCAAGAATCTTGGAAGAGAAGGCGTGATGCAATGTCCAAAATCCTTTTCCTAGTCCTCTTAGTCCTTTATTTTTGATTTAATTTATTTTTCTAATCTAATCACCTGCCACCTACCATTTTCTTACCTGAACCAGGGACTCATTGTGAAGTGTCTAGAGACGTTCTCACCTTCACAGCTCCATGCCTTTGTTTATTTGACTATACTATGCTCTTCTCTGTCCCCCATGTAGATCTCTAGGTGAATCCTAGTGACTTTCCATGGAGTTCTCTTTACATAACTCTCAGGCTTGCCTAGTGTAATGATTCTGTGAAATCTTACTGCTACAGTTTTTCAATATCACCTGTAACCAAAACTGGCCATAATGGCCAATGAAAGTAGAGACAGAGTATTCCCCCTAGGCTGGCAGGGAAAAAGACGTGTGAAAGTGAGTAAGACTCAAAAGGAGAATATAACTGAAAATGGAACAAATATATATATATAAAAGACATATGAAAGTGAGTAAGACTCAAAAGGAGAATATAACTGAAAATGGAACAAATATATATATAGATAGATAGATAGATATAGATATATATATACACATATATACATATATGTATATATGTGTATATATATATCTATGCATAGAATAAATATGAATTAATGAACAGAATCCTCTAGTAGATCTATTCAAAATAAAGAATCAAAGAGGATAATCTAACAGAAAGATAAAACAATTCTAATTTTGTGTGAACCTAATAATACAGCCTCGAAATACATAAAATAACATTTTCATAATGAAAAGGTGAAACAGACAAATTCATAATCATAATGGGAGATTTTACACATCTCTTTCATTAAAGGATATAAATAGAATGAGCAGAAAATTGTAAAAATATGATGATTTGAACATGATTAACAGATTTGATGTAACCGATATATACATAATAAAAAGTGTACCCCAAAACCATAGACTATACATTTTTTTTTCAACCACAAAAAAGTTGACCATATACTCGGCCGTAAAAGGAGACTTAACAAACATCAAAAACTGAAATAAGGCAGATGTTCTCTGACCACAATGTGTTTAAGCTACTAATAAATAACAAAGCCCCCACAATTTTAGAAATTTATAATACATAACTAAATAACCCAGTGGATCAAACCAAAAATCATAAGTATTTTTTAATTGAATATATTAGAAATATGACACATAACTTTGGATGCAACCCAAATCTATAATCTATAGCATGTTCACGAAATAGATTAATGTTTACAATAAATATAAATATAATAATAAAACAATAAAAATGTTGTTTAGTTACCACACCAAAAAGTAGTGGCTTAAATCAGCAACGACTCCATCACTGCTCACGATACTAAGGGGTGACTGGGTATCAACTGGGAAGTTCTACTGGTCTCACTCTGGTTTCTCATGCAGCTACAGTTAGATAGATGGCAGCTGGGATTTTCAGACAGGTGGCTTCGCTCACTGTCTGAAACCTTGGTGGGGCTCAGCTAGGATGACTGGGCTTCTCTTTTTTCGTGTAATCCAGGGTCTTTCTCTCTCCACATGGCCTTTCTAAATGGTCCGTCCAGCAGAGTATCTGAACTTCTTAGATGGCAGCTCAAGGATCCCAAAAGTGCACAAATGGAAGCTGCCTGGCCTCATTAAGGCTTTTGCCCAGAACTGGAATGATGTCACTTCTGCCATATTCTAATAGTAAAAGCAAGTCACAGAGTTAATCTGGATTTAGTATGGAATGAGACTGACTAACTAATACTGGGAGGAGTGGTTCACTGGGAGCCATCTTTAGAGACTAGCTACTACAGCATATTTTCTGGTCTTCAAGGATTCACAACTCTCACAGGTAAAATATACTGCCCTCCCTCCGGAGCGCTAAAGCCACATCCCATTATGGCATCAGTTCAAAGTCCAGTATCTTGTCATCTAAATTATATTCAAATTCAGTGGGGCCCCTCAGTTATTTTCCTTCAAGTACAACTCTTTGGGTATGGTTCCTTAGGTACAGATGCCGAATTGTGCAGATTGTGGATTAAAAAGACAAGTTATCTCCACCCCACCCAACTCCTAACACACAGAAACATACACTCAATACACATTCATGAGATAAGGAGATATGACCAAAATAGACATATTCAAAGAGGAGTGTGAATAGGAGTCACGGAGCAGCCAACGACCCAGAGCCATTCCAAATCCACTGGGCACATGTGTGCCAACCTGGCTCCTTGGAGTAGTTCTCCATCGCTTTTCGCTTCACCCTCTGGAGAGCCCACTGAGTCATCTTGCCTTTTAATTAGAAATTACCCATGTCTGCAGCTGAGAAACTTTCTTACCCATAGAAGTTTAATGACCCAGAAACTGCTTTTCATTTTCAAATGTCTCTGCCTACGCTGACACAATTCTTTAAAACATTTTGTGAGACGTCTGATGTATCAAATAAGTCAACTTTTTTAGATAAATCTCTCTCCACTTTTCTGCTTCACTCATCTGTTGCTCTGCAACAAACTCTCAAAACTAAGTGGCTTAAAATGTCAATTTATTTCTTATGATTTTGTGGGTTGTCTGGGAAATAATGATAGATTGGACTACATAAATTTACAAAAAAATTTTAAAAAATCAATGAGACGGATAATGTTAGGGAAAAAAGACGTAAACAGGCACTTCAGAAAACAGGATAACTAAACTAATTAGGAGCAAAATTTGTACAATCACTTTGGAAAACTGTGTGTCAGTATCTACTACTACTAAAGTTAAACATGTAACATACCTTACGATCCAGCAATTCTACTTTTGTCCACCAGAAATGCATACACATGTGCACCAAAAGACATGTATATGAATATTTGTAGCAGCATTATTTTTAATGCCCCAAAGTAGAAACAACTCTAATAGCCATCAACACTTAAGAAAAAAACAAACATGTAATGTGGTCATAAATGAGATAGAATACAGCAAAGAAAATTAATGAACTGCTATATGCAACAACATGGATAAATCTCACAAATATAATAGTAAGCAAAAGAAGTCAGATGCAAAAAGTGCATACTTTTGTATGATTTCATATATATAAAGTATTAAAAAAAAGGCAAAATTAGTTGCTGGGGAGAAGAACAGCAATGTTCTATTTCTTGACCGAGGTAATGATTACAACAGTTGTTCTTTTTGTAATAATTCTCTGAGCTATGCGCCTTGAACAAAAGTTGATTTTGTAAAAGAGGAAATATTTAAATTTTTTAATTTAGTAGAGCGCACAGAGGGGAATAATCTGTTCTCCCTGGGAGAAGCTTCTTAGCTGAGTTACGAGTGAGGAGGAAATATTTACCAGTATGAAGCAAGGGGAAGAAAGTATTCTGGGAGTATGGTTTCCTCGAGCCCAGGAATGAAAGTGTGAAGCAGTCTGTCATAAATTGAGGCTCTGAAAGAACTTTCATGTTGGTGGACTGGTGTAAGGGAAGGTGAGATGGAGCAGAAAGAACAGGTCCATGCCTAGTAATGCAGATTTTTCATGCTGTGTAAAGATAATAAGAGGTTTTCAGTGTGGAAGCATAGGTTGTGATTTGCATTTTTAAAAATCAGGCTGACTGCAGGGTGAATTGGAAGGTTTTACCTGGTAAATTGTGTTCACCTCCATACACCTTTTTCTGAGTTGTTCTTTCACCCAGCGCCAAAGGCTGAATGAATGAGGGGTCAGATTACAGCTCCAGAATATAACGGAGCTCACAGAGGTGCTCTCAGCTTCACTCTGTGTCTTTGATCATTAGCATTAGAAAATTCCTGAAGATCAGAACAGGATGACAGGCACAGAATTCTCTGTGAAAACTGTTCTACTGAAGTGTCGTAATGGCGATGAGCGAATGATTGTCTAAAAACCTAAATACTAGGAAAGACATTTATACACTAAAGTAACTAACTGCCTACGCATTAGTTTGCTACAACTAGCTTCTCCTGTCCGTCATCAAGTCAAAACTAGCTATTCTTAGGCTTTTTCTCATCAAAACCAGTTATACCTGTTATAATACTTTACCTCTTATAGCTAGATTGTTAAAGACCTATTTTTCCCACAATACAAATTGAGAAAATAGACCTTGTTAAAGTCACACAAAAGGGAATCTAACTAACCACTATTAATCAGATAAATGCTAATTAAAATGAAATATTTCACAGCTATTATACTGGCAAAGATTTCAAAGACTGATAATGCAGCAATGGGAGAAAAGAAACTTTCATACGCTAAAGATGAGATTGGGAATTGATTAGGCCATTCTGGAGTGTAATTTGTTAATACCTTCTTGAGCTAAAGCTGTACCTAATCATTAAGCCAGCGATGCCACTTCTAGGTAGAAACTATACAGAGATTTTCAAACTATCTATAATGAAAAAGGTTTTGTTTAAAGTTCCAACCCATTGAGAATCAATATTTTTGTAAAATACAATAAAAATTAATAAAGCAAATGAAATTTTAAAACAGATATATAAAATAAAAGCCCAAGTAATTTTTTAATTATTAGATTCAATAGACATAAGAGAACTCAGTTGAATTGCTTTGAAAATTTCTAAATGCTTATTCTCAATTTCTGTACTTACTTAGTCATGAACTAAGTCAACTGTCCACAATTTGAGGAGCACTGCCATAGGTAACTTTAGCCCACAGGAACAAAGAGATGCATTTAAGGAAGAATGTTCACTGCAACACTATTATAAAAATAAAAAAAATTTAATTTGCTCATAGGGAAAATAACATCATAGTCATACAACAAACTACAACACAGTAATTGAAATGAATGAACTAGATTTATGGATATTAACATGGCTAAATCCTAAAACCAAAACATTGAGTGAAAAAAAAATTGTCAAAAAATATTTGTTGTATGATGCCACTTATATAAATTTCTAAAATACTCAAAATGACATTATACAAAGGTCTTATGGATATTAAGTACTGGGAGATTACATACCAACTTCAGGATAGTAATTTTCCTCTGGGAAGTGTGAGAATATGAGATTAGGGAACTTCGATTTTATCTGTAATGTTTTATTTTTATAAAAAATATTTGTTAAATTTAGGTATTAGGTACATGGATGCCATGTCAATTTCCCTTTTTAAAAATGATTGAATTATTTCGTGTTTTTTTTTTAATTTAAAAAGCCAATGAAAACAATTCAAGGAAATTCACTACCTCTTTGAAAACTTGACACAGTTTTAAGTGTCATAGTTTATTTGGCCAGAATATATGTAGCTTTAGACACTTAAACTTAATTTAGGCTAACTTAAACCTTAATTTAGGCTTTAGGTCCCTAGCAAAATTGAGGGGAAGGTATGGAGATATCCCATATATCCCATGCCCCAACACCTTAATAACCCTCCCCTGCCCCCATTATCAACACCACCCACTAGAGTAGTACATCTGTTACAACTGATGAACCTACATTGACACGTCATAATCACCCAAAGTTCATAGTTTAGATTAGGGTTTGCTCTTGGTGTTATATATTTTATGGTTTGGACAAATGTATGAATCATGTGCTTTTCATTTCAAAGTTCTGTCTTAAAACTGGAATTTTCCAAAGACTTAGTAGAGATAATGAAAAAAGCTGCTCCCTTCTGAACGGGGAAAATCTATTAGTACCAGCTCTCATGGTACTAATCTCTGTAAATAGCGACAAGTCTAAAATCATGGAAGGAAAACATGTCGCCTACACCAGTCTCCTCATCATAAAAGAAACTAGCTCGGAGAGGCAATGAATTGGCCAAGGCCACACACTGCTTGCTGTATGTGTGCTAAGACCAGAGTTGGGCATTTTCTCCATTAGAAAAGTCATAAGTCATTTAGAAACAAACAGAAATCATGGTATTATAACTACTTCTTGTTTCTATAAGTCTTGGTTTTAAATCCATATAGCTTACATTGCTTCTTGAAAACTCAGCTGAGGGATCTCTGGCCTATAGGAAGCAGGCAAAGAGCACTGGCTTTGAGTCAGGCAGATCTTGGTGTGAATTCTAGCCTTGCTCTTGCTATGAGCTGTGCGACCTTGGGCCCACATTTACTTATCTCTAAGTAGGGGAGGGAGGAATTACAAATCACATGTAGAGTCCCTGGCACGTTACGGACACAAAGAATGTCTAATAAATGTTATTTTCTTTCACTTTCTTTATCTGCTAAGGCACACAGAACATAAAACAACTCTATGCCTTCCTTGAGGTGGTAAGGCATACGTGTAACAAATAATTGCAATAGGTACATTTGAAGTATTCTGAGGAAATTAAAAAAGCAGAAAGTAATTAGTTAGCTATGTTGCTATTTAACATATCTGGGCTTTAATTTATTCACTTATAAAATGATTCTCTGATTACTATTCTACTGATTCAAAAGTGAGAGCATAAAAAATGAAAGTGTTTGGTATGTCATAAAGCATTATACTAATACGAGACATTGCTCATTCTGCCTTCCCCCATGGCCAACCCAAGAACCCCATGGTAGGGAGATTAATGGCCTCTCAAGATGTTCACTTCCAATGTTTCATGGCAAAGATGAATTAAGGTTGCAGATGGAATTAAGGTTTCTAACCACCTATTCTTAAAATAGATCAGCCTGCTTTATCTGGGTGAGCCCAACATAAACACAAGGGTCCTTTAAACATGGAAGAGGGAGGCAGAAGTTCAGAGTCAGAGAAAGTTTTGAAGATGTTCCACTGCTGGCTTTGAAGATGGAAGAAGGAACCACAAACCAAAGGAATGCAGTTGGCCTCTAGAAGCTGGCAAAGGTAAGGCAATATATTCTTTCTGGAATCTCCAGAAGGAATGCAGCTATGCCAATAGCTTGAAGAATTTTTGCACAGTTGCGCTCTCTGGCTCTTTATTGACCCACTATGAGAACATACTCTGATATAAGGAGGATGAAAGCCATGTAGAGGAGACCTAAACCCAATCTGCGGCATAGAGCCTGGAGCTCGAACCCTTGTTTAAAGTACAGCCCAGAGAATTGGCCATCATCTTGAAGACCATGAGCCTAGGGATCATTGTTTTAGGTCACTATGTCTTTGAGCAATTTGTTGCATAGCATTATTGTGGCAATAGCTGACTGATACACCTCCTACATGATAGCTTTTCTAACTACTCTCCCTCAGCAGTACTGGCCACATCCCCCTTTGTACCTGTTGTACTGTTAAAGATTTATACATCTGTTTCCCCAATTGGATTTAAATTCCTTGAAGGCAGATACCAGGTGTTTGTTGACTTTGTATCTAAAAGCCCTGGCATGATGCTCAGTGTATAGTAGGCTCCTAATATATTTTTTTAATGAAAAGAAACAAACAAATAAACAAATAAATGAATACAATGAACACAATGAATACAATGAATACAATGACCTTGAAATAGGGACAGTAAGGGGAAGGAGGAAATCACAGATTAATAGGCAGTTGCAAACATCATCAAATACATAAGGGCCAAGCTTTGCTGGTCGATTGAATAAATCATACTTTTCAGGTATCCATAAATGTTATCGTGATTAATGAAACAAAAAAATTTCAAAGTAATAACACATGTACAGTTGCTTGTTATCATGTATTTCCTCAAATGATGTATTCAAAAAGAACAAGTCATCTCACATGAAGAATGAAAAGTTTTGACATTGAAAAGAGGCCCTCATATCCCAAAATGTTGGGAACTACTGTTCCAGACTATGCCTTTTAAAGAAGCCATAGAGAATTCAGAACCGTGCTGAGGCTTTCTCGCGTGTTGACTGGTCGTCCATGTAGCAGTGACTTGGAGGGGTGTCTGTCGTTTATTCTTTCCTGAATCTCCAGGTTACTGCATATTTACATCATAAGGGCAGGGCTATTGTCAGACTTTAAGACAGCTCAAAGAAAATTATAAGCTTTCATTCTTTCTCCATCCTTCCTATCACAAAAGCTGTCACATCAATGTATTTTCCAGCTCAGCCTTGGGTTGTAATTATAGTCATTGCCATAAGAATTCTTCCAAAAGAGAAGCTTATTTAATAGGGAGAAATTCACATGCATAAAAGACTGTCAGTATAGGAGTAATGATTGAACACTGGTAGTTTAGAACACTGATAGTTTAAAATATGGAAACTGCACACTGAATGAGGCAGAGAGTTGACTCAAACCATGTGCCTTTGTCCTAAATATTTATAGTAGCAAAGAGGTTGCTGTGTGACTGTTGAAACCATTTTTTTTCTCTTTAAATGTGTTTATTTTCTTTCTTATTCATTTATTCATATATTCTAATTCATTTAAGTGATGCCATCTCTAATCTATGGATATAATACTAGATAGAAATATTTAAGGGTTTAAAGACATGTTATGGGGACTGAGAGTAGAGATTGGGAAAGGGGAAGCAATAGACCAATGGAGACTTCACTTAGAATCTTTATTTATTCATAAGGAACTTTCGAGGTCTTGACTTAAGCCATCATGCAGGCATAGCTCTCTGGGGCTGCTAAAACTAAAAGGAAACTCTGGAAAGGATATTAGATAAGTATTTGTCGATGAACATGTGAATGAGTAAATAAATAAATGCTTCATCCTATCTTTTCACTCTCAGGCTCCCTTGATCATCCTCCCATGAGAACCTCATACTCCTGCAGCAATGAACTGCTTGCTATTTCTCAAACATCATGCTTCCTCTTACTGTAACTTCTGGCTTCCTCATCTCCCCATGAAACCTACTATTGCCTGGTAAATTCCTCCTCAACCTTCAAGTCGTAACTCAAGCTCCTTGCTCTGGCAGTACTTTATAGGTATATAATGGCACAAAGCTCATTACCTTGTAGTTTTCCCAACTCAGGTGCAGGGACTGTGTAATTTAATCATTACAGCTAAGCAACCGGCTTGTTACCTGACATATCACAAGTATTCAGTAAGTGATCACTGAATAACCTTTATGCTGTTTGATTTTTCCATTGCTTTACAAAACAGACTATAAATTACAACACTGCAGGATGATCTCTTCTATAATTCTTTACTTATATGTCTTCCTTGCATAGCATACACCAATCCCTCCCCGAAGCCCAGAACTGATAAAGCAGCAAGAGGAGTAAGACATAGTTCTGGGTGCTGGGGTTAAGAGGAGAGGGGGAAAACCATTCAAAGAATGGTTCAAAGAAGTTTAGTTGGGGATGTCATCATCATTTACCTGTAGGAAAGAAACATTATAACATTTTAAAGTAGACAAGACGGTCATTGTGATAGTCTAGCAAAAAATGATTAGAGATCATTATAGGTTTTAACTAGGATCAGGGCAGTGGAAATAGAGATTTGGGGATATATATTGTATACTTCAGATGGCACTTATAGTATTTGGTGGTTGACCAAAAAAAGGCACAAAGCGTGGGAGGAGTCTAGGATGACTCCAAGGTAGTTAGTGTGGGCAAACTGTGTGTCCTTTGGTACAGTGGGGGAATTTAGGAGGAATAGGTCTACCAGCAGAAGGAAGAGGGCTCTGACTTCAGTGTTGCTTTTATTGCAAATGAGGAACCTGTGAATCATCCAAAAGATAAGTATCCAGCAGTAGACAGTTGTTTTGGAGCTCAGAAGAGTAATCTGGACTGAATGTACAGAATTTAGAGTCATCAGTAAGCAAGTGGAAGTTGAAGGTTAGGTTATGATTTACTTTGCACAAAGATATTGTATAGAGCAGAGGTTCTGTGCTGCTGGGATGGGAAAAGGATTTTATGGGAGTTTCCCTACCTGAAAATGTCAGGGAGTTGACTTAAATTACATGGCTTCTTTTGATAAATGTGTGGTAGCAGTTTTAAAGAAGTGAGAATTATTGAGAATGTAGCACCCTCCCCACTATGGGTGGCTGTGTGTAACTTGAAACACACCCTGTGTGTATCTGATATAATCTCCTATCTAGTGAACCACTGTGGAATATACTTCTATAACACTAGATATGCCTATTTACATACTTGACTTTCCTACTAGATTCTGTTCCATTTGAGGACAGGGATTTTATCTTGCTCAAATCTATATCCAAGTACTTAGCATGGTGTCTTGCACACAGGTATTCAAATGTTTTTTGAATCCAATGATCTCATTTATTGTTGATTTCATGAGGCATGATTTGTCAGTGACATTTTAAACATGAGAAAAGGAGCACCCAGGAGGTTAAGTAAGTTAGTCACACAGCTAGCTAATAAGTGGTTCAGCAAATTCTGTGCCCCAATGTCAATTCAGTGCTCTTTCACTGTAGCATATTTGCCTCTGCTCATTCCTAATCTGCTACCACCATCAAAAGGCGGGAGAGGAGGATGATTTAGTGACTGGCTGTAGCATTTCTGGAAGACCTTGCTAAATTAAACTCAGACAAGTGTCAGCTTTGTGCAGCTTGCCTTCCCACTTCAGACTTCTTGAAATATCAGGTGAAAGAATATGAAGATAGGAGCTATTTCATATTGGACTCACTGTAGAGAAACATACAGGCTAGACAGGAAAATAGAAGAAATGATTAACTGAAGGAGAAGTGGGTGTCACAATCCTTGGTAAGCCTCACCCCTTTTATCTGATTAAAAAAGGAATTTGTTTGCACATGTTTCTTATATGAATAATATGATTTTTTTTAAACAGGAAATTAAAAACTTTGCTGCTTTTTAGGATGCGCCTGAACCAAAAAACTGATATGTGAATGCTGTATTTAATATATAAAATATACATTAAGAAAAAAGAGGAAAATGCCGAGAAAGGAGTGGGAGCTAGAGAAGAAATTCTGATTGAAAAGTGTAGCAAGAAGCAGAACAAAAACCTGCTCCTCTGTGGTTTCTGAATGAATAGTCCCTGACTTGGAAACGCCTCATACTGATAAGATAACTTTGGCTCTCAGCTGGCCAGAACCTGCCAGGAAAGCTGCTACAGAAAACCTGGCAGCTTCCAGAGAGCTTATGGATCTAAGATGGTAAATGGAAGACCTTAAAAACCAGAAAAGCTGGAGGGGCAATTTCACTGGGTAGATTCTCATGGAGGGTGATTCTGATTAGAAATTTGTCTTTGTCTTAGGAAGAGATAGAAAAAACTGGAGGATAAAGGGCCAGCAGTCACTCAAAATTGATTGGAATTAGTATAATCAGTTTGCTTTCTATCAAATAATAGTACCTTCTGAGGCAAAGGAGTTGGGTTGGGGGAGTATCACCCACCTGCCTGCTCCTCCAGGTTAGGGAACGTGGGTGGGCTTAATGCCACCTGAGGAACTACAGGGCAGAATGTGGGGCCGGAAAAGGGTACACAAAGAAAGATGAGTGCCAAAGACCAAACTTGCCAAGTCAGAAAACTTGCTAAGGGCTGACTGTGCACCAGGAAAGGGGAAGAAATTCTTTCTCATTGACCACAGACCAGGAAGCTTTCCCAGCTCTTCCTCAACCTGAACTACTCTGGGCTTCTTTCCTCATCCTTTGCCTATAATAGCTATTTTTGTATTATGTGTCCTGATCCTTTGATTTTAGCCCATAAGAGGGAAATAACACTCAACATTAATCAAACGTATTTGCTACTTTAAAACTGTTATTTCATTTCAGTCTTATAACAATCCTATAAGGCAAAAACTATTATCGTTTCCAAAGTTTAGAAAGTTAAATATTTTGCTCACACTCACAAAACTGAAAGAAGCAGAGCAGAAGTTTAAATCCAGGTCTATCTAAATCCAAAATATTTTCTCCAGAGGCTGCCTGTCTCTCATGAGGCCCAGAACCATGTCTTGTACCTCGTTTTCTCTTGAGTACCTGGCGTGGGAACTTGCATACGGTAAGTGCTCAACACACATTTATTCAACTTATTTTGAGTTTGTAAATCTTTCTTTGGGGGTGTCATTTTTTTTTTATTGACTTGACTTCAGGGTATTGTTATTAACTGAGAACATATATTATTAGGGATGTACCAGATATGAATCATGTCTTCCTTTTTAGATTCTCTCAACTGCCACACGCACGTACACACACACACACACACACACACACACACACACCCCTACATTGCACTCCACTCCAGATCTGGATGAAAGGCTACATTTCAGGACATTAGAGCTGGTTTCCTGGGGGTCTTTGAAGGGCCAGATGAGACAATATTGAAATGTGGGGGAATTAGGTCCCACAGAGATGAAACTCGATCAAGGGTAAGTGAGAGAGATGAGGGAGTCAAGCAGATAAACTCTATCCTTTCTTTTCTTGCCACTCTTGTGGAGAAAGTCCTTAATTCTAGAGAACAGAACTATGCTCAGCAAAGTGCTACGCTTTCCTGAGTTAGTTGGGAAGTAGCTGCCAGCAGGGCAACTCATTGCCTCACATGGCTTTGCACTTTTCGTTATCTTACTTCCTTATTTCCTCACCTACACTGCCCTTGACCTGCACCTCTCAAGTAAAGGAGCGAAGGAATAAAGAGACATTATCACCATAATACGAATAATCCCAAAAACTCTGACAAACATGTACTTATATGTACCTAACAACAAAGACATGAAATATTTATAAAGAAAAAAATTGATGCCACAGATGGAGCTTGGAAAACTCTGAATCATAGTGGGAGATTTCGATATACCTCTCGGAAGCTGATAGATTTCAATAATCCTCTCTTTGCAGCTGAGAATAAAAAGTGAGTCTATATGAGATTTAAGTGAGAAAAAGGTGCAAAATATTTTTGAAAACCCAAAGGATTCTAGAATCCTATTATACAATCATAACACAATTTCCATGGAAATATAGATTTGGGAGTTTAAAAAATAGTACATTTTAGGATATGACAACTTTATAAGTAAGGTAGAGCCTAGTCCTCAAAGTCAGGGTACAGTACTATGGTACCTCCAAAACTCATGTGCAGTACTCATTCTCTGGCCTCAGGCTCATGGTTTACTCTACAAGTAAAATTTCCCAAGGAAAATGACCACTGGTGGTCAAAGCCCACACTGTACTGTCCGACTAGCAGGTGGGCCTTTGAATATCTGCGGTCTTTGCCCCAGCCTCCTACGCCTTTAACTACCTCCATGTGATGAGTCTCCACTTTCCAAGCAAAGACCTTCAGATACTCCAGAGAACTGTGAGCAAGTTGCTTCATGCTAATGCTTTTCCTGAGTTATGCATTTGAGATTGTTGATGGTCTTTTACGAGTGAATAAGCATAAAATTTTACCCTGTCACAGTTTCTCTCTTCTACTGTATATTTAGTTACGATTAATTTGAATTAGTTTCTCCCTAAAGAACTTGTTATTGGGAGTTTTCCAATGACAAATTAATTACATGAATTTAAAAAACAGCTTCATTTTTTTCTCATTATAAAAGCAATACCTATTCACTGTAAAAAATTTATAAATACAGAAAAGCAGAAAGAAGAAAATAAAATTCATTCCTTACCCTACCATCCATTTTCACATTTTATTTTAACCCTATGACAATTTTGTGAAGCTTACCGAGTAGATTTTCCTGAGGTTTTTAGGCCTGGTTTTTTTTTTCCCACCTCTGTTCTTTCTGTCCTTCTTGACTCTCCCCTTCTCTCATTTCCTTTATATCTGCCAGTTCATGACTAAATAACAAATAGCACGCCAAAATTAAAATTTAAATCTCATTATAAATATTGTACTAACTAAAAAAATTTAGGTGTAATAGATCCATAGTGAAGATATGAATTTGTCCATCAGATTTGTTATTAAAAGTAAATATCAGGGCTAGTCATCTGAGGTCTGAATTGGATGAGAAACTGGAAAGAATCAATTCCTGGAGTTACTCAAAAAGCCTATTTTCCCCAGCTCTATGGAGTCAACAGTCCAGACCTCTCTAGAGAAAAGACTGTCTTATTTACCGATTTATAATAATAATGATACATAATGTGGATGTAGCACTTACTGTGTGCCAAGCCCTGTAATAAGTACTTTACACATATATTAATGCATTTAGTTTTCATAATAATCCTGTGACAGAAGTACTATAATATCACTCCCATTTCACAGACGAGGACACTGAGGCACAGAAAAATTAAATGACCCGCTCAATGTCTCGAAGCTAATAAGAAACAGAACTGAGATTTGACCTCGGCAGTCTGTTTTCAGAGCTGTAGTTTCAAACCACCAAGCTATTCTGCATCTAAAGTGCTTTCACAGTCTGTAAGTTGTGGTTTCCACAGCACAGGATGTGAGAGACAATTGTAGGTGGTTCATAAAGAAATGTTTTTAAATACCATGTATTTATTTTAATGTGTGTTAGAAAAAAATTTGGCACAAGTGTGATGTCACAAATATTTTTGTTTAGGGTGAATAAAGTTTAAAAGTTAATTTTAGGATAAATATTAAGTAAATAACAGTACAAATGGTATGTTAACTTTGCAAAAATAATAAAAGTGACATGCTAATGAAATCTGGGAAACACTGTTAATTTGAAAACCAAAACCAAGATCCTACCTCCAACTCGACACAGCACCTGGGGGAGACTGCCCACCAGCAGAGTGGATCAAAGATGTGGGCTCTAATTTTTACCCATATTGTATCCTGTTAACACCATAAGTGAGGCCTCTCTGGTTGAACTTATTTTTTTAAAAAGCAAAACCCTTTACTTTCCCATAAAGTGTAATCCTATTAGCTTATTAGATATTTTCTGCCTTGAAAACTTGCCAATCTAGGTTTAGTAGATTGAGATTCTATCCAAGGAGTAGGCAGGGAGCCGACAGTTTTGTTATTACTAATCTTTACTATATTTTTTATTGATTTTCAGAGAAATATGTTAGAAACAATACAAGGCTGTGTGTGGCTAAGGGCTGGGCTACATGAGCAGGACATGGACCTCTGCTCACTGAGTGCACCAGAACCTGCTCCTATAGGAGTCAGCGTCGGGAGGGACAAGATCTTGGCAGCTCAGTCAGCCATTTCCAGTAATGAAATAAACATGTATTCTGCCTGCCCTTCCTTTAAATTTATGTTTCAATAACTCGATGCCATAATCTTATGACGCTCTTGGCTGTACAGAAGTTGAGGATGTTTTTTCAACTTTTTTTTTTTAACAAGGTCTTCTTTGTGACAATGAAGGAGGCATTTTTTTCCCCTTATCTTAGTTATAGGAATAACAGACTTTTATTTTAGGGAATTGTGAATACACTCATTGTTTTGATACAATAAAACATAGAGCCCAACTAGAAGACCTCCAACTTAACAAATAGCGGCTTTTACATCTCAGCTATGTAGAACCTACAGCATGCATTTCTGCTTCAACTTATCATCATTTTTCCACTTACTTTTCACGTGGCTTATTTTCTTCATTCTTCTATTCAAAATTTTATTTTTTTCCTATGGCGCATACATCTATATAATTCACTTTACATCTTGTATGGAATGAAACAAAATGTAAATAAATAAGTATTATTTTCCAAATACTAAATGTTAAATAGATTGTGACTCATGTCAGTAAAGACAAGGAAACCGTAGAAAATGTTTTTTTTACTGCAAATCACAATTAACTTGGCTCTGTGGGCCAAGCCTAATTCATGACTCTTTTTCAATCCCACTCCCAGACATATATAGTCACAGTGCATTTGACAGCGTGTTTTTCCCCTTCTGCTTTATGTCTCAATAACAGAAGTAATTGCCTGGGTGTGAAGCCCATGCAAGCAAACTTTTCCATTTCTTTTTCTATATAGACTGCCTGATCTATCTTTTACTGGGTCTGGGTATTTGTGGTAATATGCACGATTTTCTTGTTTTGTTAAAGTTCATAGTCATTCTAGATCATAGATCTCTTTAAAGTTAAAAAAAAATTGCTGAAGAAATTCACATTTCAAAGAGAGAAGAAAACCAAAGCGCTAATCAAAACACTTCCCTGAGACTTGTGTGCAAAGGCCTAAGTAAACATCTTTGCCATGTCCCTGTAAAGCTATTTTCAGTTTTGCCTTTTAATTAAACTGTTATAAGTACTTTTTAAAAATCCTCCTCCACCCTCTGTCCATTCTGAAGATGAAAGGAAGTTACATATACATCCCACGATTTCAGTGACAACTTTTGACTCAAGTTTTATCTGTCATGGACATAGGGAGTTCATGGGTGGGCTTCTGAGGATCCATGAACCACCTGCGATTGTATATGGAAAGTTTAAAGATAGAAAAATAGGCATTAGTTCTCAGCTTTCATTAGATTCTGAAAGAAACTTGTGACCTAAACATGGACTCCTCCTTAGGAGCAATTTAGGAGAATGTTTATGCTCTCTTTAGTGCTCACAGTGTCCTCAGCATCCCATCCTTTGACACTGAACCAGCAGTACCCTCACTGCTAACTCATTTCAGCCAACAGTTCTTAAAACCCCTCAGTCTGCAAGGCACTATGAGGCCCAGGCCTTCTGGGAGTTACACTCTGATACACTCTTAATGTGCAAGAGAATCAACTAGGGATCTTATTCAATTGCAGATTTTGATCTAGTAGTTGTGGGGTGGGGGTCTAAAATTCTCCATTTTCTTATATGTACAAAGAATAATTATTGGTAATATCAAATACTTAACACGTGTGCCCGACTTTGAGTGGACAAACTCAGTGTTGGCAAATCTGGATTTACTAAATAGGTAAACCAGAAGCCTTGCTGTAGTAAGGAAGGCACTGTTTAGTACATCTGTTTCAATTCTTTGCTACACATTAAAATCTAATGGCTGGCCTCCACCCCCAGACATGTTGATTTAATTGGTAAGGGTGCGACTTGGGCAGGGCTCCGGTATTTGATAAACTCCCTAAGTAATTCTAATGTACAACAAAGCTCGGGAACCATTGATCTAGTAGCCACCATCATTGTCTTTGCCTCTCATTATATCTAAAAGTGATCAGGAAACTTATGATAGAGAAAACTTGATCTGCCTGAGGCCTGAGCCTTCCACCAGAAAACATCTTCTGAGCTTTCAACTCAGACACTTTATACCCAATTTCTTATAGCTTCTCTGACCCCTTTTCAACAACTTAACTATATTTTCCTACTATGATAAAGGCCAACCTTCAACGCCAAGCACAGCCAGAAGAAATTAGTTGTTTGAGGTTACATAAAATCTATATTGTATGTATAATCCTAAATGGTACAAAGAACAAACAATAGTTCAAAATAGTATTAACGACTGCTTTATAAATGAACAAATAATGAAAATCTAAAATGTGCAGTCTCCAAAACATGGACCCCATTTCCAATGTGTGTGTATATGAGTGAGGTTTGT
>NW_006494614.1:32782681-32796105 GCF_000325575.1 Pteropus alecto | reverse complement strand
CAACTGGGTGTCCTATGATTCAACTTCATTATGACACTAACTACCTGAAGATAGCATTAGATCCCACAGGTTAAGAGATCAGTCCTACAAGACTGCCCCCATGTCTGACAAGCTCCTGGTGGTGTTAGTGCTACTGGTTTACAGACCACACTTTGAGTTGAGAGGATCTAAATTTCCTTAGCTGCAAGAGTTACTTGATTCCCAGTTTTGGTGCTCTATTGACATCATGGTTCTTTCCCTGTCTCTACAGCTTCTGTCACACATCTGTTCTCCTGTAGAACTTGTATCTTAATTACAAATTCCACAAGAGAACAGATTGAATTGATTTATCTCAGTGTGGTGGAAATATAGGCACCTTTAAAAATCCTTTTTCGTGCCTTCTAAATGTTCTTTAATGAGCTTGCATTACTTATCGGAAAAAAATTATTTTCTGCTATTTGTAACTAACAACATTATCACTTTGACTGCCTTATATGCCATGCTGGCCTAACTAAAGCCTGTCAGAAACCCGCAGAGCTGGAGAGAAAAATACAAATTTGAGAAACAGGGAATGGAACCCAGAGCACTAAAGAACACAACCTAGGGACACAGTATCTTTGGAAGAAAATGCAGGATTCCAGAGGGTCCTGCAGATTACATCTAAACACAAAGAGCTCTGCTATCCTGAACTGAAGAGATTTCTAACGTTCTTGTATGTCAGTGGGTTCAACCCTGCACTGAAGCTATGTGGGCTCACTTTGGGAGGGAGTAGGAGAGATTTGTCACTCTACAACTGCTTCCTTCTTTAGACAAGCTTATGACACCGCTGCCTGCCATGCATGTCATATGAAACTGTGTTAAGAGGAGCAAGAGGGGCTTATCTGAGTGTTCACAGCACCTAGAATCAGCCTGTGGTAACTATAAAGAGCCTAATAAGCTATTTCTGCAGATTTGCTCTAATTACTGGCTAACAGGCACAAAACAGTATACTTTGCCAGCCTTTTCTATTAAGTAAACAAGTGCCTAATGTTATATAATGGGTGTAAATCGATTTATAGCCCTCTCCTTCTGTGGAAAGCTCCAGGATTTGACTGAAAACTGCTTCATGAAATGGTCCAAATGGTACTGGGCCTCTCAGTAGTTTATAGCTGAAGAGTAGTTCCACTTTTGCTATGCTTCTGACTGTTTCAGTAGAAGATGGGGCTCCCTTCAGCCTGGGGCCTGGTCTTTCCAGCCAGTCATTAGCCTTTAATAGTAACTGTAGAGAAGCAGGATATATGAGAAAATTGTCATCTGGATTCACAGGGAGGGGAAATCAGCTGATCCTGCCACCCCCCTCCACGCCCCCACCGCCCCACTACCCCCTTGACCTCAGGTGCAAATTGCACTTGCCTGAAGATTGACCCTGAAGTTCTCAGTCCCTATTTCAGTGGGAAGAAAACCCTCAACGCTGCCCTTTAAAAGTTTTCCTGCTAGGGGTGCTCAGGAAACATGCAGACTGTTAGGAACATTCTTTATGAAACGCTGAAGGTTTCAGACAGGTATAGCAATGCTGAAGACTACACTGTAATTATCAGTTCAGCACAGGAATCATAACCATCATGTAGACATTATCCCATTATATAATCCGAGCCAATTGATAAGTATAGATATCTATATCTACAGTGGACCCATATAAATAATTTTCCATGTTTTGTTCTGCTGGCATTCACATTTTATCCCTGAAAACTTTAGAACTCCCAGTTGTTACTCCTTAAATAAAGACCTCCTGTGCTGGCCTGAGGCTATTTACTTCCTTTTCCTGTACGTTGCCACAGAGGTTCAGAGAAATCAAAGTTTGAGATTAAAAAAAAAAAAAAGAGGAAAGTCAGGGTGCCTCTAGGAGGAAGGACAGAGAAAAAAGTGTTCATGCTTATAGCAAAGCTGTGGTGTGTCTTCAGGAAAACAGAAATTTCTAATGGGTAATTTTTAAAATGTTCACTGAAGGTATGTGATGCAAACTCCCTCTGTTGTTTCTCCCATAAAATCTTCAGCAAAGTATCTGTTACTAATAATTTTGTATGAATGGAATATTTAAGAGTATGTGAAGACTTGCTGCATTCTGTGTTCTGGTGGAGAAAACAGAGACAGTCTCCTGGGTACAGGAACTGAAAGATGGGGGCCTCTGGGTATATTTGTTCAGGTGGTGCACTGTTTGGAGAAGTGCTACTTACACTGTAGTATGGGCGAATGTTGTCCCTTAAAATTGTGATGTTCTCAATCTGCGCAGCTATTGGCAGTGGCTCTAAATTAAGGGTCAGATGATAAGAGGGTTTGCTTTTTTATATCAACACAGTTATAGAGCATCTCCTGAGAATATGGCTAGAAATCGATTCTTTCCTTGGAGTTTCCTATATGCTGTAGGGAAGGCAAAATTAAATGTAAAGATAAAAGTGTAATGTAGTATATGCTAAGTGTCACATAGCAGTTAAGAAAACTCTTCTGAGAAACACTAGTCTTACTCGCGCTCTGTGAAAAGCATCTCGTGGTCAATTAAGTGGGGAAAACACTCATACTATGCCCCTTCCATGCAAATTAGCATATTAAAGGCTGGGGGCGGGGGTCTTACCACAATAGAAGCTGCATACATTTTGTTAACCCAGAATTCTCCATTTATTTGAACATAGAACATTGTGAAAGTTTTACATAGACAACTGCCCTGTACCAAGAAATATTTAAGGATGTTGGAGGACAAAGACTGTATGTAGAACGGAGGCCAGTTAGGAGTCCAAGAACTAGACGAGAAGACCTGAATTATAGCAGTGGCTCCAACGAATGGAAAGTAAGAGTGGATGTGAAAGGCCTAACGCAGAGAGATAGATCATGCTGCTAAGAAATGGCATAGTGAGAATTCCTGGGTCTGTCTGATTCAAAACCTGTGCTCCCTTGCTTCCTTTACTCAAATCCTCTTGGAATTGTGTATAATTCTATTTTGTCACTTTTCTTCTTCTCTATGCTCTTGGCTATTTATACATTTATTCTATCTCTACTAGCATGAAAGCACCCTGAGTACAGGCATAGTTTATGATTTATCATTGCATATGTCTTAGATTTTAGCATAATTTTTTAATATGATAGGGTCCCAATAAATGTTTGTTATAAAAATAAATGAATTTTTAATACCTCCTTACACGGCTTATGGAGGAATGGAGGAGAGAAATGAATAGGCAGACATTTGCTTCATCGTTTTGTATTATAATTGTGAACCAGATTTGGTTCTAAATTGATTCAGCATCCTACCCCTTAGACCAGCAGCATCAGCATCACCCGGGAACTTGTCAGAAATGCAGAATCTCAGGCCCCACTCCAGACCTACTGAATCACAATCTGGATTTTAATAAGAACCCCAGATGATTCCTATATACATCAAAGTTTGAGAAGCTCTGCTACATACCCTTAATTTCTACTGGGGTTTTGGATTAATAGTATATCATCTTTAAAATGCACCAAAAAAAAAAAAAAAAAAAAAAAGAGTGGCTCCAGAAACTCCAAGGGTTCTGGGTTAAACATTGTCATGGACCTACGCAGAGCTCCAAAGCTATGCAGAGCTGTCTTACGTCAAGGGAAATCCTTGGAATTTGCCTTTGAAACCTTAAAGTCTTTGATGAAACAACAGAATCTTCTGGCAACTGAACCTGTATTGCTTTTTAGAGTAAGAGAAAATCAGAACTACCCTCTGTGAATTCTCCTCTGGCATTTGAGGAAGCTTCCTTTTCCTCCTCCTCCTCCATTTTTGAGCATCTGCCCTGGTCACCCATTCATTATCTATCAAATGTTTACCGAATGCTGATAGTGCCCCAGTCACCATGATAGCCACACAATGACATCAATATAATCTTTGATATAAGTAAAACTGCTTTGCAAGAAAGGGATATTTTAAGCCTGAGTGAAATCGCAAAATCATCAAGATAAAATCTATGACATTTCCTTCTTTTATTATCCCTTTTGTCATGAACACCACCTCTCTTCAAATAGTTGCGGTCTTTGCTACTGCTCCCTAGACTTCTGAAGCAGCAGCATAGCAGGTGGAGCGACTGCGTCAGGGCTCTGAAGACCTTGCCTGATACTGCTACTGTACATCCCTGAAGTGCTTTCCCACACAGAGTTTCAGTGTCCCCAGGTGTAAAGGAGGAGTTGTGTTGAGGTTGCCTAGCAGATCCCATCAACCTCCATCACTGTGTAAGTATCTTAGGGCCTGGAATAATAATCATTTTAGAGGGAACCTTTGAAATAAAATAGTCTCAATGGTAGTAGACGTGCTATTAAACTTAGGTTTACAAAATACTTTCCTCTAAAAGCAAATCAACAGGTGAATAATGTGGCATAATAGCATAAGTTCTTTTTTTTTTTTAAAAAATCAATTTGTTTCTAGTATTTTTAAAGGTACCCACCATGAATAAATCATCATTGCTTAGTTGAATAAAAACACCCAACCCATTTCCCCTTTATTGGTTAAACTCATTAGGAATCACTTTGGATAACTCTTTAAAAAAATGAATAAGATTAAAAATTTTATTTCTATTATACATTTAGGCAAGGCGGAAATTTTGTGAGGCTTTTAAAGGAAAGAATGAAACAATGAAATGTATGCTACTAATCTGAACACAATCTACATCAACATTTTATCATTTAGAGCAGTGATTCTCAACCGGAGATAATTTTGCACCCCCAGGGGCCATTTCGTAATGTCTGGGAACATTTTTGGTTGTCACAGCTTTGGGAGAGGGGTGTTATTGGGTAGAGGCAGGGAGCTGGTAAACATTCTATAATGCACAGGACACTGTCCACAACAGTTATCTAATTCAAAATGTTAATAATGCCAATGTAGAAAAACCCTAATTTCAAGATACAGACAGGGTAGCTCAAACTTGTCTTCTAGTTTCTAAATTGAAGTGCTTCATGGGTATATGGATTGAGTTCTTGTTAAAAGCAAACAAAAATAAAAGTCACCACATAGAGCTTCTCTAAATTTTATAGGGATAAAGTTGGTGGCATTCAGTTCATGGTAATGTAATCACTACTTTTGACTATTTTGGAGTACAGAGCTTAATTATATACCACAGCACCCATGGTGAGAAAAGAAAATTGTCATGATGGTACAAGAAGAAAGAAACACTCCCAAAAGTCCTGGAAAAGTTTTAACAACAAAAATAGTAGCCTGTAGAAATCAAGCAGATAACTGTCACCCTGTTCCTAAAATGGCTGAATCCTCCTGGAGGCAGTTGCCCTCAGCATGCTGTGTCAAAAGAACCCTGTCAAGTAAAGGCTGTAATTGTCAACAGGTTCCCTGAGCAAAGAGGAGGAGAGAAAGAACCAAAATTTCCCATCACTCTGTGAGTTGCTCTAACACAGAGAACAAAGGGAAGTGGATGTAATAGCTTTTAAGCAGATAGTTGCTTTAGGTGAGCCAGGAATAAAGTGACGATGCGAATGTTTAATGAGCCCAGAAGATGATAGTTTGTTCTTCCACTAGATGTAGACTGTTTTCACTAAGAGTCATCGACTTGGTGTGCAGTTTCTCTTGGTTGCCTATGAATATATTGAAAAATGTACAGCTTTGTAGAATTATTTGTTAGAAATATGAGGACATAAAGAAATTAATGGTGGATATTGTTTACTCCTGCATCAGACAGAAGAGAGAAGGTCCTAAACATGGTGAGTGTATGAAACATCAGAGCCCTTCGGTGAATGACAGGTGCTTTCCCTTTCTTCCTCTACGCCGGAAAATACCCCAAATTATTTAATGTTGCCTCGATGCTCTTCCAGTAGATGATAAAGGATAGTGAATAAGAAGCTTAGAATCAGGGAACTGTGTCTGGTGGGACAGAGTTTTTGGGAGAGGAGCACACTTGGGGAACAGACCAGACCCTGGAATGGTTTCCAGATGCTGATTTCCAAGGTTCCAAGTGAGCGGCCAGAGATAGTGGTATATATATCCCAGCCACTAGCCCAAATGCAACTCTGTCTAAATTGGAACAGAGGCCTTTTCCTCTTGGGCTTTTCTGGTATCTTCCAGAAAATTGTCATAAAAACAATACATCTACAGTGACTACATCTGCAAAATCATAAAGAAAGAGCTCTGGTGAAGATGTCAATGGTCATCAAAAGCTGATATTTTTAAATTCCATGGTCCTATTTTATCCCCAGTTCATAAGAGAAAGCTCTTTCTTCATAGAACAATGCCAGCTAACAAATTTAAAAGGAAGAACTAGAAAAAAACATCATTTTTGCAGTTCTGTTGAAATAATTGATGCAGGCAAGGATCATCAGTGAATTCTAAAGCTACTATGTGAGAGGTCTTCGGAGAACAATATTTATTGGGTGCCTAAGTGTCACCCTACAAATTATTTTTTTAAAAGAGACAAACATGTCCTTTCATTTAACTCTCCCAATAAATTTTTACTTATTCATGCATTTTAATCATATGCCACTGTACTAATGTATTTCTAAAACATACACACAAAAAATAAATTTAAAAGCGTGAGATAAAAATAATTTTAAAAAATAATTACAGGTTTTTTCCTTTTATATCCCAAATTATTGTCTTTCATGCACACTTTGGAAAACATCAATTTAGTCTATTATTTTGTGCCTGGATAAGGTGCAAAAGACCAAGCATTTCTCTGAGTATTGAACTTATTGGCCAAAGCAAAAAAAGTAAAAGGCATGGGTGAATAAGTTAAGAAGGGATCGAGTCTTCCAAAAGAATCTCCTTCACATCGCCACAAAATTGTGAAGATGAATCTTTCTAACAAGGAGAGCCCAGTGTGTTATTTCCTGTTTCTCTCCAATTCTAGAGATGTCAGATGTGGTAATGATTTTTATGCTTTTCTCTCCATTCTGCGTTTTCTACGTGTTGCTCACTTTTACCATTTGCTTTGGGTTTCATGACATTCTGTTGCATTTCCCCTACATTCCCTTTCCTGGGCTTATACTCCCAACTCAAACTGATGGTTCATCTCAGAGCAACTTGTGAGTCATTCTTCAAAGAACAGAATGAAGACCAGAGAAGGCATCTACAGGCTGTGATGTACTTAAGGAGTAAGAAATATGTTTTTAAAAACATATCTTTATAAAGAAGGAATCTGGTGGTCACTACCTTAACTAATTAATTAGCATCACTAATCTCCTGAAGAGTTGTAAAACAAAGTACACAGTTTCACCTATGCAATATGCTTACCAAAGTTGTTTAACCTGAATCTAATCAAGCCTTTATACCTAATTTCCTTTTCACAGGAAATACAACAGATAAAGAAACAAATAAAACAACACCAGGAGGAAAGGGTCAGATAGATCCAGAATGTAAGTCTGGTCTCTGACAAAGTTGTCAAAAGTAATAATAATAATAAGTTAACCACTTTGTTTCCCCAAATTAGAGAACAGATTATTAATGTTTCTGTAGTTGTGATGGGTGAATGGCAACACCTATATTGAAAAATCTTCTGGCCAAAATGGTACATAACTAAAATATTTGATCATTTTTCAGACTATTTTTTCTTTCCTCAACATTAACAGTCTTATTGAAATATAATTTACTTTGTTAAATATGTATATTAAATAATATGAGCTTATAATGAATTACACTCATTCCTTGCACTCATCTCTGTCCATCTCCAGAAACAGCTACATTTAACTCTTTTTGATATTTTTTAAAATAAGTGTTGTCAGATCTCTAGTGTGTTGTTACTACATTTCTCAGTTTATCAATTTGAGACCTTCTGCTATGACGTATGAAGATTTAGTCGCCTTATCTCTCCATCCTCCATTATAGTGTAGTATCATTTTTAGTAAATTAATGAAAAATCATTGCACGAAAATGTCATTGCAGAACCAAGTAATATCCTATGATTACACTTTTCTTTTTGTATGCCTTTTGGTTTCTCTTTGTCTTGCTAAGCATCTTTCCCTTCTTGCAATGTTTTTCCTTATAATCCTCCCTTTTTGTTAGTGTTTCTTTGTTTCTTCTTGTTTCTCAAAAGCACCACCATATTTATCTGGTGCTATTATTATTTTCAGTAAGACTTTCGCAGAGCCCTCTGTGCTGCTCCAACCTCTATAGATGGATTTCTAGGCCTGCTTTATGAGATGTCCCCTGAAGACCGCCTAATTTCTCATCTTTCGCTTTGGTGGTGTACTATTTTGTTTTATACAGCATATTTTCTGGAAACTTCCTCAGGCAAGAGAAACAAAACAAAATACTTTTTGAGTCTTTCCATGTCAGAAAATGTATTTACGCTACATTTGAATAATAGTCTTGCTGAATGCAGATTAGGAGATTAGAGGCCATATCCCTTGTGGTTTGGAAGGCATTGCTCTATTGTTAGGCATTGTTTAATTTTTGGATTGTTTGTTGTAAAATTTAGAAATACGATTGATTTTTGTATATTCGTTTTGTATGCTGCAAACTTGCTGAACTTGTTTATTATTTCTCATAGTTTTTTAGTGGATTCTTTACCATTATCTGTATGCCATCTGTGAATAGAGATAGATTCACTTTTTCTTCCTTCCATCTGGATGTCTTATATTTCTTTTTCTTGCCCAGTTGCCTTGGCTAGAACCTCTGGTACAAATGTGAACATACTGTATTGTTCCCAATCTTAGAAGGCAATCATATAGTTTTTCACCAATAAGCATTTAATCATGAAAGGGTGTTGCTCTTTGCTTTGGTTTATTGAGATGACAGTGTGCTTTTTATTTTTTATTGATAAGCTATGTTACATTAATCGATTTTTGGATGTTAATTCCTGGTATTAATCCCACTTGGGCCTGGTATGTAATTCTTTTTATAATCTAATTATCATTTATATATCTATATAAATTTTATGTTTATATGTTCCTTTTCTACATGTCTTTGTATAGGCTTGCTAGTATTTTGTTGAAGATTTTTACATCCATATTCACAAGAGATAGTTGTATATAATTGTCTTCTGCTGTTTTTGTTTGGTATCAGTGTTATACTGGTCTCAGAAATGAGTTGGAAAGTGATGTTCTGCCTCTCCTGGGAATATAGCCCTCTGACTGGGAACTGTGGGAAGAGGGACCCTGTGTTCTTGGCTGCACCTGTCTGAAATGGAGTTTCTGTCTCTGAGCTTGGAAGAATGAGGGATACTATAGACAAATGCCACAGACTTTTGTTCTTATGAAATTTTAGTCTGTTTTCTTGAATAAATGTGTCTTCATTTGCTCTATGGATGTAGAACAATCTTCAGAGATTTTAAATGATTGATTTTTGAAAATAGTTTTCACAAGTTTCACTGAGCAGCAGGTCTGTGGAGCCCTTTACATTGCCATGTCAGAAGCCAGAAGATAATTGTCAAAAGAACTCCAATTATCTTCCTTTCTTATTTCCTCTAAGGGTCTTTTCTTTTTTAAAAAATTATCTTGGTTTCTTTATTTAATATTGGAGGGATCCCTGAAATGTCTTGTGATCTTTAACTGTCCATTCATATTTAAAACCGAGGCATTCAAAAGCTGATTGCTCCGTGGAAGGGCAAGGGCAGAATAGAGGAGACCAATGTAAGTCAGTTATAGAACATATCTCTAGGTTACTGGGCAAATTATGGTTTCAGAATAGAATATAAACCAAAGCAAAACTTCATAAGTCTTGACCAAGGGTAATTGTGCTAATCACCTCATCTTTACTAATTGGAGCAAATCAACACTATCTAAATTGGAAAAATACAGCCCTTCTCCCCACCCTTGGCATTCTCCCTAAAACTCTCCAAATCTGAATAAATTCAAAAACTATTTAAAAAATTTTTAGAAGACTCTTTTAGGGATCAATATCTTATGGGTAAAGAAACATATGCCTGAGGTTCAGTAATTCTTTTAATTTACCTCTGTTTTTCCTCTGGTTAAGTTAAAACAAAATCAGCTTAACTTTTTTTTCCTGAACAATATCATATATAGTATTATCCTACCCTTATAAAGTAATTTCTGTTTACCTCTTTGACTACCTACATTGCTTATATATCTACTAATCTTCTGTCTTTATGTATGCACAGAAAGAAGTCTGTAATAATGTTTATCAATTACTAATGCAGGCTATTTCTGGATGATAGGAATTGAGGTGCTTTAATACTTCCTTCTGATCTTTTTATTGATTAACACTTTAAATAATAAACACGTATAATTAAAAAAAAAAGTCAATACAATGTAAAAGCAAAACTCAATTCACTAACAGATTCCATCAACCAAAAAATCAAGGCTGGGATTGTGGTGAGGCAGGAGAGGACTTTAGGATGCAAAATTTAAGGAGGCACTTCCTTGTAGAGTCATGCAAGTACACCCTAGGCTCCTCACTTTCTTCACCATTAGTCCTGGACAGCCCTGCAAACAATACAGGAAAAACTGGCAGGTCAATGTAGGTGAATAATGGCGTGTTTGGACTTCTAGGTAGGTGAGTAAAGAATACTCTTCCTTTCTTACAGTAAATTAATTTTTAGTATTCTTTTTAACTGTCTGTAAAAGAATCATAGCTTTTACATTTTCAAGGTTAATTGATTAGACACTCTGAAAATAACCAACACCTAGTCTTCCCATTCCTTTCCTCTTCCTCAACTCAAGACATGAGTAAATGTGTGGCAGGCTCTGGCCATGGGAGGCACTGAAGGAAATGCCCTGTCAGCTCCAGCATCTTGCTCCTCCTTCATTTAGGACTCTCCTGATCACCTTAGCGAAAACACTCTCCTTTGTCTTTCCAGCCCACGTTCCTTCTTTAGCATCACCTCAGCAGTTATTACATTCCAAATACATAGATTATATATGTAGTTTTATTTAGTATATTATGTGTAGATTGCCTGTCTTGCCTTATTAGAATATAAGCTCTACAGTGCAACCCTCATGGAAACATAATGTCACACAATAGGTTTCAGTTAATATCTGCTGAATGGAAGAGTGAATGAATTCATTATACATTTATTGAATAATTGTGAATCTGATGCTGTTACGACAATATGAAGATGAATAAAATACAGTCTTTGCTCCTTCCAGAGAGAGTCCACATGCCAGCCTCCCTTTCTGTCTCTGCTCGCAGAGATGGTCATTTACCTCACAAGATCATTGTCTCACAAACACATACATTTTAAACTCCCTTTTCCTTTTCTCATACTCTCTTTCTTTCAACTTTTTTTTCTTATTCTCTTTTTTTTCCTTCAACTCTTGCCCCATTATCATAGGGAAATATACTTTCCTTCCTTAAGAAAAACCACACTGACTAATGAGCATAACAAGTAGTACTAGTAATTGCACATTTATTAAGATAAAGTTAACTTTGAATAAAACAACCATGACATTATTAATAGTGAACAACTATTAAGTGTTTACTATAGACTTGACTCTCTGCTAAGCAATTTATATGCATTGCCTCATTTAATCAGTACAGATAATGAACTATGGCAGTGAGAAGCAACTTGTCCAGGTTGAAGACAATAACTGGTCTGAATCTAAGTCAGTTTGATTCTAGAGACCAGGGGTAACAGAAAGACTATGCCGTTCATTAATAATGTAACCCCTCTGTGGGTTTTCTCTCCATCCCCTTCCTACACTATAACCAGTTGCTCTCTCCATGTTCCTACAGCACTTTGCTCATACCCTAACTTCAGCTTTTATCAAATAAATTGGTAGGTATGTGTCTGAAAGGTTTGGCTGGGTACATTTTCACTTACTACCAGTGTTATGAAGTATTTGTTCTCCTTTGTTATTGTAATTTGGGTTGTCATTGTAATTTGGATGAAGAAGGAGCTTTACATATATTATATTCAGGATTCAAAATCTGGTGTAATTTGGGCAAACTATTTAACTCTTCTGAACCTTAGGTTTCTGAAGTATAACATGGGAATAATGATGCCAATGTTACAGTGTAATGAGAATAACAAGATGTGTCTGTGAAGTGTCTAGCCTAGTGACTAGCGCAACACACATACTTTCTTCTTATCTCTTTCTTTTTCAATCCCCTGATTACCTTGATTCTGACTCTTCTGCTGAACAGTATACTGCATTTCAGCTGTTATGTGTTACCTGTTATGGTCTACATTAGTTATCTATTACTGTGCAAGAAATTACCACAAACTTAGTAGCTTTAAATAACAAATATTTATTAAGTTTCTATGGTTTAAGGATCTAGAAACGACTCAACTAGGTGGTTCTAGTTCAGTCTCTCATGAGATTGCGGTCATCTCAAGGCTCAATGAGGTTAAGAATCTGCTTCCGGGGAGATTGGATTAAACATGAAAGAGTGAGAGACGTTCCCAGATCTCTCCGCTTGAAACAACAATAAGCTGAACACCTAAAACTCAACAAAAAAACACCCAAACTGCACACCAGCATATCTGAGCATGGGATCTGCTCATAAGAGCTACCACAGGTCAGAACCCTGGGTGTTGGGCGGTGGACCAGGAGAAACAAAGAAGCTCCTTCTAGCATCCAGAGCTCCCTGTAGGAGGAGGGGGAGTGGAGAAGCTGTGGAGAGTTCCCTATCTGGGAATGATGAGAGCTTCACGCAGCCAATGGCAGTGCCCAATCATCAGGGAAGAAGGCAGAGAAATGGGGATGGCAGAAAAGCGGGGACAGCAGAGAAACAGCAGTTGATTTTTACCAGCTGTGGTTCCAAAACAGAGTCTGAGCCACAGCCCTCATCCCCCAACCCAGAGGGCCCCCCCCGCCCCGCCATACCTTCCGAGATGGAATGACGCGAAGTCAGGGGAATCTGAGCAAACACTACTGAAACTGTAGCTGACACTGACAGGAATTGAGACTGAGGGTAGAGAGAGTGATTAAACATCTATAAGGAAAAAAAAAGACATTATTAAGAGTGTATATATAGCAGAGATCCAAGAGGCTTAGACGCCACCTCCTAGAAACCAAAAGAAAAACACCTTTGCAACAGGCTAGGGATCATTATATAATAAATCTTTCTGGGGAAAAAAAAAAAAAAGCAGAATACACTTCCATTAATGCCCAAGCAGAGAAATAGTCCATTAAACACTATGAACAACCAAGGTGACAAGGCATCTCAGAAAGAAAGAGAAAAATCTCCAGAAAATAAGCTTACATAGAAATATGTAACTTAAATGACAGAGAATTCAAGATGGTACTTCTGAAAAAACTCAGTGAGATCTGAAACAAATCTTATCAACAATTTTAGGAATTGAAAAAACAACTAGATGAGCAGAATGAGTTCTTTAGCAAGGAGACTGAAACTGTCAGAAAGAACAGAATAGATCTTCTGGAGATAAAGAACACAGTGCGAGATTTGAAAAATGAAATAACAAGCTTAGGAAATAGAGCCAACCAAATGGAGGAAAGGATCAGTGATATCGAAGACAGAAATCTAGAAATAAATCAGAAGGAAGAGAGAAACTGAAGAATGAAAAATAATGAATGAGAAATACAAGAACTAGCTTATA